>NC_139022.1:39004265-39372169 GCF_964662115.1 Mustela nivalis | reverse complement strand
AACAAAACATTAAAAATATAATGAGGGCTTTATAGCATTTATATATCAGTGAAGTGTATGACAACAATAGCACAAATACCAAAAGGGGAAAAATAGAAAAATATTATTGGAACGTTCTTGCACTATATGTGAAGTGACATAACTATCACCTGGAGGTAGACAATGGTAAGTTTTAGGTGTGTGCCTCAAACCATAAAGCAACTTCATAATAGTATAATAAGAATTATTATATTAAGACAACAAAAGAGATAAAATAGAATCATAAAAATAATCAGTTAGTCAAAAAAAAAAGGCAGAAAAGAAGAAAAGTTTGGCCAGTGGGGGAAAAAAGACAGGAAAATAAATAAATAAATAACAAGTACCAGGTGATAGATCTAAAACTCATTATACTAAAGATCACATTAAATAAAGAAATATTATGGCTAACTTTCTCTAATAAATTTGACAATTTAAGTGAAACACATAAATTCTTTGTAAAATACAAACTACCAAAGCTCACTCAAGAAAAAATAAAACAAAAAAAAAAACCCAAAATCTCAATAACCCTGTATCTATTAAAGATATTGATTTATAGTTAAAATCTACCAGCAAGGAAAATCTCCAAACCCAGATCATTTTACTGGTGAATTCTATCAAATATTTAAATAAGAAATAATACCAATGCTACACACACACACACACAGACACATGAATACACATGTTTAGTAAAAGGTGAAAGATTTATGTGATCTGAAGAGAAACCAGAGTATGAATACACATATTTAGAAAAGGAAATATTTCTCAACTCATTTATGAGTATAGGATTAATCTGATATCAAAATAAAAAAAAAATTACAAAAAACATTACAAACAAAAAATTGAAAAAAAAACTACAAACAAATTTTCCAGATTTGTATAAATGTAAAAATTCCTTACAAAATGTTGGTAACTAGAACCCAAATTATTTTTTTCAAAGGATAATATTTCATAACCGAGTACAATTTATGCTACAATGTTGGTTTAATACTCAAACACCAATCTATGTAATTTGACAACTGATATAGTAAGAAAAAATATAGTCTTATTTCAACACATACAGAAAAAGGATTTGACAAAATACCTTAATAATAAAAATCTATCAACAAATCATGAATAGTAGGTAACATACTCAAAATAATGAAAAGCATCTTTAAGAAAAAATCCTATGCTCATCAGACTTAATGGTGAAAGTCTGGCTATTTTCACCTTAGCGTTGGGAATGAGGCAAGGACATGCATTATTACCACTTCTTTCAACAGTGTACTTGAGGTCACAACCAATGTAATAAAAAATAAATTAAAATCATATAGATAGTGGAAATAAAAAGGAAAACTGTCTCTGCTTGGAGATGATATGATTATTTATGAGGAAATTAACAGAGAATCCACAAAACAACTCTAAAAGTAATTAAGTGAATTTAGCAAGGTCATGGAGTACAAGTTTAATATATTAAAAAACAATTGGATCTTTGTACATTAGAATAAAAAAATCATCAAGAAATGAAATTTAAAAATCAATTCCACACACAATAGCAACAAAAACCACTTGAGTATTTATGATCAGATCAAACAGAAGATATCCAGATATATACACCAAAAAATAAAAAATATTGTTAAGCAAAAGTAAAGATAACCTAAATAAATGGAGTGATACATCATGCTTCTGTGTCATAAGACTAAATACTGCTTAAAAGGCCATCTTCACCAAGTTGGCCTACACATTCAGTACAATCCAAATCAAAATTTCAGCAGTAGCCGTATTTTTGTGTGTGTAGAAAGTGGGGAGGGTATATGCTATGGTGAGTGCTGTGAAGTGTGTAACCTGGTGATTCACAGACCTGTATCCCTGGGTATAAAAATATATTATATGTTTATAAAAAATAAAAAAATATTTTAAAAAAAAGAAAGTTCTTTTAAAAATTTTTTTAAATGTAAGGGATCTAGAATAACCAAAGATATTTTAAGACAGAAGAACAAAGTGCAAGGACTTATCCCTCCCTGATACCATGACTAACTACAAAACAATAGTAATCAATTTATTGGGATACTGCCAAAGAGATAAACACATCGTTAATACAACAGAACAGAAGGTTCACAAACAGATCAACAAATACATGTTTAAATGACATGAAATAAATGTGTCAATGCAATTCACTGGGAAATTAAAGGGTTTTTTTCAACAAATGGTACGGGATCAACTGGTTATCTAATGAGTTATCATTATAGACATAAGCAAAGCTAAAATTAGAAAGAATGAGAAAGATGTGCAACAACTAGAATGTTTGTATACTATGAGAGGGAATTAAAACCGTACAACTATCATCGGGGACTGAATGTCTGTTTTCCTCCAAAATTCAGAGGGTAAAATCCTAACCCCAGTGGGTTGGTATTAGGAGTGCGGCTTTTGGGAGATGATTAGGTCATGTAACTAGTGCCCTGATGAGTGGAATTAGTGCCCTTCTAAAAGGGACCCAGGTTGGCTCTCTCCTACTTGTCCCACCACATAAGGATAAAAGGAGAAATAAGCATTCTGCAACCGAGATGAGGGTAGTCACCAGAACCCAAACATAAAGGCATCTAGATCTTAGACTTCTTCCTCCAGAATGGACACATAGAAGTCTGTTTACAAGTAACTCTGTCTATAGTACTTTGTTATAGCTGCCCTAACTGATTAAGCAGCAACTTTGGGAAGTCTTTTTTAGTTCCTTGAGAAGTTAAATAGTTGTCCAGCCATTCCATGCCTCAGTATTTAGTGAAGAGACACAAAGCAGTGGTCCACACAAACATGTGAGTATTTACACCAGCTTTACTGGAATGGCCAAAAACTGGCAACAAACTAAGGGGTCATCAGAGGGAGAAGGAATAATCATATGGCAGTATATACGTTTACAATGAAGCACTATTCATCAACAAAAATGAACAACTGATACAGAATCTATAAATCACAAATAATTACACTTAGTGAAAGGAACCAAACAAAAGGATCATACACTGTATGATTCCATGTATCTAAAACTCTAGAAAGTGAAAACAAATTTGTAGTCACATAAAGGAAATATGTGGCTGCCTGAACACATGCATGAAACAGAAGATAGGTTATAAATAGACACAAGGAAAATTTTAAGGTTATAGATATATTCATTATCTTGATTGTCACAATGCTGTCATATACACATATGTCAAACCATCAAATTACAGAATCTTAAAACATGCAGTTCACTGAACATCCATTATATCTCAATAAAGTTGCAAAAAAAGTAAAGGATAAAAATAAAAATTTAAAGAATACTTTTCAGCCTAGATTTCTGCGTGCAGACAAATATTCAGGCAAGTTTAAAGATAAAAAGATAGTTCATCTTGGAGAAGTTTTCCCAATACAATAATCATATTAGCTCATTTTTTTAGGCATACATAGCATTTACTACTAAGGCTACTAAAAGATGTCAAACTTCTGATGAAGCTTTTAGGAAATATAAAAATAATATGCAAAGGGTGGCTCAGTCAGCAGGGCACCTGCCTTTGGCTCAGGTCATGATCCCAGGGTCCAAGGAAAGAGTCCCACATTGGGCTTCTTTGTCGGTGGGAAGAATCTGCTTCTCCCTCTCTCTCTGCCTGTCACTGCCCCTGCTTGTGCACTCTCTCTCACTCTGTCAAATAAATTTTAAAAATCTTTAAAAAAATAATATGAAAGAATATATGCTCAGCTTGCATTACCATTAGCAGACATCATTTCTGTCAGGTAAAGAGAAAGATTTGTTTATACTTCAGTATGCCAAATCATGAACCCATCTGCAGATAGTAGAGATGGGAGACATGAACTCACAAAGCCCTGCTCAGTGCTCATCTCATCTCCATATCCCTCCCATGACTTCATTATTGAGAACATCCACACTTCCCCAGTCACTAAGCATTACTACACAGGTCACCTTCTCTCACTCCGAACGCAACAGATTGGCAAGTTGTTACTTTTTTCTTTTTCTTGTTAATTTGACTGTTTGAGACAGATGCCTCCCTTTGCTTAAGTTTATTAACTGCTTCACTTTTCAAAAGAAATATTTTCAATGAAGGAAGGAAGGGAGGGAAAGATCTCAAGTTAATTTTATTACACAGGCTATTTGTCACTTAAATTGCCCATTATTACCCAACAACTCTGGTCACAAAAAGATTTCAGCAATTTCCTTTAGTATTTTCTGTAAAATTACTAAATACTTCTTTTTTAAACTCATAGACACGTCAAAAGTTCATCTTTATCTGCTTTGAGCTGTAAAAGACATTAATTTATTCTTTGCCAAAGGAAGGGAAATATGTGCTGAGTGGACAGTTGTTACCCTCCAACTACACTGCTACAGAGGATTGTATTACTACACTGATTAGCAGTAATTAAGTTATTTGAGAAACTAACCGACTGAAGTTATTTGTTCTAAAATCAGCACAGACCTAAACTGCTAATTATTTCCACTATGCCTAACAGCAATTCCAAAGGCGCTAACTGCAATCAAACAGCATATGTAATGAACTTGCCAAAGACACTTTTATGATGCATATTAAATGCAATGAAAATATAAGTGTTGGAAACTTAAAAAAATTAACCCAGGCAACACTTCAAGTTAAGGGTCTCCATGCTATTGCTGAGTTTCACATTACACATTTGTTAGATTAAAGAAATGCAATGAGTATTGCTTAGCTATGCAGCAGCAACTGAGAAACTTGAAAGGAAGACATAAAACTGTGAAGGACACAAAAATCAATAAAATATATTATTGAATATTATTGTGAGATAAGTTATAATTAGAAACATTAAGAGGGCACTTATTACAAGAACTGATGGATGAGTGCAAAGTTCTAGATTTTTCTTCAGAGCTGTTGATAAATCCATGTTGTTTCCAGGCTTCTTGTAATAAGTCAGGAAATCAAGACAGGCACAAGTTCAAGGGTAGAACAGGCCACTGGAAGTTCTAGCCTGGCTGTGCCATTTGCTTACTGTGTGATATAAGGCAAGTTATTTACCCTTTCAGAATCTCAGGTTTTTTTCTCCCATATAAAATAAGAATAACAACAGTACCTACCCTCATCCAACTGTAATAAAGACTGAATGAAATAACATGCATGCGAAATACTTTACACAATGCTTAATACATAAGACTAAGTAAAACAGTACCTGCCATTATGAAAGACATTGTTGTGGTTTTTTCAAATTGTAGAAACACTACTGAGTCAAGAAGTTGACTAAACTTCCTAGGTCCTCTTTATAGTCTGTAATACTGAAATATGTAAGATACAAATGATCAAATAAACAACTGTTTTTTCATGTAAATTAAGAAAAATTATTTCTTATACTTTCTTGCGGTCCAATAGCGCAGCACTTTGCACAAATTAAGTACTCAGTAAACTGGGTGTGTTTTATTCCAAACAAATCACAATTCATCCATTCTCTATAAGTATTACTGCACAATTTTATAACTCTTTTATAAGGTAAATATGCATAGGATACTGCAAAAATACGTATTACAGTTATCTCAGGAATTTACTGGAAATTCAGACAGACAAAGAAAGGTTGGGAATTCTATCATCCTATCTGTTTAAGTAAAAATATACATTTAGATGTTATAAAACATTCCTCCACCTTCTTTGTCCTCTCATCCATCATTATAAGCTCACAAATAGGGGTGCCTGGGTGGCTCAGTGGGTCAGGTCATGATCCCGGGGTCCTGGGATGGAGCCCCACATCAGGTTCTCTGCTCAGCAGGGAACCTGCTTCCCCCTCTCTCTCTGCCTGCCTCTCTGCCTACTTATGATCTGTCTGTCAAATAACTAAAATCTTAAAAAATTTTTTTTTAAAAATAAGCTCACAAATATCTCAGACTCCACCCACAGTTCTTTAACCCCACAGCCACTTCCCTCGTCTGGAGCCATGATTTCTCACCTAGATTCCTAGACCAGCTCCCTCTCTTGTCTTCCCTCCCCCATTTCTCTATTCCATATCAATGTTACACATGGCAGCTGGGTGATCTTTCTCAAATGCATATCATTTCTCTACTTAAAACCTAAGGGGTGGCCATTTCCCTCAAATAAAACTTCCAAGCATGGCATGGCATATAAAGCCTTCCTGGTGAGCTGCTCTGTACTTACGTCTTCAACCATATCCACTGTCACTCTCCCACTCCCACTCCCTGCCCCAAATACAAATGCCTCTCCAGTTAGAATTAACTGCCTTAATTCCTTAAGCACACCATTCTTTCTAGCATACTCACTTCCTCCATCTGGAGCACTCTTTTTCTTCTTTGTCATCTGGTTAACTCCTACACATCTTTTGGGTCTAGGCTAAAGTCACTTCTTTTGAAAAAAATCTCTCCAGAGTCCCTAAGTTTGAATTGGGTCCTCTCTTACACATGAAAACAGTAATCTACATTTTATTTATTCTCTCAAGAAATATCTGTTGAGTACCTACTACTTAAAGGTTCTATTCTAGGCACTGAGGTTCAGTAATACAGATGACGTCCAAGCTCTCCAAGAACTTATATCATAATGGAGTAGGCAGAAAATTTAGAAAAAAATAATATATATTAATGGCAATATATGTAATATATTACATAGTAACAAGTGCCTTGGAGGAAAAAAAGAAGTTAGAATAAGGAGAGGAGAACAGGATGTGTCAAACTGAGATGTCATGCTTTCTGATGGTATGTCGGGCAAGGTTCAAAGAGGAGATGATATTTGAACTTAAAAGAGATGAGGGCACAAGCAAAGTGAATTTTGAGGAAAGGGAGCTGCAAGCAAACGGAAGAGCATATGCTATGGCCCTCAGATGGTGAACTGCTCGGTGACTTGCCCTATTTAAGCAACAGCAAGAAAGCTAGTGAGGTTAGTGTGAAAATGGTGGGAGGGCGGATCGTTCTAGGCTTGGAAGCAATGTACGGTCTTTGGATACCTTCCTATATGAGATGGAAAGCCAAAGGAAGCTTTGAGGAAAGTACATGCAGGGCACCCACCCTAGCCTGTGTGGTAAAACTAAAGAACAGGGGCAGTTGTAGAAGCAAGGACACCTGCTAGTTCATTGTAATACACAGGGAAGAGTTGGTGGTGTTTTAGACTTGACTCTAAGGAGCAAGGAGTATCAAATTTTGGATGTATTTTGAAGGGAATCTATAAAAGACGGGATGTGAAAGGTGAAAATCAAGGACATCTCCCAATTTTTTTTAACCTAAGTAACTAGATAAATGGGATGCTTGCTACTAAAATGGGGAATGGTACAAAAGAAGGAGAAAGCATGGGAACGGCATAGAAGGTGAACTAGTGTACTCAATACTCCTTTGAAAGATGACATCAATTAAACAGTTGTATAAATAAATCTGCAGTTCAGGGGAAGGGGGGAAAATTCAGGATGTAGGTATTCATTGGTGAGTCACTGACATCCTAGATAAGATACCTAGGTCAGGAGAAGAAACAGAAAACAGATGAAGCCCTGGAACCAAGCCCTCATTTGGGAAGATGGAGAGAAACTAGCAAAAGAAACTGCAAAGGTAGGAGTGGTGAAATAAATATAAGCAGGGACTAATATCCTGAAAGCTAATGAAGAAAGTATTCTTACAAGTAGGAGAGAGCAATCACTGTGTAAAATGAAGCTGAAAAGTCAAGTAGGGTAACACTAAGAACTAATCACTTAATTTGGCAACATGGAGGTCACCTCTGATACTATAAGACATATTTTGAAGGAAACATAGGGTCAAAACATGATTATACGGGATTTAAGAAAGAACAAGAGAGGAATTGGAGTCACTGAGTATTGACCAACTTTTCCAAGAAATTTCTCTATAAAGAGCCATAGAGATAAGGAGCATGACTGGAAAAAAATGACTAGTTCAACAGAGAGTTTCTCTTTAAATAAGAGATTCATTTGAGTGCTAACTGAAATAAATGAATGACTATTCTGTAGCAAGAGATCATTTACAGTATTTACCAAAAAACTTACTAATATCCAACATTCTCTGGTATGCCAAAAATGCAAAAATATTCTGCAATCAACTTTCAAGTACAAAAGGTTTCATTTGCAAAACAAGAGTAAAACAAGTAACCCACAAAGGGACCACCTATGAGCAGTTTCAAATATTTGTATCTGCATAATTAACAAAAGGACTAAATAGTTCATTTTCATATCCTAAAGGCAGTATATTCACAGATTTCACTTCTGCTGCAATTCTCTTTAAAGCTGAATGAAGAAGGAGCGCTTGGATTGCTCGGTCATTAAGCATCTGCCTTCTGCTCAGGTCCTGATCCCAGGATCCCGGAATCCAGCCCTACACCGGGCTCCCTGCTTGGCAGAGAACCTGCTTCTCCCTCTCCTACTCCCCCTGCTTGTGTATCCTCTCCCCCTGTGTCTCTTTCTGTCCAAAAAATTAATTTTTTAAAAAAAAGTTGAATGAAGAAAAGATTCAGTATATTCTCTTTTGTTTTCCATAGTGAGTTTTTCATTATCTACATCCTTAAATTTGGGAGAGAAAGAGATCAATGGACAAGGAGAATAGAGATATGAATATTTGTTTATCTTTAGTTATATAATGCTTTATTCTTCTAAGCAATTGATTGCTTCTTGACCTTTTGGCTAAGATCAACTTTAGTATTCTTCCAACTGATTTCCTAGTGACTAGCTTAAAATCTTGATATGAATATCAGGAGAAATATATCTCTGAGAGCCCATACACAGTCTTCCAGGAATAAGGGCAAGAAACAACAAGGAACATCTGGGACTGGAAATTACTCAGCTAACAGAACTGCAGAATGCAGACCATAACCCCACAACAACTACCAGTTATCAAATATCTATTATCTATTCCTTGATGGGCTTGGTGCACTCTAGGCTTTGTCTATTCTTTTCAGAAAAGCCTCTGATTGCATATTACTACCTTCATACCAAAAATGAGGAAACCAAAGCTTAGAGAGAATATATAACCTGACAAATGTTTCCAATTTTGTTAGAAACAGAGCTGGAGATTTAAATTCAGGACTGCTCAGTTCCAGAACACATGTCTTTCCAACATGCTGCCACGCCTCTCTACCACCAATTGTCTGCAATTAGGTGGGTCAAACCTATGCACAATTCTAAAAGAGCTCTTTCCCTTCATATTTTTTCTACTATCCATAGTCCCCTAAAAACTCTTCTACCATTATTATAGATAAATATTAAACAAACATATCAGCACCTAATAATAAATATCTGTCCTTCCAGTTACCATTGTGTTGACAACTACAGACTAAAGGCAGCTTGGTCTCACACTCGACTCACACAAAACTGTGATGCCTAAGAAGGATATATAAATTAGAGTTCTTATTAGTATACTATGTACTTTCTGTTTAACTACACTGGATTTATCTTTCTTACACAATTAGATTCTGATGAAACATAAATGTTAAACATTTACAAGCATCACACTGCTGTGACAATAGAAGACATTTTTTTATATTGGTGACAATGACAGAAGTTTAGGAAGTGGGAAAAGGAAGGTCTGAGTGAAGTCTTTTATAGGCATGTAAAATTTGAATGACAGAGCCCTTTATAATCCTGCCAGAATGTAAATTCTTGAGTGTATGAAAGACTAAAAGCTTCGTTTGTATAAAACTGACAAAATACATCAGATTTTAATTGGCAGTAGGGTGATAATGGAAAGGAGATGTGGCTTAATTGGAGTTCTCTCCGTGAAAGGACAGAGCTTAGTAGTGTCATTTTAATTATTTCTAGCCATTAATCCTGCAATCATCTATTACTTTCTCCATATATTACATCAGGAAGCACTCCCTGCTGCAAATGCTATGATATTTAAAAAGCAAATGCCCAGTGAAAACAAAAAGACCCAGACTAGATTCATTGCCTGGGCAACTGCTCTGGAGAACCATAAACTGACTTTTAAATCATGAACGGTCAGGACAGAGAATATGGCTACTTTAATTATTAACAATATACATTCTTGATTCAGACATCCATTTAATCATCAGAGCTGTTGCATTAATTAATTAAGTACACAACGTGATGCCTGAGATGTTTCCCTTTAATACGAGCCTTTGATTATTCCTGCTTTGCTTCGACACAGCTGGATAAAACGTGTCACTGAAAACACGCTACGATAATGGCCACTTGCAGTGATTACTGTAATTGACGGTTTTTCGTGGGAAGCACTACCATGGAAAGACACAGTCGCAAGCCTTCTGTTAACCATTTCATGCATAAGTCACAGTAATTACTTAATCTTTCCTTTGGCTTTTTCAAGGACTCAGAGACTCTAAAGTTTTATCATTTAAATTGTTACTGCATGTAACTACACAGGCTGCAAAGACTCCCATGATCACTAGTCTGAGTAAACCGGCAATCCACACTGCAGCTTGTCCAAGTATCTCACCAGATTCCCACTTTACCCACACATTTCAACTTCAATTTAGTTTACAAACACTTAAACTTATGCGGTTAGCCATTTTTTAAAAAATATTTTATTTATTTGACAGAGAGAGATCACAAGTAGGCAGAGAGGCAGGCAAAGAGGCAGGCAGAGAGAAAGGGGGAAGCAGGCTCCCTTCTGAGCAGAGAGCCCCATGTGGGGCTTGATCCCAAGACCCTGGGACCATGACCTGAGCCAAAGGCAGAGGCTTAACCCAAGGAGCCACCCAGGCACCCTGTTTAGCCAATTTTTAAAGTTAAATTCATCCAATGAGTACTTTACCTTCAATCATAATTTCTAAGTATTATGCTATAAACTTAAAATCAATAAAGGAACTGTTAGAATCTAACCCAGAAAAATTCCAAAAAGTACATTTTAGTGGGAGTGGAATGTAGCCTCAAAATTGTGATTACCTTAATTTTTCAAGTTCCCTCTCTCATTCCTTCTGTTCTTTTTGTAGGGATTTCCACATTCCAGGAAGTCTGTAGTATTAAATTAAAAAGTAATATTTACTAAGTTGTGTAGAGTTGACTGATTTTCCTAAGTTTTTCCCAGACAAAAATGTATTCCACTGTCTTCACACTGTAGCAGATTACCAAAGTAAATTGTTAATGGTCATTTGAGATCCTTTAGGATTGGAGGGCACCCTACCTAAACAGAGCACTGCTCCCAAATATTAATGTTCTCTATGAACTCTACTCTTAGGGGGAAAATATTAGGAATTTATTTTAATGATCAATTTCCAAAATAGCTGTTGGTATAAGTACAAAGTCAACCTAATTTCCTATATGTATGCTCTTCTAGAATAAGAACAGATAACTAGACATGAACTTTACACACTCAAAAATCTTCAGTGGAGGCAAAATTGAGTTATACTCAAAAAATCAAGGCATGGGCTGGGTGCCTGTGTGGCTCAGAGGGTTAAGCCTCTGCTTTTGGCTCAGGTCATGATCTCAGGGTCCTGGGATCGAGCCCCACATCTGGTTCTCTGCTCAGCAGGAAGCCTGCTTCCCCCTCTCTCTCTGCCTGCCTCTCTGGCTACTTGTGATCGCTCTCTGTCAAATAAATAAATGAAATCTTAAAAAAAAAAATCAAGGCATAAAAATGAAATCATCTTACAAAAATCTTCAACCACCAGGACTGAAGAAAGAGATTTCTGACCAACCAAGCACAACCATGGACCAGAGTAATACTAGGAGTGTGTGTTCTGGAGTCTAACACCCAAGGAGTTCAAAGTCTAAACCAGTACTTGTCATATATTCCAACTTAAACTATAAACTTCTCTCTGCAGCAATCTCTTCATTTGTGAAAGAGGATATAATTATCTCTATTTCATAGGATTGCTTTAAGGATTAAATGGGATAAATGTACAGCACCAGCAAGTTTGTAGCACATAATTTTCATATATTTCATATATTCCTTTCCATAAATGTTATATATTTATAATAGTTCTTATTCATAAAATTTCCTTTTATTCCAACAATTGATTCTGCATGCATTCTGACTACCATGATCTAATATGTAGATGTGATTGGTACATTGCTGATCTACACAAAATTCTTAGAATTCACACTTCTGGAAATATTAACGCATAGCATCATAATCCCTTTTTACATTCCAACACTAGTTTATGAACATTGGAAATAAAAGAAATAAGAATTTCCCTATCCTCTGTCTTCATTTCTATTCCTTAGATAAAGCCACATATGGTTGATCCCTGAACAACACAGATTTGAACTGCACAAATCCACTCATATGTGGATTTTTTTTTCAACAAATATAGCACATGCAAATATATTTTCTCTTCTTTATGCTTCTCTTAACATTCTCTTTTCACTACCTTACTTTATTGTAAGAATATAGTATATAATACATGTAAGATATAGAATATGTATTGATGTTATCAGGAACGCTTCCAGTACAGGAGACTATTAATAGTTTAGGCTTGGAGAAGTCAAAAGTGTGGTACATAAACAATGAATTCTGGTACATGATAAGAAATTTTAAAAATTAAATTTTTTTTTAAAAAACGTTATACATGTATTTTCAAATGCATAGGGATTGGAATCCCTATCTCTCGAGGTTGTTCAAGGGTTAACTGTAATGCAAGTTTGATGTGCAATTTTCCAATACTTTTCTGTGCACTGCATTATCTTTAAGTACCTTTTCTAAGCCATGGTTTGTTCCACAAATAAGGAACAACTAAGGAAATGTTAGATATATGCACTGAGCACATTTCATATTTTTGTGGCTTTTCTAATCTTTAGACATTTTTATTCTTCTCTTTACTGTAACATAGATAAAATATCTAACTGATCATGAGAAGAAGCTGACTGGTAAGGAGAAAGCAAAGAAAGGTCAGACTGTAGTATATATCAAATACATATAAAAATATATGTGTGTGTGTGTGTGTGTGTGTGTAGATGCATATTATAAAGTGAAAGCCAAATGATAAAAACCAGAAATCTTATATACAGATGATGAGCTTCTGAAAGGCACATAAGCTCACATTCACTCCAACGCACTTCATCAGACATTTAATAAACACTCAACGGTTCCATTAGTACCAGGACAATGAACAGGAAGAAAAAAGAACGTCAAGGAGTACCCACTCCCACAAAATGTAATTACCAGCGTTAACTTGACAATTAAAAGATGAAATACTGCAGCACAAAGCTGAATGAAATAGATTATCGTGTGGCCTGGAACATTCATCGAAGAGAGCAGGCTGAAAGTCTGCAGCCACTTGTCTGATTTCAAATTTCTTCAGCAAAAGAGACTGAACTGTGAGAATATTTTTTTAAAAATCCCAGACTACAAGTGCTTAGAAAACAGAGGGCAGCCTCAGAGTCTCAAAGGGGAAAAATTACATTTGAAGCTCAAAGCCTCAATGCACACCCTAATCATGTATAAACTAGATACAAGTTGGCTTTTAATGACACTCAGTATCTGTGAACCACTGCAATTAGTTACATAACATAGTATCTGTTCTAGAGAAAGGAATGATTCTCTTTGACTATCTACTTTTCATTCTCTGCCTTTAAGGTTGAGTTCAAATATGTGAACTTATAAACCACAGAGCCCCATGGTTCTAAATTAACTAAGGAAGAGAAATATTGAGAAGGTATAGTAGCATTTCTTAGAGTTAAAAAGTATATATATATTTTTTAAGTACTGGATTCACACAGAGTTTCATGAGTTATGACAGTTAAAACAAATGATGGAAAAGCATTTTTCAATGTCAGCAAGTCCTTTTTAGGAGCTTTTGATAAGATGGGTTGAACTAAGTGGTTTTAAAATATTAAAAAACAGGGAACTGTACCTAATCTCTTCCAAAATCTATCTCTATGCTGTCCTTACAAGGCTGACAGGCCCAAACTTTGAAAGTTAGTAGAATGACCACAAACAGTTTTAAAACTGTTAGCTCCCAAAGAACAAGTGACCCCCCACAAGGCCTCATGCAGTCAGGTTAAAAAAAAAAAAAAGGCAAATTGATTATCCTTCAGCATGCATTATCTTTCAGCCCACTGGTATTATATAATACATTTAGGCATTGCTACATTTAATGAAATAAGTGGTTTCTTAGTAGCTGACAAGATCAAGGGCAAAATATTTCACAATGTTTTATTACTAAAAAGCAACCAACAAGAACATTGACCAGCTACTTAGGACAATCTAAATAAAACAAAGAACAGTAATTTTCAAAGCATGGAATTTGCTCAGAGATCAAGTTCTTTCCTGTACTATAACCTCCCTGCCTCTTAACTCAGGCTGGCCCCAGGAAGCCAGCTGATGCTCCCATCCACTCACCTGCTGTTTGCTTCTGCGGGGGCTGTTCCCAGGATATGAAAAGCAGTTGCTTCTTTCTCCACTTCTTCTTGTGGGGCTTTTTAAGGCTCAGCTCAAAGTGCCATCTCCTCCATGAAGCCTCCCAAGTTTTCATCTTGCCTCCCAGCCCTGAGCATAAAAGCTGATTTAATACCTTCTCTATGAATCTGCAACACTTTGCTCATGGTGATCTTCAGGCAGACCAAGGATTTCCTTGTAAAAAGACCCACAATACAATATTTTTTGATCTTTCCAAATGGAAGGAATAAAGATTGATCATGGCAATGGTACCAGTTTACCTGCTTTAAGTTACACAAAATTTGAGCCAAGGTAGGTTATAGATTGTACAAGGAAGTGAAGAAAAGAACAAACATTTCTTCTTCTTCTTTTTTTTTTTTTCCAAGTTAGAACAAACATATCTTGAGCAGGAACTTGGTGCCAGAATATGAACTTTGCATTCTGGGTCTATTAACAACTTTAACCTGAGTAGAAAATTGAAACCTAGGAAGTCACTTGCTTTGCTTAAACCCATGGTGAATCTGGGTTGCTGATCCAATGAGGTAAAGGGTAAATCACCTTCTTTCATGAAGGCTGATAGGCAGAATGGCATAGCAATTAAAAGCGAATGTGATTGTACCCCAATGTTTAAAAGCAGCAATGGCCACAGTCGCCAAACTGTGGAAAGAACCAAGATGCCCTTCAATGGACGAATGGATAAGGAAGATGTGGTCCATATACACGATGGAGTATTATACCTCCATCAGAAAGGATGAATACCCAACTTTTGTATCAACATGGATGGGACTGGAAGAAATTATGCTGAGTGAAATAAGTCAAGCAGAGACAGTCAACTATCATATGGTTTCACTTACTTGTGGAGCATAACAAATAGCATGGAGGACAAGTGGAGTTAGAGAGGAGAAGGGAGTTGGGGTAAATTGGAAGGGGAGGTGAACCATGAGAGACTATGGACTCTGAAAAACAATCTGAGGGTTTTCAAGGGGCAAGGGGTGGGAGGTTGGGGTACCAGGTGGTGTGTATTAGAGAGGGCACGGATTGCATGGAGCACTGGGTGTGGTACAAAAATAGTGAATACTGTTATGTGAAAATTTATTTATTTATTTATTTATTTATTTTAAATTACCCATTAAAACTTTGAGACAGACAAAAAATAAAAAAGTGAATGTGACTTTTGTTTGAGTCTTAATTCCGATGTTTATGAGCCAAGAAACAAGAAACTTTAGAAAAGATATGTATCTCACTTGGCCCCAACTGCTCTAAATGCCCTGTGGGGAAAATAATGATACCAACTTCATAAGGGGTTTTGTGTAGGGTGTTAAACTCTGCTGAGACTCTTGGCACAAGTAATATAATGTCCGGTCCATCTTCTTGAAATTTCACTGCTTCCTTCATGTAAAACTTTAAAGGAAAAGTCCTAAGGAGTCATTCATTGTTCAACTATGAGAGATTTAAAAAGATTGTGGTGTAGAAAGCTATTGAAGACAAACCATCTTTCTTAATAATTCTTGCACAATAACCTCCTTCTCATTTCTGAACCCAAATGTAAAAAAGATCTCCCGCAATTAAAACAAAGATTGGTGTGAGCAGGAAGGGAAATTGAGGCATGTGCATCCCCTAAGAGGACAAAGGATGAATATCTAAACTGGTTTTACGGTTTTGCCTTAATCTTTAATTTCAAACAGAGTTTAGTCCTTTGCCCAGAAGAAGAAGGATTCCGCACCAATCCAGAAGTTCACACTCTCAGAACTGCACTGACTATAGGCAAGTTGAAACAGAGAGCAGCCCAGAAGAGTAGCTAGGCTCCCAACAAAGTTACCTCACAAATGTCTCCAACTCCTAGGACAATGACTACGAGGACATCCCACCTCGGAAGCTGCCACCAGATGCCACAGGATTGCTGTACCACCAAGGAAACCACAAAGTTTAATGTGGATGATTACAATGTGCTCATGCCAGCCACTAAGGCAAAACCACAAAACATGCATTCTGAAGCCCAGTTGTTACTGAAAACTCCAGAAAGATGCCCTTCCCATTGTCAGTTCCACACTCTGATCTGATGTCAAGAGAATTCGTAATCCTTCTGCTCCCCAGCGGCATATTTTCTATTTCACTAAGATTTCATGGGTGATAATGAGATTGCTGAGGTTGTACCTTTTTAAAGGCCATAAAATTGCATTGCTATCATTAAGAAGTACAGAATTTAACTGAGTAAGAATTGATTTCAGTTGGGCAGCACCAACCCACAAGTCATCAGCAGCACTCCGCCAAAGGCTGCTAGAGGAAAATTTAAGAGAGAAGAGACCAAGCAAAGAAAGAAAGCTGTTCCAGATTGGCTGGCTGGCCTTAGGTTTCAATTTCAAACTTTGAGGTCTTTATAGGCTGATTTTGCTTTCCCTTCCCAGGTGCCATGACATTAGTGCCAAATAAGTTTATGCAGGCCCCACTTGTTTAATTAATTTAACACTATTTAAAATATGTTTGTTATGCTAGATGTCTAGCTATATTAGATGAGATCCAAATTAATGTTCACATATAAAACTTTGTGTCATGATGATTAAAAACAGTACCTCAAAGAAACAGGGAAAAGAATGTACAAAATAAAGAATGGTAGAATTTAAAATGTCTTGCTCTTTCTTTATAATATTAATGGAAATATTTTTTAAGATTTTATTCATTTGACAGAGAGAGATCACAAGTAGGCAGTGAGGCAAGCAGAGAGAGAGAGAGGAGGAAGCAGGCTCCCCGCTGAGCAGAGAGCCCGATGTGGGACTTGATCCCAGAACCCTGAGATCATGACCCGAGCCGAAGGCAGAAGCGTTAACCCACTGAGCCACCCAGGTGTCCATTAATGGAAATATTTTTATGAAGAAGATAGCTAGTGGGATTTATTCACTTCTCTATCTATTTGTCATGGCCAGAGTCTCTCACTCTCCACTGTTAAGTATTCATTTCTCAAGTTCCCTTTGAAACATAAACCATGATTGGGCTAAACTCTTTCCCCTACAATTATCTGCAATCTCCAAGTGTAAGTTATTCAATAGCTATCAATTAGTTATGTCTATCTGCTAAATTATTCCCACAAGTCCTATAGACATTTTTTGAAATGAAACATTCATTCTGTATTTATGCATATTTCATTATGCTACAGATCATTGTATTAAGAAAAGCAATCATATTGATTGACTTTTATGATAAATAACCTAATATTCATAGTCCTTCCTTTATGCTTGCTTGGCCATGCTCATTTTCATAATGCTATGTGTTGGAGAAGAGAAAAACTACTGCTTATCCAGACTGCTCATCTTCTGCTACTTTTGCCACACTTTACTTCTGTGGTTTCCCAGAGGAAAGCTATAATGAAGGTGGCAGATACAACTGTTTAAAAATACTTTTAATTATTTACAGCATAGAATTAAATTATATAAAGAAATCTAAAGTAACAAATTGAGTCTACTTTTGGAACATTTTAATTTTTTTTAAGATTTTATTTATGGGGCACTTGGGTGGCTCAGTGTGTTAAAGCCTCTGCCTTCGGCTCGGGTCATGATCCTGGGGTCCTGGGATCGAGCCCCGAATTGGGCTCTCTGCTTGGCAGGGAGCATGCTTCCCTTCCTCTCTGTCAAATAATAAATAAAATCTTTAAAAAAGACTTATTTTTATTTATTTGATAGACAAAGGCAGAGAGAGAGAGAGAGGAGGAAGCAGGCTCCCTGCTAAGCAGAGAGCCCGATTCGGGGCTCAATCCCAGGATCCCAGGATCATGACCCGAGCCAAAGGCAGAGGCTTTAACCCACTGAGCCACCTAGGCATCCCTACTTTGGGAGCATTTTAGACACATGATGTTTCCTGTATATTTTTTCAGTGGCAGAAAGGGCAAAACATATATATGCATATAATAATGGGTAATAATGATGGTTATAATGATGATGTATAATATATATACATGTATGTATATGTATGTGCACATTTATTAATGTATTTATTATTATGTAGACATGTGCTCTTAGTTTTAAGCCAAGCTTACCAGAAGTGAAAATAGTGAACTTTCATTTAACCAGGGTTTACTTAACTCTTAATGTCTGCCAAGCGTTATTCCAAGCTCCAAGCAGAGGGATTACAAAACTGAAGACCATTCCAAGTGAACCACAAGAACTCCTACAGCAGTGATGAAGAAATCACCCAAACAGACTCTTCACATTTCCTGTGACCATAAACAAGAAGAAAGACAATCACAAAAGCAGGGATGCTCTGACAAGGGAGTACCGCCTGGATATTCTAATCCTTTATTAAATGTAGTAAAAACGTGTTTTAGGTTAAGTGTATGCAAATTAAATATGTTAATATAGCTTTGGACGTGCATGCTATTTTTTTTGTTTGTTGGTATACCTGTCTTGGATATAAAGCTACAAGCTCCTTGACAGTAAAAATTAGGTTATTGTCTTAGTGTTTTTGTGTCTTCACAGTGCCTACACACAGGGAGTGATTTGAAAATGTTAGTTAAGCTAAAAGATATACTTAGTCGAATATAAAAGACAGTGTGCTTTATTTTAATATAAAATCCCAGAAATAATATTTGCAATACTACGTGCTGAACTGCTTATGTTTGTAAAATTTATTATCTAATAAATAATAATAAATACTTGGCATCAAGTATAGACAACAGAGGTTGTAAACCTACAATCTGACATTATAGATTACAATAAAAGAAATAAAAGATGAGTTGGCTATCATAACCATAAAGGTTACACGTGTATTTCTTCATTCCTCTTAATTTTGGTAAATAGAAGGAGAACAAAATGATGAAGCAGTGTTTTCACTGTTGGCATATTCCTGGGCACCCTGGATAATATGCCAAAGGAACAAGAGGTCAGATGCTACTGAAGACATATAGCACAAAATCACGGTAGAACTGTTCATTAGCTAGAATGCTTGGAGACCAGGCTCATATATAATACCTTGATCTCAAAATTTATGGTGAAAAAGTCCTTGATCATGTTAATGCCATGGCCTTTTGTCTGTGTTTCACTGTAATCATGATGGATTTTCTTAAGACTTACACCTTTCATGTTCAGGTACAAGTAGCTTAAGATATGATTAATGCTTTGCACCAAATTAGATTTTTTTTCCACATACGGGAAAACAATCATCAGGCAGACAAGCAACCACATTATCATTCAGAAGAGAGCTGCTTTTTTCAAGGAATCAGCATAAAATAAAATATTGAAAATCGAGTGCAGTGTCATTTATATGGGAGAATTAGAAAGTAGCTGTGTCAGCCCACGCCACATGGCTTTAAAACTGTACTTCCGTTCTTTGGGATGAAGTCTGAAAGTGAGAGCTGTGTAGGAGATGCATGAGCTCTAGAGGAAAAGCAGGACTCCTGGAGGCCCTCGGGTGCGGCTCTGAAACACTCATTTTATGTATAATCTGTGTGTTTACACTAAAGTTGTCCCCAGTGGTTGGCTTCCTAGTAATTCTTTCAAACTACTCAGCTACAAAAACAAGCCAACAGTCACCTCTGGGATACTTTTCCCTCCTTAACTTCATTCAAACTTAAAAGAAAGAAGAATAAGCGAAGTTGTTTTGGAAATGGAAGTTGCAGGAATTTTCATATGACCTTACAGGATACCAGCTTCTTAGAAGCATAGTAAAAACGTTTAGATCCCACCCTCATTCAAAGGTGAAACAAATCCTCTGAGATCCGTGGTTCTCAAACTTTACGATGCCTCAGAATCAGCAGGAGGATCTGTGAAAACACAGATGGCTGAGCCCCAGCCCCCAGGGCTTCTGATCAGTATGTCTGGAGTGGGGCTCGAGAATGTTCATTTTTAAGAAGTGCCTAGATGACACTGATAGCGCTGGTCTGGGAACCACACCTGGAGAACTTCTGCCCTAGATCACAATTTTAGTCTTTGATTACTCTGAGCTATAAGGAATTGCTAACTCAATTCAACCAGTAGTTATCAAACATATGCTCTCTGACTGCCATTGTGCTGGAGTACCAAAAAAACAGGAGATTACCGATTTTGAAGAGCTTTAGTTTCCTGGGAGAAAGAGATATACAAAGGATTTCAATATAAGACAGAGACACAAGATGCTATGAGAGTAGAAAGAAGAGTCATCTGTCCAAACCAGGGTTCACAAAGACTTCCTAGAAAACATGTCGTATGAACATGGCCTTGAAAAACGGCCGTTGGAGAGGGCACTCCAGCAGGAGAAAAGACACCTAGAAATAGCCACCTACACCTAACTGGATACATGAAGTATATACAAGAGAGTTTACAAACATGAAATTTTACATTATAAATTCCTTAAAAAGTTTTATCGAGTTGGCTACCATAACTACAAATGATCTATGTGCCTTTTCTTAATTCCTTTTAATAATTAAAAAAATTCCTTTAACAATTAAAAAAATTTAAATTATCAAAGATTTTCTGTTGTCCTTATCTATGCCCATTAAGTATCTCCTAAGAAAAAGTATCCGATTATGAGAATGAACCTATCATGCACATAGAACACCTACTGTATAGAAAGCCCCGATGGCCTAGAAGATTCCTTTCTACTTCAAGGGACATGAAAGTTCTTTTTAGGTTGTTTTCCCAAAATGAGGGGAAGGCATTTCACCTTATATTGAAATGAAAACAAAATGAAAGTAAAAAAGGCAAGTGGTCATTGTCTTCCCAGGGGTACCTTTAACAAGATAGTTACGAAGTAGTTACGAAAGTCCCTAGGGGCACTGAGAAATCAAGTAATGAGGGGTAGGGTATCCTGTCTGTGAAAACTCTTAGAAGGTAGAAATTCTGCATGGGGAAGTAGGTGACAGAGGTAGGTAAGGGTCCGACTGTCCTTAGCACCTTCCATCAGCTTTCCTTCTACCAGGCTGGAACCCCAGGGAAAGGAAAAAAAAAATCCTTTTTATCTATGAATTTCAGCATCATGGTGGAATTTGGTGTAACAAACAATAAGTATTAAATGAGTAAGATGTTCTCCAAGCCTGAAGGTGAGCAAGAGTTCACCCAATTCATTGAAGTCAAACATGACGGTATGACTAGGGAAGAACTTTGCAAGCACGTGCACAGTGCTGAGGAAAAGCCTAGATGGGCCATATTATGAGATTCCATTTCCATGCAGTCCAAAAAGAGACACAGCTAAACTACAGAGGTAGACATCAGAGTAATGGGTTCCCTTTTGGGAAGGAAGAAGGAATTGTGATTGAGAGAGGCAGAGGGAAGCTGCTGGGCTGTAGTAATCCTTTACTCTTTCATGTGTGTGGTGGCAGCATGACTGCTATCTTTGTAATAATTCACTGAGCTGGAAATATTTTTGTATCCTTTATCTATATGTGGGTCATATCTCATAACAAAGGAGCTTTTAAAAAATAAAATCAACTTATGTAAACTTCTCTTCTTCTTACTTGGTCTGAAGCTTTGCTCCTAAGTACACATAGGAATTTCAGCTCTTGTAACTCACGTGAACCTGGGCCACAGGGCATATTATATTTGGGGTGAATGGTCTGTCTTTCAAGTGAAACAGAAAGCTGTTGTTTCTGTTCAGGGATTAGGACCAGAATTGAGACAAAGATGTGGGAATAGTGAAATAGGAAAACTTCAGGAGAGTTTTCAAAATAGCTCTAATAGAACTTAGCAACAACTATTAAGAGGTTAGGATAAAATTTCAAAACAATTTCAAGATTTCAGACTTGAGTACCATGTGGCTGATGATACTTTTAACCTGTCCAGTGAAAATGGGGGGTGCCAGTTCTCCTTCTTAGGCCATGTTACCTGCTAAGTTAGAAATGTGCATTGAGGTAAAATCTCCTTTTTAAAGAGAAGTGTTGTTTTTCTGTGTTCCTGTCTTAGTTGGGGAAAAATGATTGTTGTCTATATAGAACTTGCTTCAGCAATGCCTAAGGAGTATTCACAGGAAATTTTGCTTTGCTTTGTTTTTTACTCCAATGTATTCCAGATAGATGTGCTGTCACTGAGCCATGAGACTAATTCAAATATGAGACAAAGGAAAGACAGATCAGAGTTGGCCACAGATCAAATAAGGCAACGAAAAAGAAGCAATGAACAAAAAGTGGCCCCGATATTGGATGTGAGGTCTCTCCCCCTAAAAATTTTGTTCTGCCTGATGCCTGAAGTTCCATTATTAGATATCCACTCTATGCTTAAGAACTTCCTTCCCCCTGGTGTTTTCTTTCTAAGTTCACATTTTCCTAAGAGTCATGTGATGAGACTATGGTGACTTTCATCTTTCATTGGAAAAATGAGGTGAACATGCAGAAAAATGTGTAGAAATTAAAATTAATTTTGAAATATATTATATTTAGCATAATGTCAGGGTTATAGAGTATGAACTTTTGTCTCCAGCCCAAAAGTCAGAAATTAGCTATTACAACAATTTTACAATGTTCAACTCTTTGAATTTATTGGCAGCGCTCTCTGAATGACTTGATCGCTAAAGAATTTAAAGAGCGAACAACTGCAATGCTTCTGAGATTATTTGAGCAATCTCAGAATAAGGGAATACTGATCATTTGTGCTAAGTTTGTTCTCATTAAAATACATAGTAAATCCTTAGCTAATAAGAAAGAACTGTTGAGAAGTCACATTGGGCCAATGTAAAGATAACAAACACCAAACTAGTTTGTGTGCTGGCAAACTGCAATTTATTGGCAAAATCTCTACAGGGATCCTTGATTCCTACAGAGACAGAGCAAACTATATACCAGGATTTTGGAGACTAAAGTAGTGGTTCTAAAACTTTGCTGTACACTTGAACTACCTGGGGAGTCTTTGAAAATCCCAATGCCAGGTAACAGCTAATACCAATTAAACTGGAATGCCTGAGTGTGGGAACTAGGCATCAATATTTTTTAAGACACCCAGCTGATTCCAATGTGCAACAAAATTCGGGAACCACGGGAGTAAGCTTACAGTATTGTATCCACCACATCTGCTTAGAAAGCATCAGAAGTTGTTCGCTAAACAACTTAGTTTGGGAAGGGAATGGGAGTAACTCCTAGTTCCTTTCAGCCACTAATCCATGAATACTAACCTCCCTGCCCCATCTCCTTAACTACCCAACATTATCTGGCTTTGCGGAGACAAGAAGATCAGATCAGGGCAATACTGGAGAGTTTGACATCATTTGGCAATAGGAAGACTTTAGTAACACAAGTCTGATTCTCTTACTGTCTCAACCACGGATCAGTCCTCTGTGCTCAGCACTATGGCTGGTGTGGGCTCCATGTTTCCTTGTCTCTAAAGCGAAGGCCAAGATAAGCAATGCTAAGGTACTCGCGGCTACCGGCAAGTTCGCCCTAGACTCTGAGCATGATTAACAGGAAGTACAAGGAGCCATTCCTTTCCTCTTGCTACATCTCCTGGGCTTAATCTCCCCAGCAGTCCATCATTTTCTCAGGCTCCTGAGCTGCACTTGGGTCTTCTGTTGTCTTCACTGTGCTACGGAACGCTTTATTTTGTTCTCATTAACAGTCCATGGGAGCTTCCCAGGAGATGTAGGGGGAGATGCCTGGTTCTTTATTTCTGAAATTTCTTCCTCAGTTAACTATTCAGCATTAAAATGCAAACATCTCTCACATGGGCACACTCCCTTTGACCTTTTTTTTAGATTTACTTATTTATCTATTTGACAGAGAGATCACAAACAGGCAGAGCAGCAGGAAGAGAGAGAGAGGAGGAAGCAGGCTCTCTGCTGAGCAGAGAGCCCGATTCGGGGCTTGATCCCAGGGTCCTGGGATCATGACCCGAGCTGAAGGCAGAGGCTTTAACTCACTGAGCCACCCAGGAGGCCCTCCCTTTGACCTTTAAAATAAAATTTTACCTATAGGATCTGGTGTTGCCCCATTTATCTATCCTAGGTTGTATATGAGATTTAAGCAAAGCAATCTTACCCTCAAAAAACAGATCTCAGTTGAAGAGTTGGTGAGTAAACATTAAGCCTCCATATCAATCACAGTCAAGTAAGTGCATGGTGTGTTATATAGAAAAAAACAAATGAAACCACCCACATTTGTAGTAATTTAAAAATACTACTGTATTTACATTGCCAAGCAGCATATTCCATCTCTACTGGTTATTGGAAGAAGGGCTACAGCACATATGCAGTAAGATTAATAAAAATTTCTCTTTGGAGATGACGGATGAATACGTTATCACTGCAAACGATACTGACCACTACTCATACACCAGACATGAGGATAGTTTTTGTTGTGACTGCAGCTTTACAATTAATTCCAGGGAATTCTTCTGAATGTGTCCATATATAAAATGATGATGGCCCTACTCCTTCCCTTAAAGCCTGAAAACTTTAACTGGGTTTCAACTACCTTGCTAACTTACATGGCCAGAATCAAAACTGTTTCAGAATCACGTCGACATCAAGTCCATAGAACTGATGTTGCATTAACACATAAAAACTTACTTGACTTCCTGATGCTTCCATTTCTACAGCTTAAAATGGTGACAGATCCCTAGCCCCATGCTGTTTCCATCAAGAAAGAAACATGCTGGTTAAAGAGGGGATGTCTAAAAATACTTTAAAAAACATAAATAAAAGTTATCGGAGGAGATACTTTACTTGGGATAAAATTTAAAACATGGATACTTTTATAACTACACTTCACATTTTATCTCAGTTAAAGTCACAAAAGTTGCATTACTGTTCTAAGAAAACAACTTTTATATTTGTTGATATAATAATAAATGTAGGGGTCACGGTCTTCGGATCACACCTACTGGTAATCATATACATACTGATAAGCATATTATAAGCACATACTGATAAGCATATTACTTTATGGCTATTAAAAGTCAATCAAATGTAACTACCAAGTACAAACATGTATTCCAACTAATATTTGAATAAGCTTATTTATGACTTCTGCTTTTGGTAGCATGTTTGGTTTTAAAATTTGAAGGAGAACATCTAGTTTTATGCCTGACATATAAAAAGCCTGGAAGCTGTCATTCCCACCCTCACAAAGGAAAAAAAGGGGGGTGGAGCTGAACATACCAAAAATCAAAAACTTTTCTTAAGTATCATAGAAACTAAGGTCTTGGGGAAAACCAGCACCAGGAAATCTGGGGACACAAGGGGCACAAAGAGGCACAACCGAGACCTGTTCATCTAGAGAAGATGCCTCTGGAGCCAGTAACGGATAGGAACGTTGAAACATTAATGTACTGTTTTACTAGAGGCTTACTGTGGACTACTTTCAAAGTAAGAAATTCTTGAGGGCTGGATTATTGGGAGGTGGGGGAATCATGATTTTGTGGGCCTTTCCTCCAGGAAAAAGCCCACAGATTCTCACAAGAGAGAACCTAGAAAGACCCTTCTGTGTTCCTGAAGAAGGAGGGCAAGAGTAATCACTGTGAAATACGCCCAGAGCTTACCTCCACATCAAAGCCTATCCTCCAGGAGAAAAGACATTGCCATGGCCTTAGCTAGGCTGGAAAAAGAGTTCCTCCCACTCCATCTTCCTCTTCTCTTCCTGTCTCCCCTAAGAGGAAAGGGAACGCCGTATGGAGAGAAAGTAAGCAGAGTTCAGGGAGGGGAAAGCCATACCACTGGAGAAACAATGTGAAGATCACAGCATGAGACACAGGGCCCCTAAAAGACTACAATCAGAAGATTACTGGGACACCTGGGTGGCTCAGTTGGTTGGACGACTGCCTTCGGCTCAGGTCATGATCCCGGAGTCCTGGGATCGAGTCCCGCATCGGGCTCCCAGCTCCATGCAGAGTCTGCTTCTCCCTCTGACCTTCTCCTTGCTCATGCTCTCTCTCACTGTCTCTCTCTCAAATAAATAAATAAAATCTTTTTTTAAAAAAAAAAGAAGATTACAAGAACACTCTCCCTACCCAACAGCTTATTATATTATAGGGCTCCAGGATAATATAATACTTATAATACAATATATAATAATTATATCACAACACAATGGTAATAGTTATAGTAGCAAACTATAGAAATGATCCCTGAAAGTATAGTCTTGGTAATAGTTATAGTAAAAGAAAAAGAATAATAGAATATAATAATTACAGGGCGCCTGGGTGGCTCAGTGGCTTAAAGCCTCTGCCTTCGGCTCAGGTCATGATCCCAGGGTCCTGGGATCGAGCTCCGCATCGGGCTCTCTGCTCAGTGGGGAGCCTGCTTCCTCCTCCCTCTCTGCCTACCTCTCTGCCTACTTGTGACCTCTCTCTCTCTCTGTGTCAAATAAATTAGAATATAATAATTACATAATAATAGTGGGTTACAACTCAGAGGACAAAAAGTCACAGACTGTCTGTGAGGAGGAGTACCTGGAAAAGGTTATAGTCAAGAGGGGAGACAAAAACAAGGACACCAGAAGAATCTGAACTCTCTAGCACATACAACTACAGAAAACATTAAACAGAGAGAAAACCCTCACCATATTAACATATTCCCTCTCTCCCTAATGGCCAGTTTCCCTCAGTTCCTATTACCCTATCCAATAAGTCTGTTTTTCAAAAAAGATGATGAGAAAAGACAAGAGACCTCAGTCTGCGGAGCCAAAGCAATAGTGAGACTCAGATGTGACACCATTGATGGAATTATCAGAAAAGGAATTTAAAATAACTATAATCAATGTTTTTACATCTATAATGTCAAAAGTAGACACCTTCACAAACAAATAATGTAGGTATAAGATGAAAACTCTAAGAGTCAAACAGAAATGGTACAAATCAAAAATACTGTACCAGTAATAAATAACACCTTTTTGGGCTTAATCAGTAGACTCCATATGGCAGAGGAAACAGCCAATGAGCCTGAAGAGAGATTAATGAAAAAAAAAAAAAAAAGTAGAACATTCAAGTACTGTGAGATAATATCAAAAATATAACACACATTCAGTTGACCCTGAACAATTTGGGGGTTACCGTGACCCCCTGTGCACTCAAAAATACATTTAGAACTTTTGATGTCCCCAAAGCTTAAAGTTTAACTATTAATAGCACACTGTTGACCTTCTGGATAAGCCTTAGGGATAACATCAATAGTCAACTAACCCTTATTTTGTATATTATATGTACTAACACTAAAGTCTTACAATAAAGCAAGTTAGAGTAAAGAAAATCTTAGTAAGAAAAATTATAAGATGAAAAACATTTACAGTTTTTTTTTAAATTCCAGTATAGTTAACATAGTGTTATATTAGTTTCGGATGTACAGTATGATTTAACAATTCCACACCAGTGCTCACCAAGAGAAGTGCACTCTTAATCGCCTTCATCTATTTCACCCATCTCCTACCCACCTCCCCTCTTATAACCTTCAGTCTGTTCTCTATAGTTAAGAGTCTGGTTTTTTGACTTGTCTCTTTTTTCCTTTGTTCAGCTGTTTTGCTTCTCAAAGTCCACCTATAAGTGAAATTACATGATCATTCTCTGACTTATTTCACCTAGCATTGTTATCTAGATCTATCCATGTTGTAAATGGAAAGATTTCATATATATCTTCCCTTTATCCATTCATCTATTGATGGACACTTGGGCTGCTTCCATTATTTGGCTATATTGTAAATAATGCTGCAATAAACAGAGGAGTGCATATATCTTTTCAAATTAGTGTTTTCATACCTTGGAATAAATATCCAGTAGTAGAAACACCGGATCATATGGTCATTCTATTATTAATTTTTTGAGGAACCTCCACACAGTGGGGGCACCAGTTTGCATTTCTACCAGCAATGCACAAGCGTTCCTTTTTCTCCACATCCTTACCAACACTTGGCAGTTCTAATGTTTCTTATTTTAGCCATTCTGACAGGTGTGACATGATATCTCATTGTGGTTTTGATTTACATTTCCCCGGTGATGAGCGATGTTGAGCATCTTTTCATGTGTCTGTTGGCCATCTGGATATCTTCTTTGGGGAAATGTCTGTTCATCTCTTCTGCCCTTTTTAAATTAGAGTATTTGGGTTTTTTTGGTGTTGAGTTATATAAGTTCTTCATATATTTTAGATACTAACCCTTTATCAGGTATATCACTTGCAAATATCTTCTCCCATTTGGTAGGTTGCTTTTATTTTTGTTCACTGCTTCCTTTACTGTGAAGAAACTTTTTATTTTGATGTAGCCCCAAAAGTTTATCTTTGATTTTATTTCTCTTGACTTAGGAGACATATCTGGAAAAATGTTGCTATGGCCGATGTCAGAGAGATTATTGCCTATGCTGTCTTCAAGGATTTTTATGGTTTCAGGTATCATATTTAGGTCTTAAAACCATTTTGAATTTATTTTTGTGTGTGGTGTAAAGAAGTGGTCCAGTTTCATTCTTTCATAGGTGGCTGTCCAGTTTTCACAACACCATTTGTTGAAAAGCCTGTATTTTCCCCACTGTATAGTTACCCCTCCTTTATCAAAGATTAATTGACCATATATTTGTGGGTCTATTTCTGGGTTTTCTGTTCTCTTCCACTGATCTATATGTCTATTTTTATGCCTATACCATACTGTTTTAATTACTACTGTTATGTAATATAACTTGAAATCTTGAACTGTGATACCTCCAGGTTTTTGTTTTTTCAAGATTGCTTTGGCTATTTGAGGTCTTTTGTGGTCACATACAATTAAATTTTAGGACCCTCTGCTCTAGCTCTGTGAAAAATGCTGCTGGTATTTTGACAGGGATTGCATTAAATCTAGATTACTTTGGATAGTATGGACATTTTAACAATATCTGTTCTTCCAAACCATAAGCATGGAATGTCTATTTCTTTGCATTGCCTTGAATTTCTTTTATAGAGTTTTATAGTTTTCAGAATACAGATCTTTTGCCTCTTTTAGTTGTTTTTTGTTGTTGTTGTTGTTGTTGTTATTGTTTTTGGTATAATTATAAATGGGATCATTTTCTTAATTTCTCTTTCTGCTACTTCATTATTTAGTGTATATAAATGCAATGGATTTCTGCATTTTTTTGGTGGATTTCTGCATATTGATTTTGTATCCTGCGACCTTACTGAATTCATTTATAAGTTTAGTAGTTTTTGGTGGAGTCTTTAGGGTTTTGTATATACAGTATAATATCATTAGCAAACAGTGAAAGCTTTATCTTTCCCTTACCTGTCTGGATACTTTTTATTTCTTTTTCTTCTCTAATTTTGTGCCTCAGACTTCCAGTACTATGTTGAATAAAAGTGGTGAGATTGGACAAGACTGTCTTCTTCCTAATCTTAGGGGAAAAGTTCTTAGTTTTTCACCAATGAGTATGATGTTAGCTATGGATATTTCATATACAGCTTTTAACATGTTGAGGTACATTCCCTCTAAAATTACTTTGTTAGTAGATGTTGTTGTACTTTGTTGTACTTTGTAAAATGTTGTACTTTGTGAAATGCCTTTCTACATCTACTGAAATAATCATATGGTTCTTACCTCTCTCTTGTTGGTGTAAGGTATCATGTTGATTGATTAGTGAATACTGAACCACTCCTGCATCCCAAGAATAAATCCCACTTGATCATGATTTTTAATGTATTGTTGGATTTGGTTTGCTAATACTTTGTTGAGGATTTCTGCATGTATGTTCATCAGGGATATTGGCCTCTACTCCCTTTTTTTGTAGTTACTTTATGTGGTTTCAGTATCAAGGTAATGTTGGCTTCATAGGACGACGAATACTAAAGCTTTCCTTCCTCCTATTTTTTTGAATACTTTGAGAAGAATGGGTGTTAACTCTTCTTTAAATGTAAAGGGAGAATTCACCAGTGAAGCCATCTGGTTCTGGACTTTTGTCTGTTGAGAGTTTTTTATTACTGATTCAACTTCATCACTGGTAACCAGTCAGTTCAAATTTTTAAATTATTTCTTCTTGATTCAGTATTCGGGAGGCTATATGTTTCTAGGAATTTACCCATTTCTTCCAGGTTGTCCAGTCTGCTGGCACATAATTTTGCATTATATTCTCTTATCATTGTTTGTATTTCTGTGGTAGCATTTGTTATTTCCTCTTCTTTCATTCTGATTTTATTTGAGACACCTCTCCTTTTTCTTTTTTCTTTTCTTTTTAATGAGTCTGCCTAAAGGTTCATAAATTTTGTCAATCTTTCCAAAGAACCAGCTCCTGGTTTCATTGATCTGTTCAATTTTCTTACTTTCCATTTCATTTGTTTCTTCTCTCATCTTTACTACATCCTTCTTCCTACTGGTTTGGGGTTTTGTTTGTTTTCTTTTCTAGCTCCATTAGGTATAACATTTGGTTGTTTGAGACATTTCTTGCTTCTTGAGGTAAGCCTGTATTGCTATAAACTTTCCTTTATACACACATAAAAAAGAATAGCTTTTGCTATATCATAAATACATTTACAGTTCTGCAGTGTATTTACTGAAAAAAAAAAAGTAAGTGAACCTGAGTAGTTCAAAGCTGTGTTGTTCAAGGGTCAATTGTAATAGGAATACCAGAATAAGAGAAAAGAGAGAACAGAAAGATAACTGGAAAAAATCTCCAAATATTTGGAAGTTAAATAACACAACACTACCTAACCCACAAGTCAAAGAAGTCTCAAAAATTTTTAAATGTTCCCTAAATGTAAATAAAATTGATATATTAGAAAATATGAAAAGTATAAAATTGATAACCTAAGATTCCAGTTTTAAAAACTAGAAAGAGAAGGAATTTAAGCCTAAACCAGACAGAAAATATAAAGTAAAAAGAATAGAAAACAACGAATTTGCAATAAAAGAAAAAAAACAACGAAATCAAAAGGCACACTTTGAAAAGACCAATAAAACTGATAAGTGAATGATATCATAAATGAAAGAGGGCTCGTCCTTATTGATCCCATGGAAATTAAATAGATAGTAAAGGAAGAGTTTAAGCAACTCTATGCCTACAAATTTGATGATTAGATGAAATGGACCAACTCCTTAAAAGACAAAAACTTACACAAGAAGAAATAAGTAATCTGAGTACTTTATCTCTATTAAAATAAATTTAAACCTATAATTTACAACTTCCCAAAGAAAGCACAAGGCCCAGATAGTTTCATTATTGAATTCTATCAAGCATTTCAGAAAGCAATGATAGTAACTTTTTTTCCTTTTTAAGATCTTATTTATTTGACAGAGAGAGAGAGAGACAGTGAGAGAGGGAACACAGGCAGGTGGAGTGGGAGAGGGAGAAGCAGGCTTCCCACTGGGCAGGGAGCCTGATGCAGGGCTTGATCCCAGGACCTTAGGATCATGACCTGAGCCAAAGGCAGACACTTAATGACTTAGCCACCCAGGGGCCTCTGATAGTAACTTTTGACAATCTCTTCCAGAATATACAAGGAAAGAAATTCGTAATCACTCTTTGAGACCACAGTTACCTTATTATCCAAAAAATAAAAATGAAATAAAATAAAGGCAGCCCAAGAAAATAAAATTACAAACCAATATTTCCTATGGATATAATGCAAAAATCCTCCACAAAATTTTATGGAGACATAAGTTTATGTCTACAATGTACAAAAAGACTAAGTAAGATTTATCCAAGAATTGCAAAGTTAGTTTCCAAAATCAATTAAGGTTATAAAACACATAAATAGAATAAAAGACAAAAACTACGTGATCATCTCAATAGATGCAGAAAAAGCATTCCACAGAATCCAATACCCATTTATGACAGACATTCTTAGTCATCTAGGAATAGAAGGAAACTTCGACTTCATAATAAACATCTACAAAAAACTTCATATGTAATAATCAGAACTGGATACTCTTCCCTGAAAATTAAGAAAAAGGTAAGCAGCCCTCTCTTATATTCATCATTATACTGAAAGTCATAACCAATTCAATAAGAAAAAACTGAAAGCTACAAAGAAGGTATGTGAAACACAAGGTATAAATATTATGACTGTATTGACTTTTAAAATATATTAACTTATATTTGTCAAAACATTAACTGTTGCGGGTATGTGATAGAATGATGGGCAAGTTCTTCTAATTCTTTATATTTTATGATTTGTCAAATAGGAAATTATTGCTCTTTTTTTTCCTTGGTCCTTAAAATAATTTTATTTATTTACTTACTCAATTACTTATTGTTTTTATTTGACATCAAGCTAATACCCCATTGACTTAGAAAAATGCAAAGATGTGGAATATGAATAGTTTAAATTTTATTTACCATATTTTCTTCAGCACTTACTTTATGACTGTTAGCTAGAAGGCCCTGATTGATAACACAAGGCAAAATTTATGTCACAGTATGCTCTAAAGTTATGACTCCTATTTTTGATGTATTCTATGTTTTAAATTTATACAAAAAATTTGTAAATATCATACAGTAAAACATCTGAAAGCTACAATTAAAATGAAAGTGGTAATAAGTACATTTGTCTTGAACTGCTTTTTTGTCAAAAAACAAAATACAGTAGTTTACTCAAAACTCTATGTATCATCAAGATAGTCAAAAGACTGTATGATTCACTGCCTCTTACAAATTCATATTAGTACAACCCAGCCTCCATATATTGCTTTACATTAGCTCCTTCTGTTCTCAGTAAAGAAAACCAAGATCTACTAAAAACTTTTCATATTTAGAAGTATCAAATTCATCCCTCCATTATCTTACAAATATATTTTGTAAATGATTAGAATGAAAAAAAACTGAAATTTTTTACTTTTGCATTCTCATTTATGTTTTGCTTACATAAAGGTAAAACCAACAATATCTACCAACAATATCCACCCCACCACATAACACTTCACTGTAGTATATATGTAAAAGGGTGTGTAAGAACATAAGCTTTTGAATCAGATTGCCTGTAGATGTCAACATTACATAAAGCTATGCAATGTGGGGAAAATCACTTAACTTCTCCAAACTGCGGTTCCCACATCTATTAATAGGAATAATGTAATAGCAGTATCTACATCATAGGGCTCTAATGAGAATTAAATGACATAATCCATATAAAGTGCTCAGACCAGTGCCTGGAACATAAAAACAGTACATATTAAGTCGTTACTATCATTATTGCTGCTGTTATTGTTGTTGTTATTGTTATTATTCTAACGATTAGATTAAGGACCTATCTTTCTCACTAAATAATCAAAGGAACTGACATATAAGAACTCACCTAACCCTAACACTAGCTCTCAGTGTTACTAGTTGATGGCCTGGCATTTACAGCTGAACTGTGGCATTCTTTTCTTGAAATTAACTACACAGGGCACTGATGTCAGACGAGGTAGCTCTGTGACTGTTATAAACCAAGACAAAAAAGACCATTCCACGATCTTCTCAAAACAAAGACAAAACAAGATTACAGGGCAAACAACAAAAATTACCAAACAACATCTTTTCCCAGCTAACAAGTATGACAGTTGTTTCTTCGTTAATTATAGGCTTAGCCTCAGATTATTTTTCCTGCCTTCTAGGTAAGATTCATTAAAATATCCAATTAACTATCCCCCTCCCTGACAGCACCAACCTAAAGCAAACCCTCCTTCCTTGAATATTCCTCAAAAATCACCCGACACAAGCACAAATCCTATAATAAATCCTTTTTAACACCCTTCTATTAGGAAGCTCCACAGTTCTCCACAGTGTGGGGTCTCCCTCATTTCAATAATGCAATAAATGAAACTTCCTTTGACAACAGATGTATTTCTGACCATCTCTGACTAGAAGGCTTTGACATAGAGATAATTCACCTATGTATTCCCAGTGCCTAAAATATAATAGGCATATCATGAGAGTTTTTGAATGAATGAGTCAACCCCAGATACAAGTTAGTTCCAAAGATCCTAACTGCGTGTAATGGCTGACATGGGTGATTTCCACATTTGCAGTCCACACAGCAACTGAGGAGACACAGATACCTACCGAACAAAGAACAGCGATGTTAGGTAAAATTGAGAAACATGTTTAAAAATCATAGGGCTGGGCATCTGGCCATCAGTAGCGGTAATGAAGAAAGTAAATCAAAAGCTCAGATGAAACTATGAAATGACAAACTTATGACTAGCACAGATTCTGCAATGACAGATGCTGCTACAAATCAAAGAGCCATCATCACCTTGTGTACACTATACAAAGAAGGCTGTCTAACTGAGTATTCCCAGGTTGTCACAGTACTCCTGGAAATCAAGTTGGGACTACTGCCATCTTGGTGCAATGTATTTTTGGTCTACCACTGGGAAGAGAAAATGGACATCATGACTGGGAACTCCATGTTCTTTGCTCAACAGTATCTTAAACAACAGACAGCCAGTCCAGCTGACAGGAAATAATTTAATAGACAGATACATAGATAAAAATGACATAAACAACTTGTAAGATATACATATATTTGGCAGCAGCTAGAGGAAAGTTGATACACACATTATACAATAAGATCTTTTTCTTGTTTTTTTAAGACTTTATTTATTTATTTGACAGACGGAGATCACAAGTAGGCAGAAAAGCAGGCAGAAAGAGAGGAGGAAACAGGCTCCCTGCTGAGCAGAGAGCCTGATGTGGGGCTCGATCCCAGGACCCTGGGACCATGACCTGAGCCCACTGAGCCACCCAGGCGCCCCTACAGTAAGACTCTTAACTTTTCTGGAAGGAGTAACAGAGCTCATCACTCAATCTCCACACTAATTTTTGAAGACTCACTGTGACTTTTCCCCGGCAAGTCTTTGGTAGAAGGTAAAATGTGATCTCCATTAAACTTTGATCCCTACTAAATCTAATTCTATGAGACTGACTCACTGATGACATTACTTTAGAAAGCAATGATTCCTTTTATAGATAGAAATGAAAAGTACTGCTGTTTTTAATTTAATAGTATTAGGATGTCAATATTCTAATGTAAATCTGCATGTATATTTGGAATAATTCTATATGCAGTAAGGATATGATGCTTAATTCATGCTTTAAGTTGTCATAGTTTTGCCATGAAATCTATATATGCTATAATTTGGGGCAACAACAATTTTACATTATAAATACAAGGGGGTTTTTTTGTTTAAAAATTACTAAAGAGAGGTTATCATGGAGAATAAGATTTAAGTAATCTCTATACCCAATGTGGGGCTCAAACTTATAACCCTGAGATCAAGAGTCACATGCTGTATTGAGCCAGCCAGATAGTCCCTCGATTTTTAAGTTTTCTAGAAAATTGATGAGTCCATCAATAAGCAAGTTTCATAAATCAGCATCTCACCTTCTCCTTGTAGGAAACATCCAAAAGTAACAAGGAGAATTTTCAATGCAAGCTCTATTTCCAATGAAGACAGAATAATCCCCATTTCTACACATAAGGGTTATCAAATCAAAAGCAGCTGAGGTTAAGGGAGAGGCTAAGAAAGAACCTTTGAATTTCACTTCAGAGGGAAATTTCCCTAGCAGAGACCATACCTAACAGTACAATCAAAATGCATTTGTAAAAGTGAGAAGTTCAGACTGATATTTCCCAAGTTTACCTCTTGATACATACGAAGTACAAGAACTGGGTTAAAATGAGCCAGCAAATGAAATTATCTTCAACTGTGTTTGGTTCAGTAGAGTACAGCAGGCAGGTGAAGAAAGAAAGAAGGAAGGAAGGAAGGAAGGAAAGAAAGAAGGGGAAATTTTTTTTAAAAAAAATCAAAAGTACAGGTAAATGAAGCAGCCCACTCTCTGGCAACAGAGAGAGAGAAATTTTTAATTGTTCACAGCAGCAAAATGTGAAACCACCTTGACCTCTATCTGGCCAAGGAACTTCTTGAAAAAACAAACAAGCAAAACAGCCTTAGGAAAAATCAAAACATAAAAAAGAACCACAGTGGTAGCAAAACCACAATACTGTAGCCTTCTACTTCCGGCCAAGATGGAGTAACAGGAACTAGACTTATTTTCTCACTTTAATCAACCAAAAAACTGGATAAGATATATAAAACAATGGTTTTCAAGACAGGACATCAAGCAACAGAGGGCAGTGATCTCTGAGAGACAGGGAATGAAGGATGCAAACCCTGTGATTTACTGCTTCATTCGCTGGGCTGGGAGAGGTTCTAGTCCACGGCAGAGAGAAGCAGCCCAGAAAGAAACATGTTCTCTAGGCTAAGGAGTCAGAGTTGGGATTCAGTGATATCAAGGTAGCAGAGTTTATAAAAGGGCATACATTTGACTTCTTCTTTGCCGATTTGGATGCCTTTAATTTCCTTTTGTTGTCTGATTGCTGAGGCTAGGACCTCTAGTACTATGTTGAATAGCAGTGGTGATAATGGACATCCCTGCTGTGTTCCTGACCTTAGCGGAAAAGCTTTCAGTTTTTCTCCATTGAGAATGATATTTGCGGTGGGTTTTTCATAGATGGCTTTGATGATATTGAGGTATGTGCCCTCTATCCCTACACTTTGAAGAGTTTTGATCAGGAAGGGATGCTGTACTTTGTCAAATGCTTTTTCAGCATCTATTGAGAGTATCATATGGTTCTTGTTCTTTCTTTTATTGATGTGTTGTATCACATTGACTGATTTGCGGATGTTGAACCAACCTTGCAGCCCTGGAATAAATCCCACTTGGTCGTGGTGAATAATCTTTTTAATGTACTGTTGAATCCTATTGGCTAGTATTTTGTTGAGTATTTTCGCATCTGTGTTCATCAAGGATATCGGTCTATAGCTCTCTTTTTTGGTGGGATCCTTGTCTGGTTTGGGGATCAAGGTGATGCTGGCCTCATAAAATGAGTTTGGAAGTTTTCCTTCCATTTCTATTTTTTGGAACAGTTTCAGGAGAATAGGAATTAGTTCTTCTTTAAATGTTTGGTAGAATTCCCCCGGGAAGCCGTCTGGCCCTGGGCTTTTGTTTGTTTGGAGATTTTTAATGACTGTTTCAATCTCCTTACTGGTTATGGGTCTGTTCAGGCTTTCTATTTCTTCCTGGTTCAGTTGTGGTAGTTTATATGTTTCTAGGAATGCATCCATTTCTTCCAGATTGTCAAATTTATTGCCGTAGAGTTGCTCATAGTATGTTCTTATAATAGTTTGTATTTCTTTGGTGTTAGTTGTGATCTCTCCTCTTTCATTCATGATTTTATTTATTTGGGTCCTGTCTCTTTTCTTTTTGATAAGTCGGGCCAGGGGTTTATCAATTTTATTAATTCTTTCAAAGAACCAGCTCCTAGTTTCGTTGATTTGTTCTATTGTTTTTTTGGTTTCTATTTCATTGATTTCTGCTCTGATCTTTATGATTTCTCTTCTCCTGCTGGGCTTAGGGTTTCTTTCTTGTTCTTTCTCCAGCTCCTTTAGGTGTAGGGTTAGGTTGTGTACCTGAGACCTTTCTTGTTTCTTGAGAAAGGCTTGTACCGCTATATATTTTCCTCTCAGGACTGCCTTTATTGTGTCCCACAGATTTTGAACCGTTGTATTTTCATTATCATTTGTTTCCATGATTTTTTTCAATTCTTCTTTAATTTCCCGGTTGACCCATTCATTCTTTAGAAGGAAACTGTTTAGTCTCCATGTATTTGGGTTCTTTCCAAACTTCCTTTTGTGGTTGAGTTCTAGCTTTAGAGCATTGTGGTCTGAAAATATGCAGGGAATGATCCCAATCTTTTGATACCGGTTGAGTCCTGATTTAGGACCGAGGATGTGATCTATTCTGGAGAATGTTCCATGTGCACTAGAGAAGAATGTGTATTCTGTTGCTTTGGGATGAAATGTTCTGAATATATCTGTGATGTCCATCTGGTCCAGTGTGTCGTTTAAGGCCTTTATTTCCTTGCTGATCTTTTGCTTGGATGACCTGTCCATTTCAGTGAGGGGAGTGTTAAAGTCCCCTACTATTATTGTATTATTGTTGATGTGTTTCAACCCAGCAATTGCACTATTGGGTATTTACCCTAAAGATACAAATGTAGTGATCCAAAGGGGCAGATGCACCCGAATGTTTATAGCAGCAATGTCCACAATAGCCAAACTATGGAAAGAACCTAGATGTCCATCAACAGATGAATGGATCAAGAAGATGTGGTATATATACACAATGGAATACTATGCAGCCATCAAAAGAAATGAAATCTTGCCATTTGCAACAACATGGATGGAACTAGAGCGTATCATGCTTAGCGAAATAAGTCAAGCAGAGAAAGACAACTATCATATGATCTCCCTGATATGAGGAAGTGGTGATGCAACATGGAGGCTTAAGTGGGTAGAAGAAGAATAAATGAAACAAGATGGGATTGGAGGGAGACAAACCATAATTGACTCTTAATCTCACAAAACAAACCGAGGGTTGCTGGGGGGAGGGGGTTTGGGAGAAGGGGGTGGGATTATGGACATTGGGGAGGGTATGTGATTTGGTGAGTGCTGTGAAGTGTGTAAACCTGGTGATTCACAGACCTGTACCCCTGGGGATAAAAATATATGTTTATAAAAAATAAAAAATTTAAAAAAAAAAAAAAAGGGCATACAAGGGAGGACACAGCTGCCCAGTGAAAGAACTCCAGAGACGTGCAGACGATCATCGTGAGCAAACAGCAGAGTATTAATCTGTGTGTACCTAGAAGGAAATCGCCAAGGCTAGAGGAAGAGTCATCTGGAAGGGTAAGGGGTAGCACTGCCTGGGGCTTCCAGACTCCAGGAACAGTGTGTGGCCATATCAGCCGAATGAAAAGCCTCAAGATTCACAGGCATTGCACATAGTACACAAAAGGATCTTACCTCAATCCCTACAACAAACGCTTCTCTGCCATGCAACAAAGCCTCCCACCTAAGAAAACTTCAAATCAAGACCTGAAATTTAAAAATGCAATTACAGTGTCTAAAATCCATTCAAAAATTACCAGGCATGAAAAAGAGGAAGAAAACATGATCTGTACTGTCAGTAACCAAAACCAAAACCAAAAGCAAAAACATAACTGACTCAATACTGATACCTATATTAGAGTTAGAAGAGGACAATAAAACACTTATTATAACTGTATTCTTTACGTCCAAACAGTAGAAAGTGTACGCTATAAAAAAGGCCCAGATCAAACTAAAAGAAATGAAAACTGCTATATCTGAGGTTCAAAATATAATGGACAGGAATGCAGGCCTGGGAACTGTATATCTGCTTACTATCTATACTTCTGTCTTCTCCAGAATGTCACATAAATGGGATTGTACACTATGTAGCCTTTTGAGTTTGGCTTTTTTCACTTAGCAAAATACATTCACCAATATTGTTACATGTATAAATAAAAAGCTTAGTCCAACCCAACCCGTACAACCACAGATGTACCTAAATTTTGTATATATATTCACCAGATGAATGATATGTGGGTTGTTTCTAGTTTGCACAGTTATGAATAAAGCTATTTTAAACATCAATACAAGAGATTTTGTGTAGACCTTATGTAGATTTTGTGTAGACAGAGACACAGATATTGGGTACACACCAAGAAATGAAACTACTGGATCATATGGTAGGTGTATGCTTAATTTCGTAAGATATCAACAAATTGTCTTCCAAAGTGTCTGGGTATTAATTTACACTCACAATATTAATGAATGACAATTCTAGTTATTCTGCATACTAATCATAATTCTTTGTTATTCTAATAAGTATACAGTGGACTCTCCTTATGGTTTTTTTTTCTACTATATTTAATTAGCCTTTGATTTCTTTTGTAACATGTATTATTATCATAATATTTTTATTAAATTTCTAATTTTAATTCCAGTATAGTAAACATCTAGTGTTATCTCAGTTTCAGGTGTACAATATACACCTGACAATATAGTGAACCAACAATTTCAGACATCACCCAGTGCCCAATATAAGTGTGCTCTTAATCCCTATTTCATGCATCCCCCCACACCCTCCCCTCTTGTAACCACCAGTTTGTTCTCTAGAGTTAACAGTCCTTGTGGTTTTAATTTGGATTTCCCTAATGCAAAATGATTTTGAATCTGTTGAAATGATGTTGAATAAGTATGTTGAAAATCTTTATATATATTTTTGCCATCCATATCTCTTTGATCAATTGTTTATTCAAACCTTCATTTCAACTGAATTTTTATTTTCTTATTTTGAGTTGGCAAAGGTTTTTACATATAGTTATTAAAGGTCTTCCATCAGATATATGCTCTGAAAATATTTTCTCCATTTCTCTTCATTTTTGTAATGTTTTATGTTACAGAGGAAAAATGGTTTCTTTTTATTTTGATAAATCCCAATTTATGGGCACCTGGGTGGCTCAGTGGGTTAAAGCCTCTGCCTTCAGCTCGGGTCATGATCCCAGGGTCCTGGGATCGAGCCCCGCATCAGGCTCTCTGCTCAGCAGGGAAGCTGCTTCCTCCTCTCTCTCTCTGTCTGCCTCTCTGCCTACTTGTGATCTCTGTCTGTCAAATAAATAAATAAAATCTTTTTTTAAAAACCCCAATTTATGAATATTTCCTTTTGTAGCTTATGGTTTTTGACTCCTGCTTTAAAAAACTCTGACTCACCCAACATCATAAAGGCTTTATTCTACTGGAGTTTTCTAAGAATTGGTGATATAGGTCTTAATCTAGCGATAATATTTAAAGTAATGAATATGGAAGTGATCTTTTGGGAGACTATTGGACAGTGAAAAAAGTAAGACAAGGACAGTTTCAAGGGGTGTGTTAATACTTGATGGTCTGGTAGAGAAGAGTGAGTTGGAAAAGAAGACTAAAAGAAGAGCCTATTAAAAAATAAATAAATAAAAATAAAAAATAAAATAAAAGAAGAGCCTATTGAAATAGGAAGAAACTAAATGAGTGTGATGTTACAGAAGCCTAGAAAAGCAAATGCTGCCGTGAGGAGGAAGGGTCACTTCTACCAAATAGTGCTCAGGAGTCATGTAAGATGATGGCCTATCTTGGTAAGGGTCCCTCAAGCAAACACCCATAAAGCTAAAGTCGTTGGAAGTTAAGAGTCACAGCTATACTTTTTTTAAAGATTTATTTATTTATTTGTTGAGAGACAGAGAGATCACAAGTAGGCAGAGAGGCAGGCAGAGAGAAAAAGGGGGAAGCAGGTTCCCCACTGAGCAGTGAGCCCAACGTGGGGCTCGATCCCAGGACCCTCAGATCATGACCAGAGCTGAAGGCAGCAGCTTAACCCACTGAGCCACCCAGGTGCCCACAGCTACATTTTAAATGTAAATATTTTACTTGTTTTAGCTAGAAGCTGAAAAAAAATTGGTAGGTCTGCTTTGGTAAAGTCACCAAGAGGCGTCTATAACTCTTATTTGCCTGGATTTACTCAATAACAGTCAGAAACCAGCTGGCCTCATGGGAGGGACATTTACAGGAATGATCCTCCGAGATTTAAGCTAGAAAGTAGGGCACCTGGGTGGCTCAGCTGGTTAAGCAACTGCCTTCGGCTCAGGTCATGATCTTGGCGTGCTGGGATCGAATCCTGTATCAGGCTCCCAGCTCCATGGGGAGTCTGCTTCTCCCCTCTCATGCTCTCTCCCACTTTCTCTCTCTCGAATAAATAAATAAAATCTAAAAAAAAAAAAAATCTAGAAAGTATACATTGGGCTCATGTTGCTATTATGGTACCTACTGCCTATAAATTTTTCAAATAACCATTCATCTTCTCTCTGGTCACATGGTCCAAAACTTGCCTGTAGATTTAGTGAACTATAATCTCTAGCTTCTTTTCTTGTCTTAAAATCATTTCTTTTCATTCTTAGGACTCAAAGGGATAAACAGGAATAATAAAGCTTGTTTAAACCTTATGCTCTATGAATCTAAGATGCTAGGTAAAGATCCACTCATTTAGAGAAATACATCAGTTTCCACATCCAATTATAAAACCAGAAAACCATCTTTGAACAGACTAATGCTGTGAGGAGAAAAAAAAAAGGAAAATTAGGAAATTAAGGCTAGTGAAGAAGAGATAAGGTCAACATACTGAGAGCCTCATAAAGGCTGGGGAATTGTTGGAATAGAAATATTGTAACAAGGAAGCTAAAAAGATAGGAAGTAACATAAGAGGGAAATGTTTGAAATCAAGATAAGGGAGACAGGAGAGTGACTGGTGACGACTATGGATGTAGGTGGCTGGAAACGACGGAGGGAAAATTTAACGTTCAGGAGGTTACAGAAACGGGAGGCCTGGGGTTGGTTAGGTCATTTAGCCAGATGTAAGCAACAGCAGTGACAGGAGCAGTCAGAGCTCTCATGAGGCTGTGGAAAAAGACAGTGACCAGGCAGCATGTGAAGGAGGGCCTGGAGAAAAAAATGGGTCTGTGTGACCTAAAGTCACGCAACTGCACAGGTTAGGAGAATGTTAACCAAGGGAGTGGGTACCAGCAGAGTCAAAAGCAGAGGTCAGTCTTGAGAGCTATCCTGGGGTAAAATCAGCAGTCTGGGACTAAGTGAATGGAAGGAATAAGTAACTGGAAAAGTCTTCAATGACGTGAGAATTTCTATTTTGGGCAATCAGACTGACTGTGATGCCATTAGTCAAGACGTAGAACACGAACCAGAGATCTTCAGGTTTCTGCCTTTCTACTACCCTACTCCCACCATGTGTCCCCACATGCGCACCTGCACGCATATACAGTTTAGGAACCTGAGTGGGGACAATCAGGTATACTGGAATTTAAATAAATTTTTCAAACATTTCCTATGAAAGATACATATGGTCGCTTGGTCTTCGATACGAAACGACTGTTCAAGAGAATGAACCACTCAAGAAAGGAAAGAGGAAGATAAAAGGAGAAGGAGGGAGGCAGAAAGGCAGGAGGAAGTTTCTGACAACATTATCACAAAGATGCAAGGGAGAAAAAGAAACTCTGTGCATTTCCAAAGCCCAGAAGATGAGGGTTAGATCAGTATTTGAAACAGATGGTATAATGTTAACAGATGGCAGAGAGAACACAGAACATCTTCAGTCTCATTTTTCATGTGTCCTCTCTATCAAAGAATCCTTAAAACTGAAAATGGAAGAACAAACAAGACAATGAAGTGACTACAGCCAGCCTGAAGGCTGGAGTGTGTGATGCAGTGAACCAATGTATGGGAAGTGTTGGGTATGAGTCATCAGTGGCAAAAAGGAAATCTATTGTAAGGCAGTCAAGGAGGTAATTAGGCCAAGTCTTAAGAATATGTCAGGTATTGGAAAAAATACTTTGAATGCATGTTTAGAAATATTTGATGTCTCATTATAATAAAAAATCAAAACCACTAAGAATAGCATGAATGAATCAACAAAAATGCCTCAACTATAATTAAAGACCAACTCCCGATAATGGGGAGATGACATCATTTTGATATCTTATCGTCAGAAGAAAGGAGGATAAATAGGGAGTGGTTTATGCAGAGGGGTGACCAAGAACAGATACGTGAAAGTATTAGTTATTGATAAAAAGAAGTTGCTCCGACCTCGAGAACTTCTTAGGTATGGTACCTACCTGTAGCTTCTGTGCAGGTGGGCTCACAACTAATGTAAACAGCCTTGGGGTTTTTCAGTCTATGAGGCCTCCTGTCCAATTGGCAGGGCCTGCTGGGTTGGGAGCCAACCTAATGGGTTTGCATTGCTACCTTTGTGGCAACACTGCCTTGTTTGTTAATCCTGCTTTGACTGCTGCAAGAGATCAAACCCATCTAGAAGGATAACACAGACCTTCCAGAAATCCAATGGCCTGAAACTTAAAACTTTGAACATGAGCTGTAGCTATCTTCATTAAAACAGCAAGTCATTCAGATCACTAAAACAGACTCCACCACCACCACCATTTTTGTTATAGCAAAAATTTAGAGATACTGTCACAGAATTGTTTTAGATTTGAAGAATGATCAAATACACAGTTTGCAGCAGAACACTGGCAAAACCCATTCTGAAACCAATGCTTAAACCACTGATGATCTCCCAACTGGCAAATCAAAATGTTTACTTTCAGACTTCTGCCAAGGGATTCTCCCATTTCCCTTTCCTCTCCTGGCCTCCTGCATGTCTCAGACTCATCAGTCCCCTAATTTTCAGTATCTTTATCCTCAGTCTCTGCTTTGTCCTCAGTCCACCCTGAGAAATGTTGGAGCTTCCTATGTTTCCAGCGTTGATCCCCTTCTTAATTAGAGCTTCAAATGCTGCTCTCTTCCACAAACAACCTACAGACACGCCCAGAAATAATGTTTAACCCAAACCCCTTGTCTCAGTCAAGCTGACACGTAAAATTAACCGACACAGAATGTCTTCCAGAAACACGAATATGAACACCTAAAGAATCATCGAAGGTAATAAAAAATGCTTGACTCAAGGAAATGTGCGCTAGATGGGGTGTAAAGGAGGAAGGGAGAGCTGTTTTTATTGTCTGTTTTCTGTTTTCCCCTATAATCCTTGAGAAAACAATCTATATAAACTGTGTGCATGTTTAACTATGATAAGAAAAATTTTTAAATAAAAATATACTGCTGATGTTTGCCTGAGCAATTTCAGTAAAGTGACTGGGACAGAAGCCAGACAGAAGGATATAAACAAGATTTATGACAATAAGCGTAGATTCACCTTCTTTTTTAAATTAACTTAATGTAAAGGGAAGAAGAAAGGACAACAGTCTCAAGAGGATATGGTATCAAAGATCAACATTTTGTAGGAAAAAGTGACAAGAAAAAGAGAAGTTAGTGTAAGAAATGCAAAGTAAAATGCATGCACTATAATAAATTAGATAAATTAATTAAACTGACAATGCTAAGGAACAGTACAACTAATAAGATGTATTATAGATATACACATAACAGATAAAATAGGATTTGAGGTGTAAGAAGAGGAGAGCGGTGTATTGACAGAAAGGCCAATAATTATTATGATAATTGCAAACATTTTCTGAGTGAACACTATGCTAAAAACTTCCATGCAGCACCCTGACTCCCCAAAATAGCCCTGGAAAGTATGTTTCATTATCTTCATTTTACAGTTGGGAAACTGAATCTAAGAAAACTTTTTCTCTGAAAGAGTCAAGGAAAGTTGATCTAAGTCAGTGGTTTTGAACCAAGGGTGATTTTGCTTTCAGGGATACATTTAACAATGTCCAGAGACATTCTGTCACAAATGAGGAGGGGGAGTCATGTGTTCCTGGTACCTGTGGGCAGGGGCCATCAATGCTGCCAAGTTATCCTGCCATACAGAGAACAGCCCTCAACAAAGAATTATCTAGCCAAAAATGACAATAAGGCTGAGAATGAGTAGCCCTAACCTAAATTATTCCTGGAAATATTAGAAGGTATAAGTGGTGAAAATGTATTTAAAAAAAGAGACTCAATGATTGGATCTAGCCATGGTAACTGCTACCCTGAGGGCTGTTCGTAAATGTGCTGGCTCAAAGATGAAAACTGGCAATCAACAGCCAGGTGAAAATCTAAGAGGAGATTATTGCATTAATTTTATTTTTTTAGAAGTTTTTTTTAATTTTATTTTTTCATTATTCCAAGATTCATTGTTTATACACCACACCCAGTGCTCCATGCAATCCGTGCCCTCCTTAATACCCACCACCATGCTCACCTACCCGCCCACCCCCTTCCCTCCAAAACCTTCGGTTTGTTTCCCAGAGTCCACACTCTCTCATGCTTCATCTCCCCTTCTGATTTCCACCCAATTCACTTTTCTTTTTCTTCTCCTAATGTCCTCCATGCTATTCCTTATGCTCCACAAGGAAGTGAAACCATATGATAATTGACTCTCTCTGCTTGACTTATTTCCCTCAGCATAATCTCCTCCAGTCCCATCCTATTGCATTAATTTTAAATGGCAAAATAAAGACATGCCAATAGATGGACGAAATGTTGGAACACAAGGTAACTGAGAAAATGGAAGGGTCGTGTAAGGAAAATGTGATTCTTTGAATAGAGTCAAACGGTTAAAAAAAACAAAATTCATGAATATCGGTCATATGAGGTCACCACACTTTAAAACAGGGAACAGGATGCCTTAACAAACATACAGGGATGGGGGAATAAAATTGAAGGAGTTCATGCTGGATTCTGTTTATTTCTTCAGAGAAGAAAGATGACAGAATTCTGTAAAAATAAGTGGAGAAAAGATTACATAAAGCCAAAAGGAAAAAAATGAAGATTAGGAACTATAAGTAAAGGAGAAGGAAAAATATTAGAGCAAGTAAATGCTGTAAACCTTTGAAGGTTCGGCTGAGTATAAAAAACTCAAGGATACGTTAAAAAAAAGGAGTCATTGGATTTTTCTGTATGGGCCATTTGGGGTACCAAGAAACCTACCCAACCTCATACCTGAAACAAGTAAGAACTGGGCAAAATATATAAGACAATTGCCTGGTAGAACTTTCTGGATCATGAAAGAGAATCCTAAGCAGAGCAAAAAAGCTAGTAAAACTAAAGAAACAAAGATCAGAGTTTGGGGGGGAAAAGGTGTCTGGAAGTTGTGGAGCAAAGAAGGAAACTAGGAAAGCAGCAGCAAGTGGAAGAGAGGAGAGAGGTGGGGGAGGGAAGATGGAGAGAACAGTTGGGAGGAGGAATAAGAAGAAAGAGATGCACAACAAGTCTGCTAGAAATTTGCATAAATTCCTCTGAATATGAGCCAAAGGCTAAGTTGGGGTTTTTTTTCTATTTAATAAAAATATTGAGTGCTGCCAAAAAAATATAAAAACAAAGTTGGAATGGCAATGCAAGTAGTCTCTCCTAATTTATTTTTTACATCTTTCTAACTTTCATACTCACAGTGAAAGCTTCAACTGAGAGGCTTCTGCAAAGTCTTCTGGTGGTGGTGTTCTCCGTTCCCCGGATGTAGAGTTTAATCTGTAACTGATGGATGTGAAGCGATCTACAGGTTTATCGAGCTTCACGTCTGGTGTTTCTGGAGTAGGCCTCAGGTCTTGCACATTAATGGTTCAAAAGGTACATTAGCTGCAGAACATTCTCAAGTCATGGATATTTAGGTGTCTGTCAATGTCGGCCACACTGTGACAATAAGGAGAATTTTCCTTCAGAGATGTTTTCTGGGAAAATTTTTGTTTCTTTGCTTGTCTATTTTTACAAGTTGGGAACACTCTTCCTTTCTCGTTCACTCTCCTTTGGCCTCTGTTTCATCTGCTGCACCTTCTGAGCCCTGTTAGTTTTTCTGTCCTCTCAGATATGCTGCCGTAGAACACTCCCGCTGCTCTCTCCTCCATAGTACCCTGCATTTCAGAGGACAGCCCTGCATAGCTGTCTCTTGTCAGTTTTTCTTCTTCTAGGCCTATCCCATCCCCATGGTATTTTTCAGACATTATTTTGATTGGTAAATGAGCAAAAGCAGGACATAAGTCTGCCTTAGAAAGTTCTTCCCACCGTTTCTTGATGTTTTCTAATTAGAGTAGATGTATAATATGACTTCACATCTTCTAACAAGAACTACACACTGAATCCTGTTTCTTTAAACAGCATCTCTTGGTCGTCTTTTTTTGTTGGCCAGTACTGGGTACATTTAACAGATTCCTTCCCCACAACTCAGTTTAGCATGACAACTGCTTTGGTCTTTTTCTGCCAAACCATGGGCCAGAAATGGCAACCTGTACTAGGAAGTGGCCCCTATGTTAAAATATAATTCTTCTGTGCCTCTTCTGTGCCATCTTAAATTGGCACCAATATAATCATTTTCAGCATTCTGCAGTTTAACATGACTGTGATCGTAGGGGGCTTTGATCTCTGCATCTGTTTCAGTTTCTGTTTAATAGAAACTTGGCCATTCTATGAGGACAGTCATGGGAGTCACAGCAAATTTCCAAGTACAGCCATAGCTAGTGACTTTGAGCACCCAACTGCTCAAACTCCTGCTGGATAGTGGCAGACATGGTTTTGGAAGCAAGCTGGTGTTAGCAGAGCAGCTCAGGCCCTAGAGGGTCCAGGGAGAGCTGCTGAGAGCTAAATGGTGCATGTAGAGAACTGTAGGATTAAATTTCATGAGAGAAAAAAAAACAAAGATTCGTAAGATAAATAATTCCCAGAGCCCACACACAACAGAAAATCATTCAAAGTCCAATCATTTAGAGGGCATTTCTCTTGGGAAACATCTGGGACATCAAGGAAAATCCTCCCACATGGGCCCAGCCATCACTCTCTCTCCCATAGTGCAAGTAAATAGATGATGATTGACAGGTAGGTAGACAAAAGATATATATTTTTTCTAAAAATAAAAACCTATAAGTACTTGGAGAAAAAAAGGTCAATAACATAAGTCATCAAGGAAATTAACATTACAATCAAAATAAGATACCATTACACACCCATTAGATGGCTAAATTAGAAGGACTGACATCCCAAATGTTAGCAAAAATGTGAAGCATGGAACTATCATACATTTCTGATGGAACTATAACACTTCTCAACTGTAATTTTAGAAAACTGTTTGGCATTTTCATAGAGTTGAGTATATGCCAATACTATAACCCAGCTATCTCAATTCTAGGATTTACACTATAGGATAAAAACATACATCCATTCAGAGACTTGTACAGGAATTTTTATAGCAATTTTTTCGTAGCCTAAACCCTGAAACAATCCACATGTCCGTCAACTTGTGAATGGATAAATTGGGCATTGCCAAAGGAGAGTGTCCTATTCAAGTATAAAAAGGAAAAAATTGCTTATATACCCAACAGCATGGATGAAACTTACAGATATTACTCTGAGCAAACAAAGGAAGTCACAAAAGAGTACATACCACATAATTCCATTTTTATGAAACTCTGGATGTTCTATATGAAATTTTAATCTATAGTGAGAGAAAGCAGATCACTGGTTGCATGGAGTCAGGAAGAAGAAATTGTCCAGGAAGAAGACAAGGGATTTGGGGATGATAAAATTCTTCTATACCTCCATTATGGGGATGCTTACATGAACGTCTGCACTTGTCAAAATTCATCAAACTGTTCAATTAAAATGTATGGTTTTTGTTTATGTAAATTATACCCCAAGAAAGTTGATAAAGGAGGGAGAGAGAGAGAGAGAATTTGCTGAAATTGAGAGGACAACCCTGGGAATACCATCAGAATCTTACCAAAAGCTTCATGCATCCTTGTTGTAAAGAACAGAAGCTATTTCTAGGGTGTTCAATCATTTAAAAGGGGGTGGGTAGAGACAAGCAGATACTATGTGCCTGCAGATAAAAGTAGAACTATGAAATGTTCCTGCCAAGTAATTAATTCCAATCTGATCAAGTCCCTAGAGCTATTTAGAAACGAGCAGAAAATGCAACGGAGAGATAGATGACAGACACTATGGGGGCACCAAGCAACATCCAAACTGTAAGAAACTCTCAAAAAAAAAAAATGGTCTTCAGAAGTAGAGGGGAAAACATCTAGATCAATCTCTAGATTAACAGAGAATTCAAAGACATGTCATGCAATCACAGCTATAAAGTTTACGTGGATCTCAATTTGAACAAATAAATTATAAAAAAAGGAAAATCTCCTATAAGACAATAGGTAAAATGGGAACACTATTTGATAACATTAAGAAATTATTGTTAATTTCTTAGCTCCAAAAATGTATTATGGTTAACTTTAAAATATTTATCTTAAAGAGACATATACTTAAACATTTATACATGAAATTCTGTGATGACTGGGATTCAATTTAATATAATCTGGGTAGGGAGGAGAGGGTAGGAGTAAAAATAAACAGGATTGGTCACAGACTATTGGATCCATTGATCATTCTCTCTGGTTTTGTATATATTTAAAATTTGGCCATAATGTAATAAAATTAGTTAGAAAGGAAAGTGATGACCAGCACAGCTCTGGTGATTCAGTAGAAATAGGCTCTGTGGAAGAATGTTGTGGTTCCAGCTACTTGCTTGGCCAATATATACTAACCGCTTCTCTTTAGTACATTATCTAGAGCAGACTAGGCTATGTTGCAGTAACAGACCACAAATCTGTTTAATCAAAGTTCCCTTCTTGCTCATACCATTTGTACCACATGGACTGGCAAAGGTTGATAAATGCTCCATACTCTTGTAGGTGTGCTGTCTGAAACACAGTGTCTGGAAGATCCCAGCAGGTAAGGTAAGACTGAGGAAACTGAAATGGATTTATTTTTTTAAGCGAGTGCTACGCCCGTCAGGCTTGAACTCACGACCCCGGGATCAAGAGTCAACATACTCTACTGACTGAGCCAGCCAGACACCCCTTAAATGAATTTTTTACTTTCTCCTTTAAAAGTCACCTTTGTCAATTTTGTTTTTTTCGTATTTCATTGGCCACACTGATCACATGGAGAGGAGACTGAGGAGTATGGGCTTCACAATACCCAGAAGGGTACAAGAGTCACATATGGTAATCCCTAGTAATAACTATCACATTTGCCAACAGGAGCACAATTTTTTTTTTTCCTGGCTGAGAACATTCCCAGCTTTAAAAATTCAACTTTTCAACTCCCAGGTACTAGGACTGGTCAAGTGACACAAATCTGACACATGAGAAATTTCACAGGAAAGCCTGACGAAGGAGGCAGACTCGGCATGTTTCCTTTGGCCCCTACGCACTCCTATTCTTCCACAGGAAAATGGGTGCTATGCTTGAGGACACTGCAACTATCCAGACAGACCCATATACTAAAGATGGTGGCACAGCAGCTAGAAGGAGCTATAGCTCCTTGACAACTTGCTGAATAGCCAAAATATCCCTCATCACCTCCAGAATATAGACTTCTTCATGTAGACAGACAGGTAGATAGAGGGATAGGTAGGTAGAAACTGAACCAGCCTTTATTAAACCATTATACCCAGGTTTTTGCTATATTTTCCCAAATTTAATCTTTAATAATGTGCAAAGGTTCTTCCAGATTCGACAAGGAGGTCAGGGAACAAAAGATTCTTATTGTTTTCCCTTTTAATTAAGTATTTTAGGAACTCTAGTAGAAAAATAATAATCCCAATTTAATAAGTAACTAACAAAAAATTTTAGGTGAGAGTTAACCTGGTCACATAAGGACAAGATCTCCTATAGCTGATGAAGGGAAGGAGGAAGTATATGAGGCACAGAATATTCTTCCTTCCTGAGGAGAATGGTAGGGCCATAGGAATTAGGCAGGTCATGAGTATAACAAAGAGACTACTCAATCACACAGGGTCACAGTAACATCTCAATAACCACTGAAAGGTAACAAATCTTCTCACTCTTCAGGTTGTTGAATGATGGTCTTGTATACAGGACCCCCAGGGTTCACAGCCTTTTAATGAGTGGGTATCCCATTCAATAACCTCTCTGGTTTATCACCCTCATCAAGACTGGAAGATTTTTATCAAGCTTAACAGACCTACTGTTAACCCACCTAACAGGAATACAACTTCCAAATATAATACTTATATATTCTGAACACAAGTTACTCAACTTCTCATCAATATTCTGTGCTCTTGAGAAAATGATAGCCCTTACAAGGCCTTTTAATAGGGAAAGAAAGGCCAAAACACAAGCTCAGGCTTCTTCCCTCATCCTACTTTGACAATGAAAATAACTAGAAAATACAAATCAATTTCAACCAAAGACCAACAAACAAATGGAAATTGAGGTTGAGAAAATAACTGCCTTCATAAGAGCATCAAAAGGAATTAAATGCTGAGTTAAGATATTCAACAGTGGAAATGTAGGGTCTGTATACTGAAACCACATCTTCAACTGCAAAAGTCAGGGACAATCTAAATAAACGGAGGCCATGTTTACAGGAGATTTACTACTGTTAATATGATAATTCTCCTCAAACTGATCTATAGATTCCATGTTACCTCTATCAAATTTCCACCTGACTTCTTTGTAGAAATTTATAAGCTGACCCTAAAATTTATATGAAAATGCAAAGAACTTAAAATAACCAAAACAATTTTTAAAGAACAAAACAAAGTTGGAAGATCTATATTACCCAATTTCAAAATTTACTACAAAGTCACTATTAAATTATAAATTGAATTTCATCAAAATTATACACACTCTTCAAAATACAACACTAGGAAATGAAAAGAACGAGACTGGAAGAAAATATTTGCACATGCTATATCTAACAAAGAACTCGTATCCAGAATACATAAAGAAGCATTGCCAAATAAATTATAAGAAGACAACACAATTTAAAAGCGGGCAATGCATTTCATCAAAGAAGACATTTATCCCAAGAAGATATATAAATGACTAATACACACACGAAAAGACATTCCATATCATTAGTCATTAGGGAAGTGCAAACTGAAACCCCAATAAGAAGGCTATAATTAAAAAGACTGGCAATTCTAAGCATTGGCAAAGATACAGAGCCAATTGTGATACTCATAACATTATGGTTGGATATAAAATGGAAACCACGAAATGGTAACATTTGTCAGATTCTTGAAAAGTTAATCACATACTTATGATACAAAGCAGCAATCCTAATCCTAAGTATCTCCTCAAGAGAAATGAAGACATATGTCTCATATGTCTACATGAAGACTTGAACATGAATACTCATAGAAGTATTATTCAAAATAACCAAATGCTGGAAATAATCCAAATGCCCGTCCATAAGTGAACAGATTAAAGGAATGTGAAACAGCTGTACAAAAGAATACTACTCAGCATTAAAAAGAAACTAGGGATACATACTACAACATGAATGAATCTCAAAACCATTACACTAACTAAAAGAAGCCAGATACAGAAGACTTCATATTATTTGGTACTATTTATATGAAACCCCTTAGAAAGCAAATCTATATACAGAGAAAGCACATTAGTGATTGCCCTAGGGCTGGGGACTGACTACAAACTACAAACAGGAGCTTTTTGGGGTGATGAAAGTATTCTAAAAGTGGACTGTGTTGAAGATTACCCAACTCCAATGAACATACCCCAAATTACTATAATGCACACTAAAAGTGGAAGAAATTCATGGCATGTAAATTATACCTCAATAAAGCCATTTTAGAAGAAGAAAAATGAAGAATCAGGGTGGGAGGCGGAGGGTGGGGAAGGGGAAGACGAGGAAGAGAAAGACCAAGGTAGAATACTGAAAGCATATGTGGAGGAAGAATTAAATATATCATATGCTAAAGTGAAGAACTAGCCCTAATGAACTAAAGTAGGGAAAGGTAGATTTTATTCAGTATAAGGAAAAATTTGCTCATTACTTTCTTCAAAAGAAACAAACTCTATTGAAGATTGTTCTTCATCCCTTGAAGGTTAGTACTCTTTGTAAGAATATTGTAAAATAACATTCAAAAAAAAAAAAAATCAAGGGATACCTCCCAAAGTTAAAGCTTTCTGCATCTGAACATTAACAAAGTTATATACAAAGAAGGTTTGATTTTTGATTTTTGGAATCCTAGAACTGCAGCACATGTAAACAAAAACTGACTTTAGAAGAAACTTGCTTTGTTTCAAAGGACTGTGGTAAATCTGGCTGCTTCTCTACCTTAATCCAACCTGACTGTGCTAAATTGATATCTGCTTAGAACAAGAGTGGTAATTCAGGTTTCAGTTTTACAGGTAACATAAGAGACACCTCCATGTCTTAATGCTGGATAATGGTTATAGTGTTTGGTTCTTAAAAAGGGAAATCAGTTAAACCAATTGATCTATAGATTGGATAACTGTTCTCTGAATCTCAAGAGAGAATGATTTAGTACTAACACTATGTTAAGTGTTGCAGAGGCCTCTCAGAATCTCTAGCCTATGAGAAGTAGAATACATAATTATAACAGAACAAATGTGATTTTTGGAAATGAGATTAGAATTTTCAAGTACAGTTTTAGGAGGCAAGCTGAAAAATCCTATCAATGAAAAAAAAAAAAAATGAAAGCCCCAAGCAGCTCTAAACTGAAGGAAATATTTTCAAATGTTTGTTCAATGAGTGTGGGTAAAATTCAGACTATCCAGATAAAAATAAAAGTCCTCTAATCTCACAGAACATTTATAATTAGAAGTTACACCATGAAATATTTAGTCGTTTCAAGTTCAAGTTAGAAGAAATGTTTTTCGATGGAATTTCTGGAACATAAACCACTCTGCTTTCTGGTGGGAAACATAAATGACTATATAAGTTGAACATAAAATTCATGAACATCTGGAAGCCTGCTAATTGCAGACAGAATGTCACATAAAACAAGAAATCAAAGAAGTTCTTTCTGGCTCATATGTCTTTAGGAGGGAGAAATCACTTTCCTTGGCACAAGTACACTGGCATAATTGACAAAACGTTGAGATGGCACATTTCACCATATGTGCTTCCTTGGATCTAATCAAGTCCCATGAACACTGGAGTCATAAACTCTACATTTGGTGTAGGGCAATATATGATAAATTCTTAAATCAGTGGTAATAAAAGAGGTGGAGCAGAAGTTTAAATACATCAGAAAGGAGACTGAACTGCCTTAGCCAACTAGGATAAAGTAAATTCCTGATTTGAAAAAAAACAAAAGCTTGAATCTAAGTGCACTGGGGGGCAGGTCCCCAACATGCTGAGAAAAAATATTTGTTCCATTATGACAGCGCACAAACCACAACCAGTCTATAGACCTGTTTTAACTAAGAAAGTTTTTTCCCGTCAATTTAAGGCAACATTTAAAAATTTAAAAATTTCCTATAGAAATACTTATTTCTGCTTTCTCTTAAAAATAACATCTGGTAATTCCTCCATAGCTACAGCCTGCTGACATGTGTAACAACTTCCACTTTCTGGCAGGGGGCTCATGTTCTCCAATTCACGTAATGCCCCAATACCCCAACTATCTCCACCATGCTGACAATGAACACATGATCTGTTACTCTTTCATTTCACCTACTTGGCCCTTACAGGCCTTTGAGATCATATCCCCTGCACCGAGAAAGGAGGCGATATGTCATGAGTCACTATTTTTATTTTGCTTTCGATGACGCAAATTTTCTTGTCGCTGACTGACTGAAGCCCAGTGAAAGGCATCTCCTACACTAAACTCCTTATCACATCGACTGATCTTTCTGCATCCGTTGGTATTTCTCAGTATCTGCTGGGATTTCGGGATGATAATCTCATTCTGCAGTCTCCCAGAGTTGAAACACAGATGAAGGAGTCAGGGAGGTGAATATGAAAATTTAACTTTATTACTGATAGTATTGAACTGAAGAACACTATTTGAATGAGTGGCCAAATGGGCTTCCCAATACCTTCTCCTTCATTTGAGCTTGACCTTGTCCAAGACTACAGACCTCAAGGAAATAATGGATGAAGAGTTTACTGCATCCCTCTGGGAAAGAGATGAGCTTCAGGTGAGTCTTCTCCTGGCTCATGGGGCTCTTCTCTAATGACCAACTACTGCTCCACTGTGGCCAATTTAGCTTTTTCCCCATAAAAAATATGACTTGGCGATATGAGGAAGTGGAGATGCAATGTGGGGGGTTGGGGAGGTAGGAAAAGAAAAAATGAAAGAAGATGGGATTGGGAGGGAGACAAACCATAAAAGACTCAATCTCAAAAAACAGACTGAGGGTTGCTGGGGGGATGGGGGACGAGAGAGGGTGGCTGGGGATATGGACATTGGGGAGGGTATGTGCTATGAGTGCTGTGAAGTGTGTAAACCTGGAGATTCACAGACCTGTATCTCTGGGGATAAAAATACATTATATGTTTATTTTTAAAAATAAATAAATTAATTAAAGTGTTTCAGTAAATAAAAAAAATATATATGACTTGGTAAGAATACTAAAATATATAGTCCAAAGCACTGTTGTACCTTAGGCTAAAAATCTACACCTTATTTTGTTTCCCATTCTAATTTGGGTCCATCATAGTTCACAAGAAGTTACACATGGAAATCAAAAAGAAACATAAATATTGTAATAATACAGTAACAATAACATAAAAATGACCCAAATTTGAACATAAGTACTCTCCATTATGAAGTTCCCAGCAGGAAATTAAGCTCCCAACATTGTCATCCTGGTTTTTAAAATCTAATAATAATAATAATAATAATAACTATTATTATAACTATAATAACTATTATTATTATTATTATTATTATTAATAGAGGTACATGGGTGGCTCAGTTGGTTAAGTGCCTGACTCTTGATTTCAGCTCAGGTCATGATCTCAGAGTCATGAGATTGAGCTGGGCTGGGCTGGGTTCTGTGCTCGGCATAGTCTACTTAAGATTCTCTCTCTCCCCCTGCCCCTCCCCCCTGCTCCTGCATGTTCTCTCTTGTTCACTCTCTCTCTCAAATAAATATGTAAAACTTCAAATAATAATAATAACAATAATAATTAACAAAAGAATTTATTTTTCTTAAGAGCTTCTTTTATTCTTTAGAAAAGCCCTAGCTAGTTGGGTGGTTGTCTAAATTGTGTTCCATGATAATAAGTATGGTCCCTTCAAGATATCAGGAGTTACATTCTTTCGCCTATGGCCCCACCACTGAGAAAATATAAAAAGCCAACAGGATCCATAAAAGTTTTGGAGTCACAGTGAAAAAAAAAAAAAGAGCTTAATCCTAGCTCCACAAGTCCCTGGAAAGCAGCACAGAGTACTCCCAAAGACTGTAGAAAAGGTTGACTGCTATGTGAGGAAAGCAGAGCAAATGCAGAAAAATTTAATTTCTAGTCACCAGACTTTTAGCTCATCAGTTATTTACCTGTCCATGGTCCAAAACCAGTAACTGTGACATCTGCCATAGTATGGAGAGGAGGAGAACCTACTTTTGCATTCTCTATCCTCAAAGAAACTTCTGGCAACGTTTTGAAACTAGCAGGGGTCACAGACCCAGTCACTAGGACTCAGTGAAGTTCTTTCAATCCTATTCACCATATTAAAAACGTTTTCATTTTATTTGCCTTTTGAAGCTCAACATCCTGTCCTCACACCCATCCCCAGCACTGCATTTGGGATGAGAATTGTCCAGGAGGCAGAACTGCTCCACTGTGACTAATGTCACTTGCTATGGAATGTCCTAGGCTTATGAGACAGCCTACGACTGTAGGTTTTCTTATTACCCCCAACTCGGTTTCTGCTGAAGAATCACCCTCTGCAGACCCTGCCTTTCAGTAGCTTTTGAATATTCCAGACTTTAAGCAACACTTTTTCTGTCACATATTTTTCTTCAACAGGGAAGAAGGCTCTGACATTGTATTTTTATCTGCTATTCTGCTACTCTAAGAAAGCTCAAAATTGTTCAACTTGCTTCTTAAATTGATTCCTTTCCTTCTCTACCACATGTATGGCTGGCTATTCAGAAGATCTCAGCATCTGTTTTGCTTTTCATATCTTTTCATTTTTAAGCCCAACTATCTGCTTTTCTCACACAATTTTCTCCAGGTCTTGTCTTACAAGGGGCCCATCATAAGAGACATACAGTCAGTGAGTTCTGGTGCTGCTCAAAACATCTGCTGTTAGAAGAGACCTAGTTGACCTTCACCTTCCAAATGAAGTCATTCCAAGCACTGTCCCATCATACAAGCGTTGAACCCAGGCTGCAGTAGATCTACCACTGAGGCCATAACTCTATTCCCACTGAAAGTTAAGTACATCTTCTTCTTCTTCTTTGTTTTTTTAAGGCTGGTTTTTTCCTTCATTCCCTTTCAAATCTGTCCAAGTATTCTGTATCCATATGGTTAGTCTTCACTAAAGACTCCCTGTTTACAACTTTAAGAAGACATTTTCCAAGAGTTTGTTAGATCTGGGGTCCCTCAGCATAACCATGTCAATGTACTCTCTGTGACCCCGATATTATGCTCCAACTATACTCCTTAGGCCCTACTCACCCTCTCCTATCCTAGAACAATCAAAGAAAAAAAATCCTTCTTTTATAGTCTCACTTTCAAGAGTAGTTGAGTGGGTACTTATTTTCTTTAATTTGTCCTATCTAGTCAGTCAGACCTCTAAGATTTCACTCATTCTCTTCAGAACATTTTTTTTTCTTTCAGAACGTTCCTGCCTCCAATTTAATTTGTCTATTCGACTTTCTCTTTTTCTTTTACTCTTCCCAAAATTCCTGCTCTAATAATAAATCCAGAGCACATTTTTAAACTAGGATATTCTTCTCAAATTGCAAATAAGGCCATTCCAGAAGGCAAATGTATAAGGTACAACCTATTTTAATTCCTTCTTTAGACAGGATGCACAATAATTTCGTTAACATTTTGCACTGTCCACTATATACTAAGATTATCCATTCTTTTTGTTCTTTAGTAAATTTCTCCAACCTCCTAAGGGTAAAACCAAAATCCGGGTCTCTGAAATAAAAAAAAAAAAAAAAAAACCATTGTCAGAGTTATTATAATTAGCACGTTCAGAGCCCATATGAGCCCGGGGATCTGGGACGGGAGTAGAAAGCACTCAGCGCCCAAACCACGTGATTCCCAGCAGTCGGCCGGCTCCACAGGACCTTCTCTTGGTGCTGAAAACAGCTCACAGAAATAGGAACAGAACTGGAGGCAGCTGATGAGGCCATGCATTTGTACGCCAGGCATAAAATTCCTACTAGCTATTTGTGGCCCACATGGACTTAGCTGCCTTTGCAAACCATCTCTAGACCTGGCTGAGAGCTGCAATAAAAGCAGCGTAATTATTCCACCCACCAATGCCTACTGGGCCTGTATCCTGGAGCTCTGCCTCTTTTGCTGTGAGCCTTAACAAAAAGTTCTCATTTTCTTAGATAGGAATGAGCCATGGATCCAAGATACAGGAAAGTCAGGCTTCAATTCAACTCGCTTAGCAATAACATTTGGGATTTACAGTTGGTTTGTACCCATTTCTGGAGACATCAGCATGAAAGTGAACATTGGAGAGAAAGATGCTGGTGCTTCACAACCCTCTAATACCCAAGTGGGAAGCAATTTTTCCCAGTGACCTGGAAAAATTATTCCTTCATTAAAAAAAATGTTCATATCCTCTAAAGATTATCTTAAAATAAGAATTTTTATCAAATGACATATCAAGAAAGTAAAACACTGAGTATACATTGGGAAAAAAAATTTGCAAACATCGAACTCAAAGATTAGTGTCAGTGATACAAATGAAAATTCCAACAAAACACTAAGAAAGGGGCAAATAACCCAATGGGAGAATTTAGGCAAAGGACATGAAAAGGGATTCCAAAGAAGAGGAAACATATGGGCAAAGAACTGAAGGTTTGCCCAATCTCATTAATAATCACGACTTCAAACCTAAGCTATAGTAAGGTATCATTTTATATACATTCAATAAGCAAAAATCAATCCAAGAAAACAAGCATTAGAGAGTCCAGGTATCAATAAAATTTCTTATGCGGTAACATCAGCAAAGTGGCAGAACAGGAAGTTCCCAGCCCACATCCTCTGACAAAAACAAGTATTTGGCAGCTTTTCCATTAAAGTGCCTTTATGGGAGCTCTGGGACCCGAGTAAGAGTTTGTGTAACTCTGACAAAGCCCAAGACTGAAGAAGGTCACTATGAGAAGGCAGAACCACTGACTGTGGCCCCAGTCCCCCTGTGGACTCAGCTGTAGTGCCACTTGTTCAGTCATGCCATCAGCCCCTTCAGCAAGGGCATTGAGAACGAGCCACCTCCCTCCATACCACCAATAACAGGCCTGATGGTCTCAGACCTGACTACTGTCCTGGAAAAAGCTTTGCAAGCTGACTCCAGCACTGCCCTACCATGGTCCAGCAAGAGTGCTGCCACCCAGGGACCAGCCCAGTGACCCAACAAGAGTACACCCGAGACTCAGTGGAACCCACACCTAACCAGCCCATGATAACAGGCTGGCCGGACCCAATCATATTTTTAAAATACAAACATTCACATATTATAAATCCCAGAAATCTAGTATCAGTAAAACCAATGAAGATCATATATATATATATATATATATATATATATATATATATATATGCAAGGTAGGATTTTCATTTTCTTTCTTTTTTTTTTTTAAAGATTTTTATTTATTTATTTGACAGAGAGAAATCACAAGTAGATGGAGAGGCAGGCAGAGAGAGAGAGGGAAGCAGGATCTCTGCTGAGCAGAGAGCCCGATGCGGGACTCAATCCCAGGACTCTGAGATCATGACCTGAGCCGAAGGCAGCGGCTTAACCCACTGAGCCACCCAGGCGCCCCGGATTTTCATTTTCATAGCAGAATAGTTTGTTGTATCATAAAACACAGAACATTCAATGCTCACAAAGGTGAGTATGTAAATAGCAAATTCGCAGTAGAATATTATGCATTACTGAAAACAGGTAAACTCTACCTCATGCAAAAATAAGAATATTAGTAGAAAAACAGAATAGTAAAATGAGTCCCAGAGGACAATAACCAGCATGCTGTCAAGAGTCAAGATTCTAGAAAAAACAACTAAGCAACTAAAATAAAGCAGTATATCATGCAGGCATATATGTTAAATACACATTCAGGAAAGTGGCAGCATGAGGAGGACAGAAATAAAGAGAGGTTACGGAAATAAATACATGGAATTTATAGTTATTGTTCTAATTTTCAGATCAAATTTATGGATGTTAATTTATTATGAATTACTACCTTAATTATAAGGACTATATGAGTCAATAATAAAAGAGTATCATGGACCAAGGGTTCTGAGTAATTCAATTTTGTAACTCTAAAGTATGGTAAAAAAAATTTATATATATACATATAAATAGTTATATGTAATGTTAATATACACTAATAAATTATTTATAATAGCAGATAGCTTTTGCTTTCATTTGTAATTTTCTGAAAACTGGAAATGAGATGTTTTAATTATGTAAAAGTTGATTCTTTACAGTCTTCTATTTGAAGAACATTATACAATGTTCAACAGTATGTTAACAACAGAAAAACTCTATAGTTACAAAATATGTCCCAATAAAAATATTTAATAAGGAAATAAAAATGATATTACTTGAATTTCTGGAATACCTGAAACAATTCTGGTATTAAATGAATCATGAGAAAGACATAGCACTGTATATTTTCTACACCCCCAGGAGAGTCTACTAAATTTCAACCTGCAAATATTGAAAGGATTTAAAAGTACTGTTAAGAGTTTTATTTGGTATGTCATAGCTTTGAATTCCTAGTTAAAAAGGAAAAAAATACATGCATGGTAGCCTCATTCCCCAGAAGTCTTGGCATTAAAACATTGAGAATTTTTCAAGTACATAAAAATGGGACAAATTTCAAAGATAAAATTTGGGAGGGTCACCTTTAATAATGGAAGACTAGATCATTTCAATCATTTTTTTCCTGAAAGAAAACAGAAATTTCAGACAAAATAAACCAAACTCTATATCACAGCATCAAAGAAACCCTAAGGCAGTGAAGACTTAGGAGAACAAGATCTAAGAAAAGAAGGAACCTCAGACTGAGGACTTGGACTTTGACGACTGCTGTTTCCTAAGCATGTGTGCCCATTTTAACAGAAAACCCTGATAAGCTCAGCAGAACTTTCAGTCCCATTCATGAGGTTATGAGAACAAAAAACTGAAAATCAAGAAAAAAATCAAGAGAAGGTTGGTAGGGATGGGGAGAAGTGATCTGATGAGCCATCCACTGGGCTGGCACTGCTAAGTTTAACAACCTAGACATAATTAGAAATTAGAAATAAAATAATTTTCATAAAGACAGAAGCCCAATGTTTAATTATTTCCACCCCTGATTGTATTAAAGTGAGCTGGAATTGCAAGTTTCCCTATCCCTATCTACCTGTCAGAAACAAATATTAATTCTGTTTTGCAACAGATAACATTATCATAATCCTAAAATTATATTCAATAAATATTAACAAAGTAGTCACTCAGGGGATCACGAGACAACAGCATTAAGAAAAATACATCCAATATAATCAAGTAAATAGAATACAGCAAATAACTAAAGGCATAACAAAAATAAACTAATGGATAATTTAGAATCAGTATACTAGTTACAACAGTGTGAAATATAGCTATTGAGAGAATTGGTGACCTGCAAGAAACATATGCAAGCTACAGTCCGGAAAAGAAAAAAAAAAATGGGAAATATAAAAACGAATGTGCCAGTGATGAATGGCATATTAGTGAAAAGGTATTACATGCCTGTATTTGGAGGCCCTGAGGAGAAAGAGAAAATGAAGAAGAAACAATATTTGAAGATTTGAAGAGAACTAGCTGAGATGTGTCAAAACTGATAAAAACAAAAGTGATGAAAATATATTAAGTCACAGATTCAAAAAGCACTCTGAACATGAAGCAGGACAATTACAACGAACATCACATGTGGGCACATACCACGAAATTTGCTGAAAACTTAAAGCACAATAAAATAAGTCTTTAAAATAGCCAGAGGAAAAAAAATAATATACAGTCTTTTCAAGTGAATAAAATTATCAACCAAAATTGATCGCTGATGAGAAGCAATCAATTTCTTTGCTGCCTTGAAAGGTGAGAGTGTAAATACTCTTCTGTCAGTCATGGATATTCACTATGTGAGTCTACTTAACAAAGCCAGTCAAGACACTGATGTTCTCAAAGACAAGCCACTAAGAATACCATCCTATTTTCATTTTGCCTCCAGCCAAAACTTACCCTTTTCATAGTTTTGTCTCTCAAAATCTATCTGGACTATTATATTTCCTTTATATTTGAAAGTCTTTGATTTCCTGGTGTATCATAAAGGCCTACGGAGAATTCCTATATGTTTCTTTAAAAAAGTCTTTTTTACTTCTTACTTTTTTTTTTCTTTCATCCCACAAGGATTGACTTAAATAACATTCAAAATGCTAGATGGAATTGACATTTCATTTGGAGATCAGTGGTGCTAATGGATGGGAAGGAATCACAGAAAAGTAGTAACCCAAGTTCCCTCAGCCAAAAGTATCATGGAAATAGCACTGAACTGAGAATCAGGAAACTAGGTTCTATTTCTGGCTTGGTTCCTAAGTAACTTTAGGCAAGTTTCTTTGCCTTTCTTGGCACATTTCCTCATCTGTTGAAGGATCTCTTCACTCCCCTCAAATTCAAATATTCTATTACATAATGCATACCAATACACACTTTTTAGCAAAACATATGTGATCTATATTCCGGGATATCTTCCTCTGCATTCTTCATTCAAGGTTATAGCCTTAAATTCCAAAAGATAAATTTTAAAAAGACAGCAAGCAAGTGCTAAAGACAGAAGTCTGTAACCATTCTAGTCTTCCACTGCTGTTTGTTAACATGGCCTGGACAAATTAATAATGTACTTGCTATTTAATAATACTTCCTATTCAGTTTCTAAGGTCTTTGAAATGTATACCTTCAAAGGTATTCATGGTCTTTTTTCTCTCCCTCAGATGTTCTCTCAACATGGAAATACAGAATATTACCATCTTTTAATTCTTCTAAGAACTTAAGTCATTTGTACATTGACGATTTCACTGAAATTTAGTATGTTTAACAAGGGAACCTGACATAATACCATTTTTAAAAAATATCCTCTTGCTTAGTCTTTGCACTATATTAGTGATATCTAATTATTTTAACTTCAAACTCAAAAATATCTGCATTTGGCAGATATTTCCAGAACTTTACCATTACATAGACTGCTGATAATTTATTTGCTTAAATTGAATTGCTTATAAATTATAATTTCACACAATCTGGGAAAACATAGAAATATCATTTTAAAAGATTTTCCTCAAAGAGACATTCTTTTATGTAACAGTTTCAGTGTGTTCCCTTGACAACATTGTTGCTAAGAATGTCTCTTTGAGGCAACAAAGAATCCATGGCAAATGACTGATGTCTACTTTAAAAATAGAAGATGTGACTATGCCATGTGTAGTTAAACAGGTCCCTATATTCATAAAACCAAGTACAGTTCACCAGCATACTAGTTAAAGCTGTATTAAATGTTTATTTTAAAAAGTAAAATTCAACAAATATGAAAATCTGAAAATTGGATAAAATAGTGGAGTAAATTCCAGAATAAACAGCTGTACTAATGCCACAGGTGCTTTACCCATAAATGATCCAAATTTTTCAAAACGGTGACAAACCTGACTTGAACTGAGCTGTGACCTATACTAGGTGATGAACTTTAATTGGTAAAATCTCCCCTTTAAAGGAATAACAATGAAGAAAGCAGCACCTACTCTGAGTGGTAAAGAGAACCAGCATTCTGCCTTCATCTCACACCTAACATATTAAGACAGCGAGACACTTCAAGAGATGACTTTATCCTTTCTCTGGCCACAGGGTAGGACTAACAACCATCTGTTTTCTACAGAATTTCTCAAGAAGAATTGTTCTAATGCTATAACCTAATATTTAATCTAATATAGATGGCTGATGCTCCATTTTGGAGACATGAAAAATAAAAAACAGCTCAACTTTCCTACTGTGGGAGGAAATGCAGTAATAACTTTTTTTTCTTGAGGTAAGTTTTTTAAAGCACATGCATGCTAATCCACTACAGCTGGATGGTAATATCAAAATGACTACTCTCCTACCACTGGAACTGCTCAGCTGATATAACAGTTACCATGCGCAAAGACCATCACACCAGATTAGAAAGAAATGTTCATGTGCATTATAAAATGAGATAAGAGGGGCACCTGGGTGGCTCAGTGGGTTAAGCCACTGCCTTTGGCTCAGGTCATGATCTCAGGGTCCTGGGATCAAGCCCCACATGGGGCTCTCTGCTCAGCAGGGAGTCTGCTTCCCCCTGCCTCTCTGCCTACTTGTGATCTCTCTCTGTCAAATAAATAAATAAAATCTTAAAAAAAAAAAAAAAAGAATTATAATGAGATAAGAGAAGATGATACTGGCCTAAAATCACAGCTCTAAAATCCCCTTAAAGTATAAATCAGTCAAGATGATGCAGTCACCTCACACTTTACTAACCCTTTCTACTCCAAAGAGAGAGATGATGACAAAGTATAAAGAGAAAGGATACAAATTTAAATATGTTATAGGTATCTCTAGCAACTTGAAATGGAGTCAAAGCCAAAATGATAAATAGGAATCAAAGCAGAGTTTCTCTGACTCAACTCTTGAAGCCAGCAATAAATGCTAGGGTCCCTATTAAGAGGAATTTTTTTTTAAATCCTCCACAAAAAAAAAAAAAAAAAAAATGGATCCCTAACCCTAACATTCATTGAAATGTGAGAAAGGGCTGTAAAAAAATCTTGTAATGGCTTTTCAATCTGCAGTTTGGATGGACTAGAGTCAAAAGAACCAGTAGAACTGACCACAAATCCTGTGAACAGGAAAATGGAGTCCAGAAGTCCACTGATGACCATCTATGAAATTGTGACTAAACTGTCAGCTTGAAGGTAGGGTAAAATCCCAGTCTCTTCGTGGTCCTTGACAGTCCCCTCTTTAGCTTATACTCTACAATCTAGACTCACACCTACTAACATGTTGCTTCCTAATGCCCAATGACTGAAACATCAATGAATTTTCTATCTGCTCCCTAAACCCCACTATATCATAAGTACTCTATCTTTTCTAGAGTAGGTACTAACTTTACTTTTACTGTTTCATTTAATAGTGCCTATTAAATGTTTATAATGTAGCAAGTACTCTTTTTAGAACTCTGTAAGTACTCACTCATTTAGGAAATAAGGGCCCTAAAGCAAAATGTCAGCATCACAAGACACAACCTATATGTCTCCCCTCCTGGGAGTCTGAGTATGATGCACAAAAGGATCGTGGGCATTTGAAAGGTGGATATTTGATGATTTCCATGACTGTTTGTTAAGTATCTGTCACATACGAAGCACCCAGGAGGGCTATCGGGAAATGGTTAGAACTATCTTCTTATCTGCATGAATGAACAGTTCCCACCAGAGCCAGAAATAGGAGAAACTCTAATCTTACACTAAAGGTCTTTACATATTCTTATACTTTCATCAGTAATGACATTAGCTTAGTTCTAATTATTCTCGAAAAACTCTTGGTAAAGTTCTAAGTTCAGGAATCTCTCCAGGGATTTTTAAACAGAGATGTGGATAAGTAGATAGAGTGACACAGTTAGAGAGACAGAGATGTATATATATATACACACACACATATATCTCTCTCTCCATATACATACCTATCATTCATATCTATCCATATATATACATATCTATCCATAATATATATTATGGATAGATGGCTAGGCCCAACCTGACTTCAGGTCAATATACTCTTGGGAAAAAACAAAGTAAGACACCACCTTAGACTTAGAATAGACTGAGGAAATTAGTCTGGTTTGCCTCATGTAATGAAATTTGCATTCTATTTCTAAGTGTAGATGTGATACTGAGAGCACTCTATAAGAATTCCAAGATGGAAGGCTCCATACAGCAACATAAAAGAAACCTTTAGTTCTTTAAAGAAATCTCTTAAAAGAGATCTTTAGTTCTATCCCAAGTAACACCGTGTGTCTTTTCCATTACTATTCTACATTTTATGCTCTTCTGAAAGAAAAGTGATTCAGTTACATATAGAATAAATCATTGTTATCACATTTACAATTCTTCAGTATGGATTGTTTTATGTAGTAATTTCCCCTTAATTGTGAGAATTTATTATCAACTAACATAACCCTTCATAAATACACCTATTTCACAAAGCAAAGTATATATATAAAAACCACCTTGACAGTCTCTTCATCAGTCTGTTCTTGTCATCCAGGGTAATGACTTTTTCTTCAGCTTGACCTTATCATAGCAGATAAGGTTTTTTTCTGTTACTGTGCCTGATTTTTCCTCTCCCCTGTCTAAAATGAGCAGCAAAAACCTAAACTTTCTTTATATCTAAATAGCATATTACATGATGCTGAGCATTCAGCAAGAACTCAGTGGTTGTCTTCATTACACATGCCATCTACTAAATAAAACTGGTCTTCAGTCTCCCTTTATTTCTTACCCATTCTACTACACAAACGAGTATTTATTGAGGACACTATTTCTCCCAGGCTATGGAGAACCACAGTCATGGCTCCCGCCCTCATGGAGTTTGCAGACTAATTCTTGGGGGAAAATATGACTCAAAATAAATGTGTGGTTTATCTCCTTGAACTGAATTAGTCCATTCCATCAAAAAAGCTAAAATTATAAACTGTTTTCCATAATACATACATTCTCTTCAAAAACTAAAGTATACCATCATTAATACCAACAGGTTTTACCTTTTAGTAGGAAAGATGAGTAATAATCAAACAGTACAAAAACTGCCATTTTTTTTTGCAAAAATAAATCTCCTAAGTATTTACACAGATCCTGGTAAGTTCTTCTGGTGCTAACACAATAATGGTTTTAAAATCTTTTGATCACAACATATCTCTACAGTCATTAAAACTGAGGAATAACTGCCAACATCTCCTTAAAGTTCACATGAGTTATTATGACATCCTAATAAAATGTGCCATTGTTTGACAAATTTTATAATAACCCCAACACTTGGCCATTGTTGTGTATTTTATCTGAAAATAAAACTTCTTCCCTGATGGAAAAGATTCCTTCACTGGAAGCTACCAGCAGAAACTGAAGGAAAGATATATTCATTCTATGATGAAGCTCTCAAAATACAATGGAAGGACAAGATAAAACAGTTTGTATCAGTGAATTCATTCCTTCTAAAGTCAATGACCTGTCTAAGCCCTTGTTAGTGAACAGGCTAAAGGTACAAACTACCCCTGCCCTGCCCCAGAGGCACTTGCTCCTGCAAAGTAGCTATAGGGAACCACACAGATTCTAACTCAAAGGTCATGGCCAAAAAACACAGCAACGTTACTAAAATCATCACTCTCAGGTGTGGAAGAAGACAAAAGAGAAAGGAAGACATAGATGTTTAAAATTCTACAGACTGCTCTTGCCTAAAAAAATATAAATTGGTCTTCAAAAATAAATTCAGATTTGAATATAAGGTATATATTTCCGTTCAAACTTCTGCATCTGAGTGTCCTTCCTAATTATATGCTCATGCATAGTGTCAAATTCTTCCAAAGTCTTTTTTAGTTGTTAACAAACTATGCTACATCTCCTCTTAATTACTGTTCATGTATCCCTCAGTGTGAGTAATGCCTCAAGCAGATGGCGTCTCCTCCTATGAAGCAAGCATTTGGCCGAACAGCACGACAGAGCCAATTTCTGAAATTTGACAGGTACCCTTCAGAATGGTTGCATCTCTGTATCATAATTTCTCAGGTACAAGGCACCTTTGAGACCATTTTGTCACATTTCAGTCCATCCCTTACCCCCAACCAGCACCATATTAATACAGAAACACACGTCAAGAAGTCAGGAATTCCAGAACTTCAAGTTACAAAAAAAAAAAAAAAAAAAAAAAATCATATTCATACAATATTCTATTCATGTCATGTGTGTTTAACATCAAACTCAATGAAATCCAAGATAAACCAAAGAAACAATTTCTAAGATCCAAATACAAAGAGATGTCATTTAAACTCTCCCCTTCTTTTTTCCATTTGCAACCCTTTATCCTTAGAGAGTATATTATATAATCATTTTCCATTATTACTCTCTTCTATATTACCATGAACTACTTTTTCTTGGGTCAGTGCAAAACATTATTGTTCCTAGTGATTATCTTTTGAGGTGATCACCAATAGCATTAGTCACAGTCACCAGTACATATTATAGTAAAAAGTTAAAAACTACTTGATGTATTTTGTCACTGTCTAATATAGCAAGCAGAGCAATTGAATATAATCATGTTATAACAAAGTGTATATATCGGACAATAGAACATTCTAATGGAATTAAATTTCCATTTTGTAAAGGCAATATATGAGCCGAGTTGGGAAAGATGAATGTTTAGAAACCATAAATAATCCTTTCAAACCATGACAGGCAATTTTCCCTGCACACAAATCGATGATTTTTAAATGAACAGAGATTCACTTTTTGGCAAGTACTTTAAAAAAGATCTAGTTGATACCATCAGAAATTATTCAAGTGAATATACAAAAGGCCATCCTAGGAATGTTCTCACACTAGGAAAATTTTCCCAGCCAATGAAAATATTTTTTAGCAAACAAAGCTCTTATATTTTCACTCTCACAATTAATGATTTCCTAGGAATGTTGACTTTGAAATTATGCATTTATATTAATGTCACTATAAACCAATGGGAATAGAAATTTTTACACAAACTTGGATATTGGGAGACTAAATTACTAAGTTAATAAATTATATATAGCAATGTAAAAAAAAAAAAAAAAGAATACTATCACACCAAAACCTAACCCATAAAGAGATATGCAAAATAGGATATAGGAATGTTCAAAGGCACAACACTACTGCACACTCTTAATCTCACTCTCTCTAATACCTACAGTTCCAGCTCAGTAAAGGTACATATCCTCACTAGGAGGAACCGGAGCTAAGTAAGGAAGACGATAAAGATTATTTGCCCTTTGCTTGCTCATATCCCACTACCTCCCCTTTTTCCCAAAACCCCACTTCACTGCCTTTCTTTGCTCTTCATTCACTCCAGAACTATTTATTAAGTACTATGCTGGGGATTTCCCAAAAAAGTGAGGACTCAAGGGAACAACGTTAAACAAAGTATAGGTACCTCTCATAGAATGTATGGTCTAGCCCAGGAGATAAACCTATATTAATAAACACACAAATAGAAATGAGATTATTGCCACGGTAAAGTGCATGAAGGGAAGGAAGGTATAAGGTGGTATGTTAGCTCATACCACCTTATGGGCTAACTGCTGGAAGAACTGCTATAGTCAGGAAAGACAGTAAAGTCTCTCAGAGGCAGTGATCCTTTCATGGACATAGGAACTGGTTAAAAGTAATTCATGGGGTGCCTGGGCGTCTCAGTTAAGCATCTGTCTTCAGCTCAGATCATTATCTCAGGGTCCTGGGATTGAGTCCCACAATGGGATGCCTGCTCAGTGTTATGCTCCAATAACGGATCCATGATTAAAGGAGCGAGACTGATACAAAGCGAAGGTCAAGCAAAGCTTTATTTCACGCCAAGCATCAAGAATCTAACCAAACGTTCGGGGCCGCACCTCTTACAAGAGAGGGCGACCCTTCTCTGTTTCACAGACTAGCTTTTAAGGGCAAAGGCCATGCGGTCGGGCCTGGCCATGCACAGGTGGCCAATGAGAATGTCACACACACAGGAAACTCCACAGTGATGCTAGGTGACCAACTGAGTTACACTTTACCCTAGTAGACATTTGAACCAGCCTATTACACCTTGATTGGGATTGACGCCCAAAAGGCTCCCAAAGGGCGGGGCCCATACTCCTTGGTAACCAGGGAGACAGTATGCATCCCCCCCACTGATCCATGTCTCCACACGGCCTGACCCACCTTTGTATCTGGGCTTTGTTACCTGAAGCTGGTTTCGGGGACTTGTCTCCAAGTAAATCCCCTGGAGGAAGGGGAGCAGGGACAGTTTCTAAATAGATCCTTACACTCAGGAGGAGTCTGCTTCTCCCTTTCCCTCTGCCCCTCCCCTCTGCTCACTCTCTCTTCTGCTTTCTTTCTCAAATAGATACATAAAAGCTTAAAAAAAATGTCTAATTCACATTCAAGCCTCATTTTTTACCTGTGTGCAGAAGGCTTGCAAATAAGCAGGTCCAGCTGGACCCTTTCCTTAGATTCCAGACTCCAACTCCCCAGTTGTCTTCTCGACAACTTCACCTTAAAGATACATAAAAGTTATGTCCAAATCAACACCTGAGTTGCCCTCCTTCCTGGAATGAATTGAATATAGAATATAAGGATATTGGCGATATTAGGGTACCTCTAGGTTTCTGGACTTGGGAACGTACAGAATGACATTTACTAAGAGAAATAGGAGAGAAGTATTAATTTTGATGAGCGAGTCAGGAAACAGGGAGGAGGACCATGTGACCTTGGAAAATCACAATATTCCTGAGCTTCAGTTTCTTCTTTTATAAGACAAGAATAATAAAAGTTGAAATGCTTTGATGTCAAATAGCCTAGAATTTCTATTTTTGTGGAATTCATTATAAAAGACAAAAATGTTCAAGTGGCATAGTTTAATTAAAAGTAAGTAGGCTCTAAATTACAAAATTATTATCAGATAATTATGAAATATTATCAGACCTATGACATACAATATAGCTATACTGAGGAAAAGAATAAAATCCAAATTTGTATCAGCTAATTTGGGGGAAGAAATATATTTAAAACATATTATTTAATAATCTTCCCAAAAAAGCAAACTAGGTAAATAACATATAAAGTATAATCTCAACTACTATAAAATGAAACAAATCTTTATAATTACATTTGATTCAAAATAATTGGAAATTTAAAAAAGGCCACAAAGCTATCTACCAAACTATTTACAGTGGTTAAACATGAGGAGGGCAGCGGGTAGGGAAAGGGGGTGATATACGGCAAAGGTCAGCCTATGGGAACGAAGTAAAGGAAAAGCAGGTAAGAGATAAAGGCACATATGAAGTTTTTGTTCTATATGATTGTGTGTTGCTTGAATTTTTATATGAATTTTTAAGTCTCATTTAGATAAACAAGATGAATTATGAATAACCAAAATTCTAGGTTCAAGGAGCAAAAGGAAGCATCTGCATTCCATCAAAAACTCTATGGAAAAAGTACCATAAACACACAAAATGAATAGCCATGTAAAAATGCCAAAAAAAAAAAAAAAAGGCATAGTCATTAGCCCAACAGATTTCTAGGAGAAAAAAGCAGATTCAAGTAAATTGATGGTATAAAAGTCCAGTCTCAGTCTTAGCATGAAGGCGGGAGAAGATGGATGTCCCAACGCAAAGACAGTCAGGGAGAGAGAAAGAATTCCTTCTTACTCAACCTATTATTCTATCCAGGCCTTCAGAGTACCGGAGGAGGCCCACACACTTTGGGGAGGGCAATCTTCTTTACTGAGTCTACAGATTAAAATGTTAATCTCTTGTGGAAACACGCTCACTGAAACAGCCAGAAATAATGTTGAATTGAATATTTGGGCACTCTGTATCTCAGTCAAGCTGACACATAAAACTAATCATCATATTCAGGAAGGCTCAGGAAAAAACAAAGACAACAGGGAAAACAAAAACAAGGATACCAGGGGAAATTTTCAACTCTGACACCACCCTCAAGCTACCAATAGTAAACAAATACTAACTTCTAGCCAGATAAATATAAAGCATCCCACTACAGGTCTCTATTCCTCTGTTCTTTTATCCAATACATCATTACTGGCTTTCAACAAAAAAATTACAAAGGATAATAAAAGAACACAAAAAACTTATCTGGAAGGGACTGCATCAGAATCAGATGTGGCAGATTTTGAAATTATCAGACTGTGAATTTAAAATAATTACAACTAGTATCATATCATCTGCAAAGAGTGGTAGTTTGACTTCTTTGCTGATTTGGATGCCTTTAATTTCCTTTTGTTGTCTGATTGCTGAGGCTAGGACTTCTAGTACTATGTTGAATAGCAGTGGTGATAATGGACATTCCTGCCGTGTTCCTGACCTTAGTGGAAAAGCTTTCAGTTTTTCTCCATTGAGAATGATATTTGCGGTGGGTTTTTCATAGATGGATTTGATAATATTGAGGTATGTGCCCTCTAGCCCTACACTTTGAAGAGTTTTGATCAGGAAGGGATGCTGTACTTTGTCAAATGCTTTTTCAGCATCTATTGAGAGTATCATATGGTTCTTGTTCTTTCTTTTATTGATGTGTTGTATCACACTGATTGATTTGCATATGTTGAACCAACCTTGCAGCTCTGGAATAAATCCCACTTGGTCGTGGTGAATAATCCTTTTGATGTACTGTTGAGTCCTATTGGCTAGTTATTTTGGTGAGAATTTTCGCATCTGTGTTCATCAAGAATATTGGTCTATAGCTCTCTTTTTTGATGGGATCCTTGTCTGGTTTTGGGATCAAGGTGATGTTGGCCTCATCAAATGAGTTTGGAAGTTTTCCTTCCATTTCTGCTTTCTGGAACAGTTTCAGGAGAATAGGAATTAGTTCTTCTTTAAATGTTTGGTAGAATTCCCCTGGGAAGCCTTCTGGCCCTGGGCTTTTTTTTGTTTGGAGATTTTTGATGACTGTTTCAATCTCCTTACTGGTTATGGGTCTATAAAGGCTTACTGTTTCTTCCTGGTTCAGTTATGGTAGTTTATATGTTTCTAGGAATGCATCCATTTCTTCCAGATTGTCAAATTTGTTGGCATAGAGTTGCTCATAGTATGTTCTTATAATTGTATTTCTTTGGTGTTAGTTGTGATCTCTCCTCTTTCATTCATGATTTTATTTATTTGGGTCCTTTCTCTTTTTTTTTTGATAAGTCTGGCCAGGGGTTTATCAATCTTATTAATTCTTTCAAAGAATCAGCTCCTAGTTTTGTTGATTTGTTCTATTGTTCTTTTGGTTTGTATTTCATTGATTTCTGCTCTGATCTTTATGATTTCTGTTCTCCTACTGGATTTAGGCTTTCTTTCTTGCTCTTTCTCCAGCTCCTTTAGGTGTAGAGTTAGGTTGTGTACCTGAGACCTTTCTTTGTTTCTTGAGAAAGGCTTGTACCGCTATATATTTTTCTCTCAGGACTGCCTTTGTTGTGTCCCACAGATTTTGAACCATTGTGTTTTCATTGTCATTTGTTTCCATGAATTTTTTCAATTCTTCTTTAATTTCCTGGTTGACCCATTCATTCTTTAGAAGGATGCTGTTTAGTCTCCACGTACATGGGTTCTTTCCACATTTCCTCTTGTGATTGAGTTCTAGCTTCAGAGCACTGTGGTCTGAAAATATGCAAGGAATTATCCCAATATTTTGATACTGGTTGAGACCTGATTTAGGACCGGGGATGTGATCTATTCTGGAGAATGTTCCGTGTGCACTAGAGAAGAAGGTGTATTCTGTTGCTTTGGGATGAAATGTTCTGAATATATCTGTGATGTCCATCTGGTCCAGTGTGTCATTTAAGGCCTTTATTTCCTTGTTGATCTTTTGCTTGGATAATCTGTCCATTTCAGTGAGGAGAGTGTTAAAGTCCCCTACTATTATTGTATTATTGTCGATGTATTTCTTTGATTTTGTTATTAATTGGCTTATATAGTTGGCTGCTCCCACGTTGGGGGCATAGATATTTAAAATTGTTAGATCTTCTTGTTGGACAGACCCTTTGAGTATGATATAGTGTCCTTCCTCATCTCTTATTATAGCCTTTAGCTTAAAATCTAATTGATCTGATATAAGGATTGCAACCCCAGCTTTCTTCTGATATCCATTAGCATGGTAAATCACTCTTTGCAGATGATATGATACTATATGTGGAAAACCCAAAAGACTCCACTCCAAAACTGCTAGAACTTGTACTGGAATTCAGTAATGTGTCAGGATATAAAATCAACGCACAGAAATCAGTTGCATTTCTCTATACCAACAACAAGACAAAAGAAAGAGAAATTAAGGAGTAAACCCCATTTACAATTGCACCTAAAACCATAAGATACCTAGGAATAAACCTAACCAAAGAGGCTAAGAATCTATACTCAGAAAACTATAAAGTACTCATGAAAGAAATTGAGGAAGACACAAAGAAATGGAAAAATATTCCATGCTCCTGGATTGGAAGAATAAACATTGTGAAAATGTCCATGCTGCCTAAAGCAATCTACACATTTAATGCAATTCCTATCAAAGTACCATCCATCTTTTTCAAAGAAATGGAACAAACAATCCTAAAATTTATATGGAACCAGAAAAGACCTTGAATAGTCAAAGGAATATTGAAAAACAAAGCCAAAGTTGGTGGCATCAAGCCAGGACTTCAAGCTCTATTACAAAGCTGTCATCATCAAGACAGCATGGTACTGGCATAAAAAGAGACACATAGATCAATGGAACAGAATAGAGTGCTCAGAAATAGACCCTCAACTCTATGGTCAACTAATCTTCGACAAAGCAGGAAAGAATGTCCAATGGAAAAAAGACAGCCTCCTCAATAAATGGTGTTGGGAAAATTCGACAGCCACGTGCAGAAAAATGAAATTGGACCATTTCCTTACACCACATACGAAAATAGACTCAAAATGGATGAAGGACCTCAAAGTGAGAAAGGAATCCATCAAAATCCTTGAGGAGAACACAGGCAGCAACCTCTTCGACCTCAGCCACAGCAACATCTTTTTAGGAATATCGCCAAAGGCAAGGGAAGTAAGGGCAAAAATTAACTATTGGGATTTTTATCAAGATCAAAAGCTTTTGCACAGCAAAGGAAACAGTTAACAAAACCAAAAGACAACTGACAGAATGGGAGAAGATATTTGCAAACGACATATCAGATAAAGGACTAGTGTCCAATATCTATAAAGAACTTAGCAAACTCAACACCCAAAGAACAAAGAATCCAATCAAGAAATGGGCAGAAGACATGAACAGACATTTCTGCAAAGAAGACATCCAGATAGTCAAAAGACACATGAAAAAGTGCTCCATATCACTCAGCATCAGGGAAATACAAATCAAAACCACAATGAGATATCACCTCACACCAGTCAGAATGGCTAAAATTAACAAGTCAGGAAATGACAGATGCTGGCGAGGATGCAGAGAAAGGGGAACCCTCCTACACTGTTGGTGGGAATGCAAGCTGGTGCAGCCACTCTGGAAAACAGCATGGAGGTTCCTCAAAATGTTGAAAATAGAACTACCCTATGACCCAGCAATTGCACTACTGGGTATTTACCCTAAAGATACAAACGTAGTGATCTGAAGGGGCACGTGCACCTGAATGTTTATAGCAGCAATGTCCACAATAGCCAAACTATGGAAAGAACCTAGATGTCCATCAACAAATGAATGGACAAAGAAGAGGTGGTATATATACATCATGGAATACTATGCAGCCATCAAAAGAAATAAAATCTTGCCATTTGTGACAACGTGGATGGAACTAGAGTGTATCAGGCTTAGAGAAATAAGTCAAGTGGAGAAAGACAACTATCATATGATCTCCCTGATATGAGGAAGTGGAGATGCAACATGGGGGGTTAAGGGGGTAGGAGAAGAATAAATGAAACAAGATGGGATTGGGAGGGAGCCAAACCATAAGTGACTCTTTTTTTTTAAAAAGATTTTATTTATTTTGAAAGACAGAAATCACAGGGAGGCAGAGAGGTAGAGAGAGAAGAAAGGAAGCAGGCTCCCCGCTGAGGAGAGAGCCCGATGCAGGGCTCGATTCTCGGACCCTGGGATCATGACCTGAGCCGAAGGCAGAGGCTTTAACCCACTGAGCCACCCAGGTGCCCCATAAGTGACTCTTAATCTCACAAAACAAACTGAGGGTTGCTGGGGGGAGGGGGGTTGGGAGAAGGGGGGTGGGGTTATGGACATTGGGGAGGGTATGTTCTATGGTGAGTGCTATGAAGTGTGTAAACCTGGTGATTCACAGACCTGTTCCCTAGGGGATAAAAATATATGTTTATAAAAAAATAAATAATTTAAAATTTTAAAAAATAATAATAATTACAACTAATATGCTAAAGGATCTAGTGAAAAAGTGGACAACAGGCAAGAACTAATTGGTAGTATAAACGGAGAGATGGAAACAAAGAAAAAATCAAAAGGAAATGTTGGAAATTTAAAAATACAATAGGAAGAAAGAATGTCTGATTCAGTTCGTTAGTAGACTGGGCAAAGCTAAGGAAAAAAATCAAGGAAACTGAAGATATGTCAATAGAAACTTCCAAACTTAAATGCAAAGAGAAACAAAAATAAAAAGATGAACAGAGTGTCCAGGAAATGTGGTATAATTATAAAAGGTATAATATCTGCATAACAAGAATTACAGAAGGAAAAGAAAAAAAGGAATAGAAAAAACATCTGAAGTACTAATCGTTGAGAATTTTCCAAAATTGGGGCACCTGGATAGGGCTTAGTCAGTTGTCTGCCTTCAGCTCAGGTCATGATCCCAGAGTCCTTAAGATTGAGCCCTGTATTGGGCTCCTGGCTCAGTGGGGAGTCTGCTTCTCCCCCTGCACCCCTCCCAACTTGTTTTTTTCTCTCTCTCTTTGTCATATAAATAAATAAAAGCTTCAAAAAAATTTTTTCCAAAATTAATGAAAGAGACCAAACCACAAAAACAGCTCAGAAAATACCAAGCAGGATAAATACCAAAAAAGTTTATACCTACACATATTCAAACTGCAAAAAAGTCAAAAATGAAAAGAAAACCTTGAGGAAAAGAAAACAAATTAGAAAAAAAACCCTAGGAAAATGAAAACCATATAGAAGAGTCATATAGAAATTAACAAGATTAATTGTGATTACAAAATAAATCATAAATGCTTTCAATCTAAAAAATACAAAAGCAGAGGTATAGCCTTCAGAAGCTGAGCGATAGAAAGAGCAATAAGTAAGAAAAGTTAACAGTTCTAAAACATCCATCTTATGGAGGAAGGATTCAAAGATTACTAAAAACAGATGCAAAATAGATATATATACACAAATACATAAATATGCAAAATATGGATATGACTGGAAGTTAGAAGAAGAACCAACAGATTTTTAAAATATATTGTATATTTTAAAATATTATATTAATTTTTAAATACTAGAGATTAATGGATAAAGAGAACATGGGAGATGTAAAGAAGGGAGTATTACTCAGCCATAAAAAATGAGATCTTGCCATTTACAACAACATGGATGGATCAAGAGGATATTATGCTAATGACGTAAGCCAGACAGAGAAAGAGAAATACCAGATGATTTCACCCATATGTGGAATTCAAGACTCAAAGCAAAAGAACAATGAGAAGAAGAAATGAAAGAACAGACTCTTAAAAACAGAGAAATGGTGGCTGCCAGAAGGGAAGAGAGGAAGGAGTGAGTAAAACAGATAAAGAGGATTAGGAGCACACTTACTATGATGAGCACTGAGTAATAGAGAGATTACTGAATCTGAATTATATTGTACACCAGAAACTAATATAACATGCATGTTAATTATTCTCTGCCCACAAATTTTTTTAAGTAATACATTTCACATGCATTTCAAAACCATTTTTGTGATACAGTTAATAGCTCATGAAATGATCAAATCTTAAGGGTACCATTTAATCAAATTTGATGACTAAGTATCTAGACACAGAACATTTCCATACCCTAAAATAATTAAAAATATTACAATTTAGAAAAACAATAGAAGAGAGAAGAGGCACAGAGGGAGGAGATGTGCAAGGGAGATAAATTCTCATTTTTAGGAATGAAGTGTCTATTCTCTAATGATCATACATCAACATTTTTAAAAAGGAAGTATATTATTTGTAATTATGGAGGTAACGATTAGAAGAACTCAAAAGAGAAACAACTGGCAATAAGTTCATTGCCACTGGGGACAGGATGGAGTGAGGACAATAAACTTATTTAATACAAATTACTGTCATTTAAAAAACATTTTAACATAGACATACACTGCTCTGACAAAAATAGAGCTTTAATGACTTTAAAAAGAAAGTTTTAAAATTTTTAAACCTTTAAAATTGTAAGAGTTCTTTCATGAGGAGCCCAGCAAAGATGCTTTTAAATGGGTCTCATTCATCTAAGAGCAGCACAGAACCCTACCAGAGAGGGTGATGCCTCTAGGTAGTTGGTCCTTTTACTACAACTTCAAATACCCAAAGAAGATAAAATAACCTTGACATATCCCTTAGCATAGTGTGCTCACTACTGAGAAAAAAAGCTGCCTGTAAAGGAGTGAGAGAAGATGTCCTGTGGTGAAAATATTTCTCGACAAAGGACGCTAAGAGAGAAAGATTAACACTGGATTTTGGCCATTAGGATGAGTGGGGAAAAAAGAAACCTAGAGATAGCCAGTGTAAGACTACTATGGATTGTGCCACAGCTCAAGCACATATGTGGGCAGCAAGGAGAAGAACAGAATCATCTTGCTTTACCTCCTCAACATCGGCAAAATGTCACAGATTTAGGAAGACCAGTGAGTTGTGGTAAGGAGACTCACTGCACTGCCTTTAGTGGCATTCAGGTTTGCCAACAGGAAAGAAAGAAGAGAAAAAAAAAAAAAAATTTAGAGTTCAAAGACCCAGATTCCATATCCATGCTTTGCAACTTACCAAGCATGGGACATTGGCCAAATGATGGAATTTTTCTGAAACTTGTCCTCCTTTTCTGTCTGTACCTGTTTCCTGTTCTGTTAAGGATAATACATAGTGACAGTGACAAGAGGAGCAGTAACAACAAAAAAACAACTATCTCAACATACCTGCTGGATTAATTCTAAAAATAATAAGATAGGGGGCGCCTGGGTGGCTCAGTGGCTTAAGCCACTGCCGTTTGCTCAGGTCATGATCTCAGGGTCCTGGGATCGAGCCCCTTGTGGGGCTCTCTGCTCAGCAGGGAGCCTGCTTCCCCCTTTCCCTCTGCCTGCCTCTCTGCCTACTTGTGATCTCTCTCTGTGTCAAATAAATAAATAAAATCTTAAAAATATTAATAATAATAAAATAATAAGGTAAAATGTTTTAAAAGATGGGGGGGGGGTGGGCGCCTGGGTGGCTCAGTCAGTTAAGCATGTGCCTTCAGCTCTGGTCATGATCTCAGGGTCCTGGGATCAAGTCCTGCTTCAGATCCCTGCTCAGCAGGGAGCCTGCTTCTCCCCCTCCCTCTCTCTCTCTGACAAATAAATAAAGTGTTTTTTAAAAATATTTTAAAATAATATGATACGATAGTTCATTTTATATGTCAACTTCACCCATCACAGAGTATCAGATTAACCTTTCTTTCTGCGTGTGTCTGTAAGGGCGTTTCCAGATGAGATTAGCATTTGAGTTGGTGGACTAGGTAAGCCTTCTGAGGGTGGGCGGAATCCTTTGAGGGCCTGAACAGAACAAAAGGTCAAGAGAGAAGGAATTCACCTTTTTTTTTTTTCTGTCTACCTTGCTGACTGAGCTGGGACAGATGGCCTCCCCTTTTCCGGCCCTCAGCTGGGATCTACACCATCAACTCCCCTGGTTCTCGGGCCTTTGGACTGAATTGCACAACTGACCCCAGCTTGCAGAAGGCAGATACTGGGACTTCTCCATGTAAAGTTTTTCTGGCGAGATAAACATAACACCAGGCAAAGTGGGTGTAAGGCAAGATTTATTAAAAACACTCTCCGGCGAAGTTTCAGGGCTCAGGAGAAGGGGAGCCAGGAAAGTTGCAATGGGAGGAGGTGGGCACCCTCGGACAAGGTTCTGCGACTCTGGAAAGCAGAGTGGTGGAAGTCGTGCCCCAGGCAGGGAGGAGGGGGCTTTTAAGGGGTCTCAAGGGGAGCTCAGGGGTCTTTTGGCAAGTATCCCTTATTCGGATATCTCGCCTGCTCGTCGGGGTCCCATTGGTCCACTGGAGCCCGGGGCGGGGGTCTTAGATTCCTGCTTGTGCCTTTGTTCTCCTGTCTGAGCTCAGGTCTTGTGGCGGGAACTTTCGCCATCTTAAGTATCCCTTTCTGCCAGCCCAACACTCCACCTACTGAATTTAGCTCTGGCCTACAATGTGCTGCTCATACCTGCCAGGTATTATTACACAGAAACATCAATAATATAACTAATCCCTTGCTATAGTTTAGAAAGATAGTTGACAAAACAGTTTCTCATGTATTCTGGAGGAATTCATAATTTTAGGGGTGGGTAGGTAATTTTAATTAAGAGAAAAATTTACTGCATTGAAGGAAAAAAATGATGAGTCTGTGAAATAAGTTTTTAACATGGAATACAGGTTTTATAGACTGAAAGTTATGACTAACTTTACTGCTTTATGTTTACTTAGCAGAAATAAAATGTGTTGATTATTCCTAGAAAATGGGTGCCATTCAACGGGGCACTGGGAACACAAGATAGAGAAACAGGCTATCAATGCAGGGGGTTTATATTCCTGGGACCTTGAGCATTAGGTGAGACAAGAACACCATGTCAAGTTTAACTAATTAGGACAAGTTCCAGCATAGTAACAAGAATAGGTCAAGTTATCCGGCAGGATTAAGTCCCACAGTCTCCATGGTGTAATATTATAAAGCCTGATTTCCCACAGAAAGTCCGCGTTGGGTCCAGGTGAATTTTCAAGGTTCTGTCTTCCCTATGGCAGGTCAGCCATCAGGCTGCTTTCATCCTGTGTATCCATGATCAAGAGGGCAGAGAAAGAGAGATTCTTGCTTTGATAAAGCCTAAAAGTGACTCAGATCATCTCCACACATCACTCATTTGCCAGGACTAAACACAGCCGTGCCCAACCTAAGGTAAGCTGAGAGGGGCACCATCCAAGGTATCTGAAAGGACAGAAAAATTAGGTACCTATGGACACTAATACAGCTTAGAAGAACAGGTACCATTCTCCACTGCTCTGCTTAGAGCTTAAGCTTCATTTATGCAAATGAAGTAAGTAGAAATCAGCAATAAAACCTGAGTTCTAACCAGTTAAATCTGGAGGGAAAATCTCAGGAAGAATCTAGATTTGAGAGTCTAATGGATTAAGGGAATCTTGAGTAATAAAGAGAGATTGTTCTTTCAGTGATATGACGATGATCAATGTAGAGAAATCAAATGTTTCTGAACCCCTGCGACATCTCCTCTTTATCACCACCATGAAGGAAGCCATTCATGAGTTGCTGACACCCAAGGAAGCTTCTGCTTGGAGGGCTCACTCAACACCTTGCTTCTTCTTTTTGGGGGGGGGGGTAGAGAATTTCACTTTTTTTTTTTAATTTTTTCAATTTATTTATTTTCAGAAAAACAGTATTCATTATTTTTTCACCACACCCAGTGCTCCATGCAATCCGTGCCCTCTATAATACCCACCACCTGGTACCCCAACCTCCCACCCCCCGTCACTTCAAACCCCTCAGATTGTTTTTCAGAGTACATAGTCTCTCATGATTCACCTCCCCTTCCAATTTACCCCAACTCCCTTCTCCTCTCTAACACCCCTTGTCCTCCATGATATTTGTTATGCTCCACAAATAAGTGAAACCATATAATAATTGACTCTCTTTGCTTGACTTAATTCACTCAGCATAATCTCTTCCAGTCCCGTCCATGTTGCTACAAAAGTTGGGTATTCATCCTTTCTGATGGAGGCATAATACTCCATAGTGTATATGGGCCACATCTTCCTTATCCATTCGTCTGTTGAAGGGCATCTTGGTTCTTTCCACAGTTTGGTGACTGTGGCCATTGCTGCTATAAACATCGGGGTACAGATGGCCCTTCTTTTCACTCCATCTGTATCTTTGGGGTAAATACCCAGGAGTGCAATTGCAGGGTCATAGGGAAGTTCTATTTTTAATTTCTTGAGGAATCTCCACACCGTTCTCCAAAGAGGCTGCACCAACTTGCATTCCCACCAACAGTGTAAGAGGGTTCCCCTTTCTCCACATCCCCTCCAACACATGATGTTTCCTGTTTTGTTAATTTTAGCCATTCTAACTGGTGTAAGGAGGATCCCCCCACCAAAAGGGAATAAGAAGTTAGTACTTAAGATTAAGAGGAAAAAATAAAGACATAATGAGAACTTGAAATGGAGGATGACATTACTTTGGACAAAGCTTGAAGGCAAAAAGATTAAAGACAAGGAGCAGGAGGGGGGGGGAAGAGGAGAAGAAAAGGAAGAATGAATAAGAGTTCATGGAATTTTTCCAACTACAATAGTTGCTGTGTCTTACCAGTTGCCTCTAGATCCAGCATAAGGTTCCCTAGATGGCATTTCAAGGAAAATATAAAAATATAATTTAGGTAACTACACTTGGCTTGTGTTTGTTTGTTTGTTTGTTTGTTTGGGGACATAAGACAAGAAGTTTGCCTTGGCTGTATGGCTGATAAAGAAGAGAATTCAGGATGTGTGTGGAGCATCTTCTGTGCCATTTGTAAATGTGCGTTTATGTGCTGGTAGCTTTTATGGAAGCTTTTAATTCAAGGTCATTTATTTATACTGACATCAAAAACAGTTTGAGCAATAGGGATATACCAAAAAAGTCATAGATTACATTACTAAAGTCCCTTCTGACTCCATAAGTGTGTTCCCTTGATGGAGAGGAGAAGTGAGTTGGGGGGAGATCGGAGGGGGAGACAAATCATGAGAAACTGTGGACTCTGAGAGACAAACTGAAGGTTTTGGGGGAGCAGTGAGCCTGGTGGTGGGTATTAAGGAGGGCACATATTGTATGGAGCACTGGGGATGGTACACAAACAATGAATTTTGGAACATTGTAAAAAAAGTAAATTAAATTGAAAAAAAAAAGTGTGTTTCCTTTAGGTTTGGTTTTTAATATCTTTTGCAAAGGCAAAAATTCCTTTTTTACAACGTCCTTTTTTCTTTTTCCCCCTTTAAAGCCACTTTCATGCAAGTGAGGTTTTTCAGTAACAGAGGACTATTTCCCTCCTGTTTAGAAAGCCATTCTTGTCCTGAAATTGAGCCCCGTGTTGGGCTCTCTGCTCAGCGGGGAGCCTGCTTCCTCCTCTCTCTCTGCCTGCCTCTCTGTCTACTTCTTGTGATCTCTATCTGTCAAATAAATAAATAAAATCTTTAAAAAGAAAAAAAGAAAGCCATTCTTTGGCCCTCAGGGACCATTCTGCTGCCTGGTATGGAAGGATTAACAGAATTTGGCACAAGGGAAAGCAACCTAGTAAGGCCCGAAAAATCCCCACAATCACATGCCTGCAGAGACCATCTCCTTCTTATTTCAATATCCAGTAGGGAAGCAGAAGTTACAAATTGATTCCTTTCATAGTCTACCTTCTACCTGCTTTATAGTTTAAAAAAAAAGAAAAAAAGTTACTTGGCCTCCAAGAGGCCTTAATCTCCTTACCAGTGAATTAAGACCCTTGAATAAGATACTCTCTGTGGTTCCTTACTATAGGAAAAAATCTGCAATTCCACGATGTGGGACTGCCTAAGGAAGCATGGGATCAATCACCAACAGCCCCTTTTTCCTGTACGTCAACATTAACTGCCATTTCAAAATGGGACCCCTGGATTCCTGGTGTGACAGTCACGGTCTTGGGGGATCTAGGGATACATCCTGTTTTTGGGAAGTCCAGTGCCTTACATGAGTTTTGTAAATGACATCCAGGTTTGTCCTAAAGAAGTGCAAAGAGAGTACTGGAAACCTCCTGGGTCTCTGGACTGAGGAAGGCCAAAGGATTTAGAGCGTATGACACTTCAAAGAACCCTCATTCCTCTCCAACCTTGAATGCAACACTCAGGTTACAGTCAACCCCAGATGGAGGCAAAAGTTGAGGCCCCTGTCAACATCCATTGTGCTAGACGCTGACTTCCTCACCCTACATTTTAATCCATTGAAAGTGATTTTCCAAGGGCTTCCCTGCCCGTTTACCCTCCTTACTAGATCATCTAAGTGAATACCTACAGGTCCTGCCATACCAGAACTCAAAACACTGAAAAAACACATTCTAGTTCTTTCAAATCAGCCTCTGTGCTTGCTTAAGCCCCCTCTGAAACCTCAAGCAGGTTATGGCTCTCAATTAAAGAACGGCTGTTTCTAAGAAACTCCAAATCTCTTAATATATTCAGCCAGAGTTCATTAACAAGTCGAGTCAAGGCCTGACAGATTATTGCCTTTGTACAAATGACCTTATTAACCAGCACAGTTAACTATATATTTGGTAGGCACTGAGCGTTTCCTTAAGGAAGCTTTTATATAACCTGATGATCTAAATGAATAGATTTCTACTAAACTGCTTACATGTTATTACTGGTAAATCTCATTAGCCAGTCAATGAATATGTTAAATTATCAAAATGAATAGCCTGAACCAAACATAATAACTATATGTTGCATAGATGCTTTTTGTTATCACTGAGTTTTTTCACCTAATAGAAATAGTTTTGATCCTATGCCTTGCTAATCTCTAACAAATTGCTTCTTTATGCTCTATGCTGGATTTTGTCATCAAATGCCACTGAATGCCTTCCAAATACCTTGATTTTTGCTTTATTATTACTTAAAAAGCCCTATCGGGATCAACGTTGGCATTTAGTTACTTCATTCATTCAGCCACCATTTGTCAAGATCTTCTATGAGCTGTGGGTAAGCTGTTCCCAGAACAATTGCGAGGGCCTCCTCTAACTCGTCCAACCAAAGTAAACTTAAATCTTCCAAACTATTTTCCATACTGAAGCCTGAGGCTGTGGCTTCCCAGTGCTCTTAAGACAAAACCCAGAAAGTTTATCTTGGCCACAGGCCCTGCTTGGTCTGGCCTCTGCCTACCTTTCCAGCATTATTAAAGAAGCACATTTTCTCTCGTTCTCTAGACCTCATCACAACCATGTAATTTCACATTCGCATACTTGCCAAGGGTCCTCCTACACCGCATCTTTGAAAACATTATCTGTTTCGCCTAAGATACCCTCGTGGCACCTTTGTGGATCCACTCCTCTTCATCATTCAAATCTCAGATCAGGTACCACTTCATTAGCAAACTCTCAGGCAACCTGCCTGAGTGGGTCACTTATCCAGAATAGGCTTTCACCACTCCCTCCCTTTGTCTAAATGATCAATTTTGCAATGCATAATTTATTTTTGTGGTAAGAAATTATGATCATTTTGCAATACTAGACCTGAAACTCCAAGAAGTCAGGATCACCATTTTATCCCCATTAAAAAGCACACTGATAGGAACACCAATCAGCTCCAATAAATCTGTACTGAATAAATAAACCATAAATATCAAAATGTTTGAAACTCCTATATGATTAAAAACAGAAACATAAACAAAGCTTTGCACAAAATGACAACCTGGGTGTGATGGAAATCTATATTTGTGGCTGCCCAAAGACTTCTAAACGTCCCCCCATTTTGACAGTTCTCCATATTGTTGACCCCCACCTTTGTCGATCTGAATCTGTATTTCCCAGCATTCCCTTCTTCTAGCATATAGATTTCTGACTAGTTTCCATCAAACATACACCAACAGGAGACCTGGAAGGCAGACTTGAGGATCATGAAGCTAATGGGCTCTTCTAGCAACAACAGTTATGAAGTCAGTTGATATTTTACAGTATCCATAGTTGGTGCTCTGATACTGGGTCCTGGCTTTGACTGGGTCCTGGCTTTGCTGACACTGAGCAACTGGTAGAGGCAAAAGTGAACTTTCTACAAGTCTGGCTGACATCTGGGAAATACAAAGCAAAACCATAATGAGATACCACCTTACACCAGTGAGAACAGCAAAAATTAACAAGACAAGAAACAACAAGTTTTGGCGAAGATTCAGAGAAAGGGGAACCCTCTTACATTGTTGGTAGGAATGCAAGCTGGTGCAGCCATTTTGCAAAACACTACAGAGGTTCCTCTAGACACCGAAAATAGAGCTACCCTATGACCCAGCAACTGCACTACAGGTATTTATCCCAAAAATACAAATCTAGTGATCCGAAGGGGAAGGTGCACTCCAATGTTCATAGCAGCAATGTTCATAATAGCCAAATTGTCAAAGGAGCTGAGGTACCTTTTAACAGATGAAGGGATAAAGAAGATGTAGTTCATATGTTCAATGGAATATTACTCAGCCATCAGAAAGGATGAACACCTACCATTTGCATCAACATGGATGGAACAGGAGATTATGCTAAGTGAAATAAGTCAAGCAGAGAAAGACAATTATCCTATGGTTTCACTCATATGTGGAACATGAGGAATAGTGTGAAGGACCAAAGGGGAAAGGACAGAAAAATGAAGGGGGGAATCAGAGAGGTAGACAAACCATGAGAAACCCTGGACTCTGGGAAATAAACAGGGTTACAGAGGGGAGGGGAGTAAGGGGATGGGGTGACCAGGTGATGGGTATTAGGGAGGGCATGTGTAGTGATGGGCACTGGGTGTTATACGCAACTAACGAATCACTGAACACTACATCAAAAACTAATGATGTACTATATGTTGGCTAAGTGAACATTAAAAAAAAAAGAGTGGGCTGAGAGGAAGGTGGGCATTTCTCTTAGCTGTACCACTTCTGATTATATGGCCTTCAACGAGGATGGTTTGCTGGTACTCCCAGAAACTAAAGAAGTGAATTAATTCCCCTCCACCTTCGGCTAGCTAGAATAGATTATTCTGTCTGCCCATGAACCCTAAACTGATACCCTTGAAGAAACTATTCGCAATATGTATGCATAGCAAATAAAAAATTTCCATAAGGAACTTCCACAAATCTAATTTATAAACAAGCCAAAAGAATATGAATAGACAATCACAGAAGCACATAAGCCAATAAACATATGAAAACATGTTCAATCTTGTGTACAATTACAGAAACACAAATTAAAACAATAATGAAATATTACTTTTTATTTATGAGATTGACAAGTATGTAAAAGGTTGAAATATCCAACATAAACAGGGACACGGAGAACTGGATGGTTTCATTAATGATTGGAAAGGAGACAGAATTTGTAGTTGTATATTTAGGCATTATCATCAAGGCATAAAACAGGACCAAGATACACACTATCCTCACTATGATTCAAAATTGTTTCAGAAGACCTAGATAATGTAACAAGACTGGAAAAAAAAAAAGTAAGAAGAGTCAAAACTGGACACAAATAATTTCGATATGTTTCCTTGCATACGATGTAATTTTCCACCTAGAAAAGTAAGATAAATCAACCATTATTAGTAAGAATTTAGTGATGTAGTTATATATAAGGTAAATAATGTACCACAAAAAAAATCTACCTTTCTTATATTTCAGGAATAATTAGAAATGATACCACCAGATCTAAAAGCATTAAATACCATATCTAAAAGCATCAAAAGTCACTATAATACATGGAAAACATTCTAAGAAGAAATATATAAGGTCTCATGAAAACCCAACTCTAAAATATACTGATAGACATTAAGAAGAAAATCTACATAAATAACACAGAGGCAAAGATCTATGCTTGAGCATGTTCATTCTATCAGTGTTTGCTCTATCAAAAAAGAGAATTGGAAATAATTACCCATCTCTGGGAAATATTATGTAATCAACATTGTGATACATCAACACAATGGATACTTTTCCAGAAAGAAAAAGAAAAAAACTGTTTAAAAGAATGAGATAGAAAATCAGAAACAGTGAGTGAGTGGTAGTTACTAGGGGCTGGAATGTGGGAGAAATGGACAGATAATGGCCAAGGGTACAAACTGCCAATTATAAGATGAATAGGAATCTATTTTATACTATGGTGATAATAATATTAAGCTAATAATACTGTATTGTATACTGGAAAGTTACTAACTGGGTAGATCTCAAATGTTCTCACACAAAAAAGAAACGGCCGTTTTGTGATGTGATAAGGATGTTAGATTAACACTACAGTGGTAATCATTTTGCCATATACAAGCGTTTCAAAGCAACAGGCTGTATGCCTTAAACTTTCACAGTGTTCTAGGTCACTATCTCAATAAAGCTGGGGGAAAGAAAGAATGATGTGGTTCTCTAGTTACTGACATGAAAAGTCTCCAGCCAAACTGTTGCTATTTTTGTAAGATGCAGAACAAAGTATGCGATCCAGTTTTCTGTTTAAAAACAATGGATGACTGTATATATACAGATAAATTGTATAAGGATATGGCGTCAGATGTCTCTTGTGTCCCCCTCAGCACGACTTCTTCCTGTGGCCATTTCCACACAGGCTTTGACACATGCGGTTTCCACACAGGTCACGTGTGTAATGTGACCACCCCTGACTTCAGCCCACACTGGGCACACCTAAGCCTCCTACCCTGAGACACACAGTTCTGAGGCACATTTTGCATCACCCCTTAGTATCTGGGGTTGCCAAGGGGCAAGCCAGAAACTTTCAGTTTTTGTTTTACACACTGTATACGGTTTAATTCTTTTTTTAAAAAATCGTTTTTGTAATTTATTGAAGTACATAAAATAGAATCGATAGAACCTGTTAAATTATGAATCAGATAGAGGAGGCAGAAAAGGAAAGAGTCTAGCCAGATGGATGGCTAGGAAGAAGAGAAAGACTGCAGAGCTCTTTATAAAGACTGAAAACCCAGGAGTAGCAGGATGAGAGGAAGACGCAGTTTAAGTTAGACAAAAAAAGAAGAAGAAGAAAAAAAAAAAAGAGTTGAGGAACCCACATCCAGGCAGCAATGCAACAGTCTCAAGAACCTTTTCCCCACCAGGCATAAGAAAGAAGGGTCTAGGACATTTAATCACATGAAAAGAAGCTAGACATTCATTGTGATAACCTGTTCAAGCAAGATTTAGCCAAAATGAGTTTTTAAGCAATAAGTAAAATTAATGACATCAGAGAACTTTGAAGGGAAAGTTTATAAAGCTAAAAAAAAAAAAAAAAAAAGAAAGAAAGAAACACTAAGTTTGTTCTAGTTCTACAATTCTGATCTTACGGAAATAGGTTTATCACTTAATTCTTAGGTTTATCAGCATCAAAACTCATAGTGACATGGCTAAGTGCTTGGCATGCGTACTGCTGTGAGGGAAAAATAGTCCTCTGCAAAACAGTGAGAAAGGCTAAGCTTCCGTCCCACAAACCAAACCATTACACCTCCCTTCTAGATAATAAGGGACCTCAAATTCTTTCTACCTCCACCACATCAAAATTCTCAGGACATTATAATAAACTTGTTTTTTTAATTTTATTTATTTATTTTACAGTCAGAGATCACAAGTAGGCAGAGAAGCAGGCGGGGGGGGGGGGGGGGGGGAGAAGCAGGCTCCCCACTGAGCAGAGATCATGACCTGAGCCAAAGGTAGAGGCTTAACCCACTGAGTCACCCAGGCGCCCTAATTATAATAAACCTACTTAAAGCAAGGTGTAAATTTAATCCTAAAAAATTATCTCCCCAAAGCCTACTTGCATTTTTACAAGAGAAAAACCTTAGGAAGAAAAAACTCAGATACTAACCTCAGGTTGCTCAAGTAGGCAGAAGGAGAGACTTTTTCAAATCCTAGAGTTTACACCAGGTGGCTAGCTGATTCATCCATTATTTCTACAACTATGTGTAGTGTAAGACTTGGAGAATAAATACATAGCTAGATCAAAGAATGAACTGTTATTCTCTTCAAAGGGAAAAGTGAATGTTTCGTAATTGCTTGTCTTGAATTAGCTAGCTTCCTGTCTCTCCTAATCTGGCTACTTTTCCCCATGCCCCAAAGGCCCAATCTTGAAGTTGTCTGCCTCACCTAGAACTGGCTGTTGGGCATCTTTTTTTTTTTTTTTTTTAACATGGGAATAAAACAGAACCACCAGTTACCATGTCTACAACAGAGTAGAAAACGAAAATATACTTCTTTGCTTTACAGCTTGAGCCCTATTGTTTCCTAAACAAAGGATTATAAATACTTTGCTTTTCACATTAGACAACCAAGATACACATAAGGGGAATATTTTCCTTGAAATATATCACTCTTCAAATAGATTCTGTGCTCAAAGGAGTAAGACATATGAGGATTCTGTCCCTTGCACAGAGGTCAACAAGAAACATGAAACATGTGGTTTTGACTCATGGCTGAACTGAAGGGCAATTGCCAAGGATGACTTTTTAAAAAATGACTGGGGAACAGCTAAACTAATTAATTCAAATCCTAACCCAATTCTTATTCAACCTAAATTTGATAGACTATTTTTCAAAAAATAAAGAAATCTATCCCCCAAACCCTGCAAATGCCAAAAGTAGGATTAGGAGTTCTATTTCCCCTACAAGCCCTGTGCCTTCAGTAGTCTTTACCCTGAAGGAGAGCCCTGACTCCCCACTACTTGCACTTGAACTGGTGCTTGCGGTCTTCCATGCTCCCACCTCCCGCAAACTCCACAAAAGACAGAGTCAGAGCAAACAATTTTAATTCCACCCGTCCTTTGTTCCTTCACATGGAATAGAACCAGCTCGCCACACCAGCAAGTCAAAAGATCTGGACTTGGAAGTGAGGGGGAAGAAGTGGTAGGAATCATGATTTGCCTTTGGACCGGAGCTTCCTATCTCATTCTGACTTGAACACTCATAAAGCTGCTGCTGCTGTTCTTTTACTCTCACTAGGCTGCGAGATGAATAATTACGCTCTCCAACATACCTCTAAGCTAGATTAAATAAAGCACACTTGAAGCTTTCAGTTTTACACTTTTGAGTCACTAATCATTACGTTTTTTTGAAAAGACAATCTTTAAAAGGTCATCAAGGGTTTCAAGCTATAAAAATAGGTCTAGAGTTCTCAAGTCTCTGATGGAACTTACTCCAGATGCACGAGTATCTGCAAAGCTAGGAAATTGCCTATACCCTAAGCTCAGCACTGATGCAAAACATATCTGTGGTCACTAAAGCCACTTCCAAATTGAACTGCCTGGTGTCTGTAAAGAATAGTGCCTTAAAAATGTCATAAAAGTTATTAAAAAATGGGAACAGAAGGGAAAACTGTTTATTCCAAACAAATGTTTTCACTTTGTCCAGAGTGAAGGTTTCTGTGAGATAAGACCCTGAATTAAAACAGCACACAGGCCAAGGTTACTGCCCATGTAATAAAATGTCAGACTTAAAAAAGAGAGTAATCAGGGAGTCCATTTGAACCTTGATTCCATAAATCAGTCATTGAATTCAACAACCTCATTGCATCTTAGCAGAAACTAAAAGCAGATTATCTCCTAAAACAAAAAATAAGAAATGAGGGCAAAAGGAATGTCAAGTCTTAAGGTCCCCAACATCCTCCTCGTCACCCTCCTCCTCCCCAACCCACCTCCTCCCTGCCCCCACCCACCCTCACCACCACCATCACCACACACTAAGGCCTTCCATTCCTCATCTTTAGCCTCAGGCTCCTACCAAGCAGATAAAGGGCATTCCTCACAGGATTTACTCCCCCTGCTTTCTCTTTCTTTCAGATCATTTAGTTGATCTCAAATTCACAGTTGGTGAGAACATTGAGAAAGTTTTAATCGGATAAAATATTACCAATCTGATGCTGGTTAACAATTAAACATTTCTAATACCAGGCTGATTTAACACAGTAAATGGTCTGCATATTGAAAGAATTAATGAGCAATTCTTTTTAAATTAAAACAGGCAAGAGTTGCTCCCCCAAGGTTCTTGTAATAAAAGAAGAGTCTTAAATAATACAAAAGGTAATCTGGAGTTTCCTCATTTCTTTCCCAAGACATATCATTAAATAAGTACCATATTTTAACAATGCAAGAAAGAAAAAAATAGATCAGATCTTCCCTACCATTGCCAATTTAAATATATATATATATATATATATATATATATATATATATATATATATATAAAACCTTAATTTTAACCGTCAACTGTTGATCAGGTAATTCACTTACCCGTATCTCAGCAACTCCGCTGTAAAATGGGGACTGACCTTGTGCAGGTGATGAATGTCAGGAGTGTGGGTACAGACAAATAGAAAAATAAAACTTAATTTTTCCTATTACAAATAAAAGAAGCTCCCCTTCCCCTCTTTTCCTCTGAGCATCTAACTAAGAAAACTTGCCATTACAAGTACTTGCTCCTCTCTTAGAAAAGAACACAAAACCTTTTGAAAACTAGATCGGTATTTTGTCACCTTCAGACCTTCAAATACCTTTCTCAAGGATCTGGGAGCCCTCTCTTTGAAATGCAAACATTAACAGAGAGAGCTTCCCAACCCCAGTGTCTGTTAGAGTGTAGGAGTACAATTTTGGCAGGTGCCTTGCTCCAGTTGCAAAACTAACTCCTGTAATAAAGGTATGAGAAATCTGCTTTTTCTCTGGTTAAAGCTAATAAGCTGACACAGATGGCCACCTCAATTAACAGGTGAAGAAAGGAGGAACTATCTGTGAGAAATGGTGCTGTCAATTCCTCTTATTTGGGGACTAGTTACTGCTGTTGCGAACATGTGTGGGATCGGTTGCCTTGGCTTGGCCAATGGGGTGAGGTTTCTTCCCATCTTCTGTAATCCTTTCGCGGATCGCCTCTAACAGGCCTCACATTCTAGTTCAATGCTCGTTTGGTCATACAAGTGTTTCCTTTCCCTACTGTCTTTGTAGAATGGATTCCTGGGGTGGGAGAAGATTCTGTTTTTAATTGTATTTCCCCAATGCACAGAAAGAGCTATGGACAAACCCTCCCAGTGACATGTGACCACAGCCAGTTTGGGGCTCCAAAAAGGAGAGAGATAACCCACAGGAGAAATTACACTGACCACTGTGGCCCCATTCCTCCAAGCAAATAATTAACCCAACTACTAGGTATATATTCAATATTCAATAAATATCTATTGATTGATAAGACGTGCTACTACAAGTGTACCACTAGTCCTAAATTTGCTAGGTGTAGTTTTATTTGGTGTTAATTGAACAATCATCACCTCTAACGGCTCCCCATTAATTTTGCATGTCCTTCCTTAACAGAGGTCATAAACTAGTTAGGTCATAACACTGACTAATATAAGTTCACAGAAGTGCTTGATTTACCTCGACTGTGTTTTAAAAGCATTTTAGGTTTATGATCCCTGCCTGAGAAAATAATCAACCTTATTATCATCAGATATGAACTAATACTGCACTACCTGCTTTATATCAGGCATTCTTAGTCCTTCTGCATTAATTGCCTTAAATCTCACAACCACTCTTGGGTGGGTCCTGTTACAATCCCTATTTTACAGAGGAGTCGCCAAAGCATAAAGTTCAATTAATCATGGTCACACAATTTATAAAATATGAAAAGTCGGAACTCAACCCTGTCATCAGGCTCCTGAGCCAAGGATTTCAGCAAAAATACCACAATGTTGCTCATGAACAAAAGCCCTAAATGTATCATCCCACCTAAAGGATGCACTTTTGCTAATTATTTCTGGTTTTTCAAAGACTGATTCTGTTCCTACAGGTTTCTCCATAGGTATGTTTCTGGCTTTTAACTACTATTAATATAACCAATATTTTGGACCCTTAGAATATTAACTGCTCTCCCAGAAATGATGAAGGAAATACAAAGTCAGACACCTGTGAATATATGCCCCATGCCTTATTATCTTGCTGCCCAGATAGAACATTTTTTTGCAACCATTGAGACCCCACACTGGTTGAGATCAACAGAATGATCATCTGTCCAGCGCGGTTAAAAATATCTGGTATTTCATTCATCATGTTTCAAAGAGTAAAATAATAAATCTAGCATGCATGATAGTACTTCTCCCTAATAGTCCCTGTATCAAAATACTCAGGGAGATTCTCCACCGCCAGGGTGAGGGACAGAGATACGATTCAGTCCCATCAGGGGCTGATGTTAACATCCATGCAGGGTGGGTGAAAGATGAGGACACGAAGAGGACAGCTGCAATGCCACCATGGCCAGATGCCAGAAAAAGCCAGGAACCGTGGCCTCCAGGAAATGGGGCGGGGGGGGGGGGGCAACACCACCCAAGCAAACCAAGGACAGAAGAGATTTTCTCTGGGTGAAGAAAAGACTGGTGGGAAAATGAAAGCCCAGGCCTGTACCTCATATGGGTTTAGAGCCTGAACATACAGTCCCTTAGAGGTGCAGAAAACTCTACAATGAGAGTGTAATAGAAACCTGGCACTAGGGACGCCTGGGTGGCTCAGTTGGTTGGACGACTGCCTTCGGCTCAGGTCATGATCCCGGAGTCCCGGGATCGAGTCCCACATCAGGATCCCAGCTCCATGGGGAGTCTGCTTCTCTCTCTGACCTTCTCCTCGCTCATGCTCTCTCTCACTGTCTCTCTCTCAAATAAATAAAAAAAAAAAAGAAAGAAAAAAGAAACCTGGCACTATCCCAGATGTGTTTGGCAGAAGCAAATGTAGCATCATTCTGAAGAGAAACTCCCAAAATCCAAACCACAAGGAATTTTCACAGGGAAAAAAAAAAAAACAAAAAACAAGCTACATGAAAATAACCTCACATTCTAAAGTCATAAAATTCATGAGGAAACAATGGCTTAGGAGACATGAATTCTCAGACCAACGAAACATGAGCAGCATAAATAAATATTTTAAAAGTGCGTAACACTTAAGATAAACACTTTAAACCTTAAAACTCAGGCTCTTTGGGGTAAAGTGTATATTTTTTGCCATTTGTTGCATTTTTTTCACTTTCAACATAATATAAACATTAAATCTTCAGAGACATTTATCACTAAAGAAAAATTTATTTTGAAATCTGATTTCTTTAATGGAAGTTTAAAAAAATGCCTTAGAAAAATAATAATTGGAACACTCCTTTCCTGTGTTATCCTTACCCACCCCGGGACTAATTCAGGTTGACCTTGAAGAATTTTTATTCTTACTTAGAAATGACTGACTCTAATCAAAGTAGGGTGCTCAATTTCACTTGGCACTTAGATCAACACACTATGAAAAGGAAAGTCATGAATGTTAGGACAAAGAAAATCCCTTTTGTCTTTCTCTGAGCAAATTGGCAGAGAAAGTTATTTTTAATTTAAAATGTAATACTTTTGTGCTAGTCTTCTCAACCTAGGCACTAAAAATTGCCATTCTTACAAGCATTTATATAAAAGTCCATGCTATGTTACCTTTGTAGTCACTTAGTATATACCCAGTGTACATTTACCCTGTGTTTATCTGCATAAAATTCTAGGCCTGCTTCTCAGGTTGCAGGGCAGGACTGAGGATAGTTATTACCAGCTAAACAAAGCATAGAGATAGCATTCAAAGTCAAGACTATCATGGTACTAAGTTCTCCAAATGGTGAGGATATACAGAGAATAGCAGTGTCTAAGGCTTAAGGAAGTGATTAAAGTTCAAGAGCCGTAGGAAAAATCTAAGCCAAAGATGAAAATGAGCATGAGTTATCAGGAGTTTCAATAAAACACAAAATACCATGTCAGATCACTGGGAGGCCAGGGCCACTGAATTTGATGACTGAAAAATCACTGGAGACTCTGATTAAACAAGAAAACTTGGACATTTACAGATAAGAGAACAATGAGTTGATAAGGAAATGGAAGCAATTAGTAGAAAGCATTCATTCAAGAAATTTAGCAGAGAATAAGAATATGATGGTGTCTATGAGAAGAGCAACAGGGTCACAAGAAGGTGGCTCAGAAAAGAGAAAGCTAGTTTAGAAAGAATGGTATAAAAGTAGATCAGCAAAAGCTAACCTTACTTCAGGAGGAAGTATCTAAGGTTGCCTCCTTTGTATATTCAACCCAAAAATGGAGGAAGAGGGCTACCACTGAGGATAAGAGACCACTCTTCATTGGTGACATTCTCACAGATGTTAGGGCATCTTTTTTTTTTTCCCCAGTTTTTATTTAAGTTCCAAGTAGTTAATGTACAGTGTAATGTTAGTTTCAGATGTACAATTTAGTGATTCAACACTTCCATATAACACCTGGTGCTCAGAGCAAGTGCACTCCACAATCCCCATCACCTATTTCCCCCATCCCCCCCCCCCCCTCATCTCCCCTCTGGTAACCATCAGTTTGTTCTCAAGAGTCCGCTTCTTGGTTTTCCTCTCTTTTATTTCCCCCATGATCATCTGCCTTGTTTCTTAAATTCCACACATAAGTGAAATTATATGGCATTTGTCATTCTCTGACTTAATCCGCTTATTATTAATTCTCTCTAGATCTATCCATGTTCTTGCAAATGGCAAGATTTCATTCTTTTTTATGGCTAAGCAATATTCCTGTATATGTGTGTGTATACATACCACATCTCCTTTATCCATTCATCAGTTGATGGAATCGGGGATGTTTCCATAATTTAGCTACTGTAGATAATGCTGCTATAAATACCCAGATGCATGTATCCCTTCAAATTAGTATTCTTGTATCCTTCGTGTAAATACCTAGCAGCCCAGTTGCTGGGCTGTAGGGTAGTTCAATCTTCAACTTTCTGAGGACCCTCCATGCTGTTTTCCTGAGTGGCTGTACCAGTTTGCACTCCCACCAACAGTGTAAGAGGGTTCCACTTTCCTCCACATCCTCGCCAGCACTGTTTCTTCTATTGTTAATTTTAGCTATTCTGATTGGTGTGAGGTGATATCTCACTGTGGTTTTGATTTGTATTTCCCTGATGATGAGTGATGTTGCGCATCTTTTCAAGTATCTGTTGGCCATATGTCTTCTTTGGAAAACGTCTGAGGAGAAGAGATTGTTCTTCACTAGGAATGTTCTCAGAGATGTTAAGACATCTTAAGAGAACACTCAGGGCTCCTGTAAGAGATGAGTGATTGTTACTCAGGCATTGTTTGTATACCTCTGTGATGAGGAGACGCTGGGAGTTCTGTGAGGAGTCCAGAAGATCCCACTGAAGAGAGACAACAAACTATGTGGTAGACCACTGCCATATACCTCTAGTGGCCTGCCCTCTGGATACTTAAGAATAAATAAAACTAACATAAAAGATAGGGACCACCCATAATCATCTGCCTTAGGGGTCCTGGGATCAAGCCTTATATCGGGCTCCCTGCCTAGCGGAAAGTCTACTTCTCCCTCTCCCACTCCCCCTGCTTATGTTCCCTTTCTCGCTGTGTCTCTCTCTGTCAAAGAAATACACAAAATCTTTGAAAAATAAATAAAGCGCCAGCTACAAGGAATGACTGAGGTCCATAAGATTGGCTAGCAGGATATGGTCTTAAAACTAAGACCATAAAACTTTAGCAACCAAAAAATAAGGCCTTCTCATTATTTACAAAGCAAGAAATGCTAAGACAGGGAAAAGTTATCTAGAGTTACTCCCACCCAAACACATAAACAAGTAAGAAAAAAAAAAAAGTTTAAAAAGCAAAATATAACATAATACTTCTTTTTACATACTCTCTGGAAAGTATTATCATAAGTACCTTCATATTTGGGGGGGCAGAAGAAAGAACCTCAGTTAAAAAGATTTCTACAAAGTTTAGATGCACAGAGGGGGCACAAGAGTATGTGCTTATGTTAGAAAACTAAATCTGATTGTTGCCAGAGCAGAAAGGGGGATGGTCAAAATGGGCAAAAGGGAGTGGGAGACACAGGCTTCCAGTTATAGACTAAGGAAGTGTTGGGAAGAAAAGGCACAGCACAAAGCATACAGTCAATGGTCCTGTGACGGCCCTGTACGGCGACGGAGGGTGGCTACTTGGGGTGAACACAGCATACTGTATAAACTTGTCCAATCACTATGTTGTACACCTGAAACATATATACCGTGTATAATACCATGCGTCAGCTACACTCAAACAAAACAAAACAAAACAACTGGGAAAGACGTCAAGAGAAAAGAATGGCTCTAGTCATCTCCTCTAAAACCAAAATAATAATTATGAGGCATTACTAGCACTAAACTAGCTATGTCTAGAAAGAAAGAACAAACGAGGGGGGGGGGCGGGAAGAAAACTAAATCCACAAGAATGACAGGAGGCACAATAGATACATCATACCTGGCTTTAAAGGAGAGCAAAACCTGAGAGTCTGTTAACACTAAGGACTCAGCACAAGAATTAGTATAATACGCAAAGGCATGACAAGGATTAAAATGATGACTTCTGTAGAACACATATGATGAGATTTGCTGTTGTTTTTAAGCATGGTTATAGCGTATATTTTAAAAACTAAAGTATATCACACCCTTATCTCACTTTATTTTTATTTTTTTTAATTTTCAGGCTAATCTATCCTGCACGCTGAGTCATTTCTGAGCCATTGGCTATTAATGTCAAGAGTCTTTTACCATCTTGGAAGATGTCTATGACTGATATTTGGATAATAATATTTTGTGCAAGGCCACCTTTGTTTAAGCTTGTCTATTTGATTTAATTTTTTAGTGGTTGTTCTGAAATATAAACACGGGTTGTTCAAAAATTAGTTACCTGAGAACAAACTGATGCTTCCTAAAAATGACCCCCCCACACCAAAAAATGGGTTGCTCTGTAAAAGCACAGACTTATTTGTCCACATTTTGCCAGCCAGAAGCTGAATATATTTAATATCAATATGCATGGGTGAAAACTCAAAAGGTAGCCAACAGCTCACCCATTGAGACTAAGAGATAAAACCCAATCTGGGGCAATGGGGTAGCTCAGCTGGATAAGTATCTGACTCTTGATCTCAGCTCAGGTCCTGATCTCAGCATTTTGAGTTCAAGCCCTGTGTTAGGGTTTCTTTCTTTTTTTCTTCCTTTCTCTCTTTTTCTTTCTTTCTTTCTTCTTTTTTTTTTTTTTTTTTTTTTTAAGTAGGCCCAGTGTGGAGCCTATCTAAAAAAATAAATTAGAATATATAATAGGGGCGCCTGGGTGGCTCAGTGGGTTAAAGCCTCCGCCTTCAGCTCAGGTCATGATCCCAGAGTCCTGGGATCAAGCCCCGAATTGGGCTCTCTGCTCAGCAGGGAGCCTGCTTCCCCCTCTCTCTCTGCCTGCCTCTCTGCCTACTTGTGATCTCTCTCTGTCAAATAAGTAAATAAAATATTTTTTAAAAAAAGAATATAAAATAAAACCAAACCAAATAAAATATAATTTGATAACTTTCCCATATATTCAACCATGAGCTTTCATCTCGGTTTGGTATTATTTTTGAAAGTCTGATATGCTTCTTAGCAAAATGCAACACAGATCCAACAATGCCCCAACTGTCCATATAATTTTTCATTCTTTATTTATTCAATGGATCTCTTTAACTGTGCCAATTCCTGAAGCTTCGAGGCACACAAACATACAGACGCATACATCACGTTTTCAGAAAAATATTTAAAACAGCAAAGAGCTCCAATAATATCAAAAAGAAAAGCCAATAGAATTTTTAAAAAGCATTCTTACATTATGTTTCCATCTGGAGAGCCTCTACAGCAAAAAGTAGAATTTCAGGTTCCAGTAGAATTCCATGGACGTGGCCTTAGAATTCTACTACTACGTAAAAAGAGAGGTCATCCCTAAAAAGACATAAGCCTGAACTCAAGGGTTCCCTTTTCTGGGAAACCTTTCCTACCACATTGTATAACAACTAACCATTAGGAATGAGGGGATTACCAAGGGTTACCCCCTTTAGAGAGACTTCCTTTAGATTAATGACCCTTCACATTTCACTTAACTTTCTGTAACAAAGACATGCATTTTGCCTTGGTTTTATTGTTGTTACTGGTATAAAAATTGTAGAAAATATTAAAAGTTTAATTTCCCTATTCCTCTATGTGTAAGGGGTCTTCAAGACCACATGTAGCTTTACTGATGCACTAGGAGATCTCACAGGACTCAGCAGACAGTTGTTTTCATGGCTATACTTATTAAAGCAAAAAGATATTAAAAAAAAAAAATGAGCAAATGGAAAAGGCACAAGTGAAGCCCGAAAGTAACCAGGTACTAGCTTCCAACAGTTCTCTCCCAAAAGTCACACAGGAGGAGCGTTGGTGGTCTAGTGGTTAGCATAGCTGCCTTCTAAAAGAGTCACAAAGGAATTAATTCCTCCATCATTGCTGTGTCTGGGTGGCTCAGTAGGTTAAGTGTCTACCTTTGCCTCAGGTCATTATCCTGGAGTCTGGGGATCGACCCCTCATCGGGAATCTCTGCTCAGCGGGGAGCCTGCTTCTCCCTCTGCCTCTGTCTCTCACGAATTAAAAAAAAAAAAAAAAAATTCTTCCACTACCAAATTGCGACATGTATGTGTAGTTCGGTCACCAGGGAAACTTATGAGAGACCCAGGGCCCAACATTTTTATTGGACACTGGTCACAAAGACATCCTCTAGGGTTCTGCCAGAATTTGAGACTCTGAGAAGTAAAGCAGGTGTTCCACATAAACCATGTTGTTTGCACAAACAGGTGAAGCCCATTGAGCTACTCTACTATAAATTATGGAATTACAGAATGACCAGAACACTCCAGAAATCCAAGCAACCAAATGCCATTCAAAAACCAACCTGGCAAACAAGCCTTTCCATGGATCGCAGTCTGAGATCTGATGGGGTCACTCTTTTCTGCACATACACTTAGAGAAAGGATGGCCGAACTTTTGCATCTCAGTCTGGAGCCCTGAAGAAAACCTTGAGCTTCTGGGAGGAACACAGATTTATGGAAGAGTATTAGGCTCTATTTACTTTGAGGAAGAAAGAATGATGGTGGGATGTGAGAGAAACAAGAGTCTCATCTCTGGTGTGCCTTCTCTGAGAGAAAAAAGATGGGGATGGTCTTTAGCAAGTGGGGAGGTCCAATGCTCATCTCCAACATAGCAGGTTTGCATACGGCAGGACTTCTCTTGGGGGCAAATGACACACATGGATACTCTGGGATCTAAGCCTTAAGGGCTATAACTCTGAAAACCAAACCAAAGGAAACTTGAGCATATGTCTAGCAAGAATAGAGTGGAAATCCTTCATGCTATTATGGGCCTGCAATTTGAAGAACCCAGTGGTAGCCTGCCTATGCTAAAGACCCATGACCAGGTTGTCAGAATTGTATTCTTCTTCTGGGATTCTTATACAAGCCCCCAGGAAAAAGAATCTTCCCCTTGATACCATCACTCTACCACAATTTTTTTTTTAAATCATCTTTTTAAAAGAAAAAGGAATTGATACTGGGTATCTGGGCATCTAGCCAGATTGAACTTTTTGCATCTGTTTAAGAAATACAATAACGTGGGACACCTGAGTGGCTCAGTCAGTTAAGCATCTGCCTTCAACTCAGGTCATGATCCCAGGGTCATATGATCGAGTCCCGCATCAGGCTCCTTGCTCAGTGGGAAGCCTGCTTCTCTCTCTGCCTGCTACCCCCCCCCCCCGCTTGTACACGCATGCATTCGCCCTCTCTCTCTCTGACAAATAGAATTTAAAAAAAAAAAAAATGAAAGAAATACAGTAACGTGATTCTCTTTCAATCTCCTGTGGTAAAGCAAACTCATTCTAGTTAAACGTTAAATTTCATGGAAACCTCATAAGCGGGTATTATCTACATATTTATTAATGAAGAAATTAAGGCTTAGAAAGATAAAGCAACTTGCTTGAGTCACAGAACTAGTAACTGGAAAATCCAGAGCTCAGCCCCTTTTTTTCTGCCTTCAGAAGCTATTCATGTAACAACAATACATACTATACTCCACTATTTTAAACATACATTCTTAGAGGATCTGGAAAACCTATGTATGCCCTTACATATTTTTTTTAAAGATTTTATTTATTTTACAGAGAGAGATCACAAGTAGGCAGAGAGGCAGGCAGAGAGAGAGAGAGAGAGGAGGAAGCAGGCTCCCTGCCGAGTGGAGAGCCCAATGCGGGACTCAATCCCAGGACCTTGAGATCATGACCTGAGCTGAAGGCAGAAGCTTAACCCACTGAGCCACCCAGGTGCCCCTCACATATTTTTATGACATCTGTTTTTCACTAAAAAATCAAGTCATTATAAATGATGAGATGTCTTGTATCATAAATATTGACACTTCACATATATGATTGCATTTTTCTTTAAAATATATCCAATGCAGGGGCACCTGGGTGGCTCAGTGGGTTGAGCCTCTGCCTTCAGCTCAGATCATGATCTCAGGGTCCTGGGATCCAGCCCCACATGGGGCTCTCTGCTCAGCAGGGAGCCTGCTTCCCTCTCTCTCTCTGCCTGCTGCTCTCCCTACTTGTGATCTCTCTCTCTGTGTGTCAAATAAGTAAATAAAATCTTAGGAAAAAAAATTTTTTTTAAATATATATATTCATTGCAATCTAAATACCATTACAATTTGATCATCATCATCCATTTGAAGAATAAACAAACACTTCTTTCAGCATTTGGAAGTTCTGAATCATTCCTCTTTATCTCTGACGTGTATTCCATTCAACATCACCAAGAGAAGATCATCCTAATAGAATCATCTTTATGCTTAAAATTCTTTAATGGATTACTCTCTCTGAACCTGTGTTAAAAAAAAAAAAAAACATAAGGTTCTGATAATGAATATATGTTACTTCCATGGAATGCTAGAAAGTAAAAAAAAAAAAAAAAATCTCAAATGGTCAACTTGCTGCTTAGCATGACTTCTCTCAAAAAACTATTGCTCGTTAAGTGAGCACTACCATTACTCACTTTCTCCACACCAATGCCAAGATTTCAAATTGTGCTTTTGCTGTGAAACCTAAAGGTTTTTGCACCCAGGACAATGCAACACTGTTACGACAGCAGTGGGTGAGAGTTTTTATCTTTCTCTAAAGTGGAAGAAGAGCCCACTGTGAAAGGCACAGAGGATAAGTGACTGCTCCCACCCATGCACCATGACCACACTTTAAGACAGACCAACTGAACAAGAAAGCAAAAATATGAGTTGAGAAGCTGGAAATGAATTGCCTTAAAATCAACTGTCTAAGTATTCCTGGGAAACCTTTACATACCTCTCTAGAGTACATGTACCCCTGTTTAAAGAAATATCCTACCTATATTCTGTCCCTATTCTGTCTTCTAATAAATTACACTGGGGGCATCAATCCAATTGTATTTCCTCCACCCTGAGTGTTAAATATTTCAGGCAGGAGCTGTGCCTTCTTTGGCAAGGTCTTCTAGTACTCAGCACTTGACACTTGCTACATAGTACACGCTGATTAAATACTTATTTGATGAAAAAATGAGTATTGTTACGAAGTAAACAAAGTAAACAAAACTTAGTCCAAACATCATATGTTAGTGAGTTAAAACAGACCACAAAGAGTTTTTTGGTTTTGGTTTGGTTGTTTTTTGTTTTTTGTTTTTTTTTTTTTGGTATGATCTCACTTTGGTCAAAAGAAGTATGTGTAAATATATACATATGTATCCAGAGATATTTCTAGGTGGATAAATTTGGGGCCACTTTCTTTTTGGCCATCTCTATTTTCTGGTGTATCCACAATATAGTTAAGTAAATTTTATAACATTTTATAAAATATATAAACAAAGCATAAGTAGAAAAGACACATCATCTGTTCGGGGAATAACGTTCTGCAAGCAGCTGCAAGCTGGCCTCAGCCCAAAAAGTTGGTTAACCAGGAAAATTATATTCTATCCTTCCCTGATCTTCAGACGAAACTCTGTCTTTATGACAGGGATTTGGACAATTAGTTCAATGACACCACACACACAAACACCCAGAAACTCCAATAGACATTCTACACATTCAAAATAGCTTATTTAAAGAATAGCTGCCTTATTGGAACATTGAGGAACTTTGTATATCTCAGCTAACAAATCCAGGATCCCATGGGTAAATTTTTCAGGACCATTTGGTGATAACAAGGGAAACACTTTAAGTTAGACATGCTCCCATCATCCAGATCAGGAAGGAAAATGGATTTATCCTTAGATGTGCCATGATGGAACATTCTCAACTTCACACTATTGTATTATTTTCAGTAAAGTAAATCTGTTAAACTTATAACTAAATATTATGTAATGTGGATGACTTTGAAAGATTTTTCATAGAAATTAATTCAAAAACAAAAATTTAAAAAATCCTTAACTGAATCAAGGACAGTCACATATATAAGGTAAATATGACTAAATATAAATTCTCCCACTTCAAACCACTTCTAAATTCACATTATTTTAGACATTGAGGAAACTAACAGCTAAAAATACTCTGACATAGCTCAAAAATGACAGGGTTTTTTTCTTTTTCTTTTAGTTTGGTTTGGTTTTTGCTGCTGTTGTTTTAGATTTTCCAGTTTAAGCAGATGGAATCTGCAAAGAACTGAATGTTTATGATGCCTAATGTGATTATGACAAAGAATATGACATTTCCTCACCCTCTCACTCCACAGTGAGGAACAGAATAGGAAAATAATGCATAAATAATGAAAACTAGGGAAGGATATGATGTACATGCCACAAATATCTGGATTTTCAACTAATACTTTCTACTAAATATATCATAGATGAGACAATGGACAAAGAGCTACATCACATCCCCTCTAATGTCCTAGTGAAAGACGACAGGATGAAAGCACAGGACTCTCACATAACCACACCCCTGTCCTTTAAGGAGAGCTGAGGCAGTTGGAATGAGAAAGGCAAGCAGAGCTTATTGAAAGCTATGGGAGAACTTCTCCCAAGAACTCCTTGGCCAAACTGAGGAGCATCTGAGCCCCATAATCCCTTGGCATAAAACTGACTACATGTTCCCAGCTGCTAGCTGCCAAGCGATACATGTAGAGAAACTCTTCTGGACAGAGAAAAGACCATCTACCGCAACCACACCTGAGCTTCTGAACCCTCGTGTCGTATTTCCCTGCATCCCACTGCCACACATAAACCTCTGACTTCTGAAGTTCTAGAGTTCTGATCTAGAAATCTGATCTGTTAGTTGAGGATCAACTAACAATATGAAACTTCACCTTCATTTTCATGCAGGCATAAAGTATTCAGAAATGGACATGGATTACTTACCAAACTCACTAGTGTGGACACATGCAGACTTCATTCTGCATGTAAAGACAAATATATAATTTTTAGAAAGTATTTATTTGAGAGACAGAGGGAGCAAGCACAAGGGGCAGAGGAAGAAGCAGGCTCCCTGCTGAGCCAGGAGCTAGATGTGGGACTCGATCCCAGGACCCTGGGATTATGACCTAAGCCAAAGGCAGGCACTTAACTGATGGAGCCACCCAAGTGTCTCATGTATTTTTTTTTTTTAAATTATGAGTATATGATGAAGTTCAAATGAGAGATCACTGTGCAGAATCACAACTAATGATTTCCTGGCTAACGACTTCAAGGAAACCCTAAATTAGTATAGATAATGTATTTTTAAAATATTTTGAGTTTTCAACAAGTTTCAAAAAGATATTGTGCTCATGAAACTGCACTAGTCCTTATAAAAAATACATATATATCTGAAATCATGTAAAACTACACATAAAAGGAAACATTTAGTGAAAACTTTTAAATGGAATGAAAGGAGAAAATGTAAAACTGGCTATCATAAAAACAGCATATTAGTGAAGTAGGAGACAAGCTCAAATTTTTCTTAAGCGTTTTAAAGAAGATAGAATAAAATGAAAGAAAAGAGTTATACAATTGCTAAGAGAGAAATATTAAGAATTCTCACTGCATGCACAAAACCGTGTATCAGCTAGCTCATCATGATCTCGGGGTCGTGAGCTGGAGCCCCATGTCGGGCTCTGTGCTCAGTGGGGAGTCTGCTTGAGATTTTCCCTCTGCCTCTGCCTCTCATCCCACACTTTCTTCTCTCAAATAAATACATAAATCTTTTTTTAAAATTGCAACTTTTGTATCAACATGGACAGGACTGGAAGAGATTATGTTGAGTGAAATAAGTCAAGCAGATAGAGTCAATTATCATATGGTTTTGCTTATTTGTGGAGCATAAGGAATAACATGGAGGACATGAGGAGATGGAGAGGAGAAGGGAGTTGGGGGAAATCAGAAAAGGAGATGAACCCTGAGCGACTGTGGACTCTGAGAGACAAAGTGAGGGTTTTGGAGGGGAAGGGGATGGGAGGTTGGGTGACCCTGGTGGTGGGTATTATGCAGGGCAATTATTACATGGATCACTGGGTATGGTGCATAAGCAATTAATTCTGGAACACTGAAAAGAAATTTTAAAAAAATAAATAAAAATTAAAAAAAATAAAAATAATAAAAATAAAAACAAATTAAAAAATTTAAATTTTTTTTTAAATTGCAACCAACTGAGGTAATGGACATGTTAACTAACCTTACTGTCGTCATAATTTGGCAAATGTGTGCATTTTAAATCATCATGTTTACACCTTGAACAGTTTTACATGTCAATTGTATCTCAACAAAGTTGGAAGAAAATTACAAACAACTACCTATTATCCAATGGTTTAACTATTGTGGTTTGTTTTACTTTCTTTCTCAGAAGATTTTTACATTTTTACAGACTGACTATTGCAAATAACTCTGTAATAAATAATTTTGGACATAGATCTCTATCCGCATCTGTGATTATTTTATTAAGGTAAATTCCTACCTGAGTCAGAAGGAAAATTTTAATTATAAAATTAATTTTAAAATTTAATTAGAAAATTAATTTTAAAATTAAGTAATGAATTAATTGTTTTCTAGAAATGCTTTAACTTTTTACATTTAAATGGTATGAATTATTTTGTGTATATATATATACACATATATATATATATGCATATGTACACTTGACCCATGAACACTACAGGGGATGAGTCCCCCAAGCAGTTGGTCCCCCAAGCAGCTGGAAATTTGAACATAATTCTAGACTCCCCCAAAACTTAGCTAATAGTCTACTGTTGACTGGAAGCATTACCAAAAATATAAACATTCAAATAACACATACTTTGTATGCTGTGTGTATTATGTACCATATTCTTACAATAAATAAGCTAGAGAAAGGAAAGTGTTAAGAAAAGCATAAGGAAAATATATTTACTGCAGTTTAATGCAAAAAGGTCTGCATGTAAGTAAACCCACCAAGTTCAAACCCCTGTTTTTCAAGGTCAACTATACATAAAAAATAACAGGGACTTTAAGTTGGGTGACCTTCCCTCAGGTCAGGTGACCTTCCCTGGTTGGACTCTACAATTGGGCGGGCCTGTTGGGTGGGCTCCCTGGTCCAGAAGGACTTCTGGCTATGTTCTACCATAAGGTGGTGTCACTAGCTGAACTCTGCAATCACCACTGATGGGATGGGGTCACTAGCTGTATACCCTAGCAGCATGGTGGCAATGTTTCGACTGTGTGACTGGGCCTAGCTATAAGCTGGACTCCACAATCTCTCATGGTCAGGTGGGTTCTTGGGCTGTGTTCTTTGACCATATGGTAGCACTGGTTGGACTCCTGATTTAGGCAAGGCCACAGGCAGGGCATTGTGGTTGAATAGGGCCACAGGTTAGGCTTTCTGATTCTGTAGGTCACTGGCTTTGCTCCACTGAGGGTAAGTTCACTGGCCTGGCTACCTGGTCAGGAATGGTCCACAGCTGTATCCCACAGTTGAGTAGGGCTAGAGATTGTGTTCTGTAACCGGTCCAACTCCCTTGGTGCGTGAGCCATATCCTAACCTCCAGAATTGGGACAGGGTCTCTGTCTGGGCTCCCTGCCAGGCTCTGTTCAGCAACCCAGGAGGGCTACAGGCTGGTCTCCACAAATAGGTCTTCAGGCTGAATTCCCCAGCTTTCTGGTAGCATGCAGTGGTCTTTCACTGTACCCAGGATTACATTTCAGGCTATGTGGTTATACGGGGCCAGAGACTATTCTTTTTTTTTTTTTTTTTTAAGATTTTATTTATTTATTTGACAGAGAGAGATCACAGTAGACAGAGAGGCAGGCAGAGAGAGAGAGAGGGAAGCAGGCTCCCTGCCGAGCAGAGAGCCCGATGCGGGACTCGATCCCAGGACCCTGAGATCATGACCTGAGCCGAAGGCAGCGGCTCAACCCACTGAGCCACCCAGGTGCCCCGCCAGAGTCTATTCTTAACAGTTGGGGCGAGGCTGCAGCCTTGCCACCCTGTCCTAGCAGGGCTGTAGGATGGAATCCAAGGCTGCCGGGGTTCCTCGACCTCCTGGATGGGAGAGACTGGAGCACACGCTCAGAGGCTGCGTGGGGCTGGCGCAACCCGGCCACACGGGGCCACTGGCGGCCTCGGGCTGGGATCTCTGCTCGGTGGTGTCATTCCAAGCAGCAATGCAATCCACCCAGACCTGAGCACTGGGTGTCCTAAGGCTGCTCCCTTCCCTCTGGGGCAAAGCCCCAGCGATTCCCCCAGGGATACTCCCAGTGAGCCTGCTGGGGGGTGTGGCAAGGGCATCCCTAAAGGCTGGGCGAGCTTGATGTCCACCTCTGGCTCTCTGTTGGCATTGGAGAAACAAAACCAAAAACCCTGGGCCCGGCTCTGGCCCTGAGTCAGTCTGCGCCCCAGGAAAGCACGAAGCGATGAGCGTGTGGCCCCTCCTCTTACCCTTCCCACATGGTCCTTTGTCACAGGGGTGGAAGTATGGGGTGCTCAGGCCATGCCCCTGGTGCTGGGATCCTCGTAGTCCTGCCTCCTTTGCCGGCATGGCTGCTCCTTGGTCTTCCGGGGGGCCTGGGTGGTCCTTTTTTTTTTTTTTTTTTTAAAGATTTTATTTATTTATTTGACAGAGAGAGATCACAAGCAGGCAGAGAGGCAGGCAGAGAGAGAGGAGGAAGCAGGCTCCCTGCTGAGCAGAGAGCCCGATGCGGGGCTCGATCCCAGGACCCTGGGATCATGACCTGAGCCGAAGGCAGCGGCTTAACCCACTGAGCCACCCAGGCGCCCCTAGAGAGAGATCATAAGTAGGCAGAGAGGCAGGCAGAGAGAGAGGGAGAAGCAAGCTCCCTTGCCGAGCAGAGAGCCCAATGCGGGGCTCAATCCCAGGACCCTGAGATCATGACCTGGGCCGAAGGCAGAGGATTAACCAACTGAGCCACCCAGGCGCCCCCTGGGTGGTCCTTTAAAGCGATGTTTTTGAATGGTATTTAGGACATTGGACAATGCCTTCTATAATGTCCAACGGAGAAGGATTTCTAGACTGGGAACAGAAGCAGGATAAATCACTGAAATATGAGCTGTACTTGTCTCAGGATATTGAGTTTACAGTGTTGTTTATAGTCATAGTCTCTGAGTGTCTAAATTTTCCATGAAATGTGGAAAGAACTTTTTTATAATCCAAACATTATATATATATATGTATATATAATCACCCATATATGTATATTTATTGTAAAATCAAAATATCTTTTCAACTTGGAGCAGCTTCCATCATTTTTAAAAGATGTCCCAAACAGCGCCTTTAAAATGTTGAAAATAATAATAATAATAATATTAAATGCTCTTTTCCCTGTGCACCTATAGGTAGAACTGCATATTGTATATCTGTAAATATTTTATGCTTTTTTTATATACAGTCTGTTACCTCTGAGAATAAAATAGTGTCTGAGCTCCACATTTCCCTTTAAAGGACAAGAAAGATCTCCTAAGTTCATCTGCATGGAATGGTATGTAATACACAAGGATTACTTCATGCTATGAATCTGTTGAGTTGAGTTTGGGATAAATTACAGAATTTTCTTTCTGCAAAAGCAATTTTTCCCAAACCTAGCTTTTATCGATGTTCACACTGTTCTTATTTTCTGTTCATTTAATGGTAAATTACCAGTTTATCTGAAAGCAATAATAGACTAACTTTTCTTTTGATTCTTCGTAAGGCAATTTTTTTTTTAAATTACAGTTTGGAAAATAAATGAAAAAGAGTGCCCCTCTGACTCTCCCAAGTAGTTTTCATGTTATTACTTCTCCTATTCTCATTCCCCTATCCAAAACAGTGTCCCCATGTTGTTTATTTCCATGAATGCAGTGGGCTCCAATTATAGGAAGATGTCAATGAATAATAGAAATATTAGGCTTTTAGCTCACTATGACAGAAAAGGCATGTGCTGTCAAAACTATGATAGATCTCAAATTGGAAGGCAGGCTTCTCCACCCAACACCCGCAACCTGCTCTGAATCCTACTTGAATTTAAAATCAGTATCACAACTGGGACAGACCTTATTCTGGCTTATTATAAGCCAAAACCTCTCAAAGAGATTAGAGATCAGAAAAGGTGTGTGTACACCACAATCAAATCACTTCTTCACAAAGCTATCAAGTAGACAGAGGACTGACTTTTTTTAGAAGAAGCCATGGACATCCAGGTGGGGCCTCAGTAGGTAGGCATCTGTGCTAGGGATACTGCAGAATCAGGATAAGAAGTCAGTTGAAGGTCATTTTCCTAAGGAGGAGCCATTAAACAGAACTAAGCAAAATACACATTCGTCATCTTTTAGCTAGAAACTTACACCTACCCTCCCCAACAAGAATATCTACGTAGGGAAACAATTGCTACATTGAGAACAGTCTCAGTGAGCATATAGTCAGTGCATCAGGAACTGATTGGATTGGATGATCACTGGGGCACAAGAATCATCAGTCTATGCTTCTATCTCCCCTGTAGAAAAACACCCACAGAGTCAACTAGTGAGTAGTCTCTTCCTATGTTAGCTCAGCTGAAGGAAAATATAAGTACATCTGGCCCTTTGGACTAGCCTACCCAGACGGTACATGTTGGAGTCCTTTTTTAAAACTTGAATTATAACTGAGAATCAATGAATTATATTGATTTTTAGCATACATCTTGATGAACTCTGATAATCTTATAATCCCATATAATTTCCGCTTCAACCAGGAGAATGATTGTATCAATGCTAAGAAGTTTCCTCATGCGTCACTCCAGGCTGTTACCCTTCCCACACACAGGCAATCATTTATTCTGACTTCTGTGACCACAGATTTGTTTTCCCTGTCCTTGAAATTCACGTATTGGGAATCGTACTTATAGCCTTTATGTATCTGACTTCTTTTGTGCAACTGAATAGCTTTGAAGTTCATCTGGTGTATTGCTTTTTCAAAAGTTCATTTTCTTCAACTGGTGAATAATATTCCCTTTTGTGTATATGTATCACAATTTGTTTATCCATTTTCCTGTTGGTGGACATTTCCTTTGCTGCCAGTTTTTGGTATTATGACTAAAGTTTCTACAGATACTCTTGTATAAGTCTTTTTGTAGACAGATGATCTCGTTTCTCTTGGGTAATTCTTAGGAATGGAATTGCTGGGTCATAGGGGAAGTGTCTATTTAACTTTATAAGCAACTGCCAAACAGTTTTCCAAAATAGTCATACAATTTCACACTCTTACCAGCAGTGCATCAGAGTTCCGGCACTTTCATATCTTTGTCAATACTTGGCTTTATCTGTCATTTTAATTTTAGCCACTCCAATGGGTGTGTGGTACTATCTTCTTATAATTATAATTTCATTTTCCTGATGACTGATAGATAGAGTCCCTTTTCATGTGTGTTTTGGCCATTCCTTTAACTTCTTTAAAGTAGTGTTTTAGTCTTTAGTGCATGTCTTCACTGAGTTGGCTTCCTTTTTTTTTTTTTAAAGATTTTTATTTATTTATTTATTTATTTATTTGACAGAGAGAGAGCACAAGTAGGCAAAGAGGCAGGCAGAGAGAGAGAGGAGGAAGCAGGCTCCCTGCTGAGCAGAGAGCCTGATGTGGGACTCGATCCCAGGACCCTGAGATCATGACCTGAGCCGAAGGCAGCGGCTCAACCCACTGAGCCACCCAGGCGCCCTGAGTTGGTTTTCTTTACATTGTTGAGTGGAAGCAATTGTCAGATATATGTATTGTGTTATTTTCTCCCCGTCTATGGTTTCTTTTTTATTTTACTAATAATTTTTCATTTGAGGAGAATGAGAACAATGTTTCAATTTTTTTAAAAGATTTTATTTATTCATTTTACAGAAAGAGATCACAAGTGGACTGAGAGGCAGGCAGAGAGAGAGAGGGAAGCAGGCTCCCTGCTGAGCAGAGAGCCCGACGCGGGACTCGATCCCAGGACCCTGAGATCATGACCTGAGCCGAAGGCAGCGGCTTAACCCACTGAGCCACCCAGGCGCCCCCAATGTTTCAATTTTGATGAAGTCCTGTTTACTACTTTTTTCTCTTATGAGTGGTGTCTTTTGTGTCCTGTGTGTGTCTTCTATATTTTTTTAACCTTCTAGTTGCGATTTAGTTGAGGTAAACCTTAATTAGTCTTGTTAAACTAAAGGTTTATTAAAATATGATTGATAGCTGCATAGTATTTTACCACATAAATTTTCTGTGGAAATATACTCCGTTTCCGTTTTTCATCAAAATAAACAACACAATGGTGAACATTCTTTCATCGATTTCTCTGGGTGCTCTCTGATCATTTGTTTTGGGCAAACTTGGAGATACTGGACCAAAGGGTACATCCTTGGATACCTATTCCTAAATTGGTTTTATCAATTTGTACTCCCACCAGCAGTGTAGAAGAGTGCTCACTCCCAAGTTTAATCATATTTTCACATCCTTATTGGTTTTTTATATTTCTTGTGAATCAACTTTGCCTGTCTTTCAAACATTTGGGGGAAGATTCATTACAGATAATAAACTTTTGGTTTTCTTATGTTATAATTTTTTTTTTAGAGTCATGATTGATATTGACTGGCAGAGGCAGTTTTGTGTTTTTTAATGTATTATTTTATGTACATTCATTTAATTGATATAGAGTGTATTATTAGTTTCAGACATAGAGTTCAGTTACTCATCAATTGCATACAACACCTAGTCCTCATTACATCAAGTGCCTTCCTTAATGCCCACCACCCCTATCCTGCCACCCACCTCCCCTCCAGCAACTGCTGAGTTGTAAATTTCTGTGTACATAGGGATATCAGAGTTTTCCTTTATGTTTTCATTATTAGATTCTGTCTTTGAAAGGCATTTCCAGGAACTAACTCAGGTATTGTCATAGATATGAGTGCCAGATTCTCTCACTACCAATAGTCAATGGTGTCACCAAAGCTTAATGTAGATGATAGATAGATAGATAGATAGGTAGATGGATGGATGGATGGATGATAGGCAGTCTGATTCACTGGGAAATTACTTATACCCAATGAAAACTTTCTACTCAATTTATTGGACAGCTTCAATGAGACTCACTTGAAGTCCCTGGCTTCCCAGATCAGGGGGTACCTTAATCAGATTCTCACAGGAATTATCTTCTTCTACTCTATGTAGATCACTTGGCTCCCTCTGTGACTTCTGTAGCTCCATTTCTTCTCCTCAAAAACACCCCCAACATTCTGTAAATAATTTGTTCAAGATTTCTACTCAGCATCTTGAGGTGAGCCGACGTAAATAAAGCACTTGGAACCTTCTCTATTATGGACTGAATTGTGTGACCCGAAATTCATAGTTTGAGGCCCTGACCCCCAATTTGATGGTATTTTGTGGTGGAGGCCTTTGGAATGGGAATTAAGGTTAAGTGAAGTCATAAAGATGGAACACTAATCCAGTAAGACTGGTCTTATAAGAAGAGACACCAGAGAGCTCTCTCACCGTCCACATGCACAGAGAGGAAAGGCCATATGCAGAATCAGCAAGGAAGCACCCATTGACAAGCCAGGAAGTGTGGCTTTGCCAAAAAACAGCCCTCCAGCACCTTTATCTTGGACTTTCAGTCTCCAGAACTGTTAGAATATAAATTCCTGTTAAGTCACCTAGTCTGTAGTATATAGTTATGATAGCCCTAAAAGACAAATATATTCTCCAATAAAATCCCTCTGTGAGTATCCTTGCTTCTTCTTATATATTCTTGATGTGGGTAATGGACTCAGAGTTACCATATTTGTTTTGAATATCAATCATTTGAAATTCTCCATGGATGATCTACAGCCTGTCTTTAGAGTATAAATACAGTACTTAGCATCCTGCCACACATCAATTAGCTTCTTAGACTCATGCAAATTCACTCCTGGTGCTGTGAAGGACCAGCCTTTCCAAAAGCCCTTGGCTACAAATACTGAAACAAAAGAAGTCTGTTTCTAAGGGGAAAATACGGCAATAATGTTAGGTAGGCAGCCAGGAGAGTCTACCACAATGTGATATTTACTGGTGGCTTTAAGGGAAAAAACCGACTGAAAATACAGAGCTGCTCAAGCTAAATTCTTGATCCCATTTAATAGCCAGACTCTCAATCATGTGTAGGATCACCTTCTTGTGCACAGACTTAAGAGGAAATCTCCTAGTCTAAGCATCTGTCTTTTTTGCTTTCTGCCTTTCTTCCCTTGAAGTTCTTCTAACAATCCACAGCTTAAGATGAAGGAGGAAGAACAAAAGGAAATAAAAGGTGAGACACTTTTGGCAAGTCCTTAGTGCCTTTAAAACACCCATTCCTATCTATTAGAGATCACAAAAAGCAAGAAGAAGCCAGTGTCTAAGTAGTATAAGGAAGGGTAAAATAGCATGTCCCTACTGGGAGTAGGGAAAAAAAAAAAAAAAAGATAAAACAGGAAATCAAGTGTGGCACCTATCCCTTCTACCCTTCCAGATGTACTCTCCACACTTTCCTACTGGGCTATTTGCTCCCAGCAAGCTGACCCCTACTGATGGTACCATGTGGCCTCCCTTGCTGTCTGGCTTTCATATTGGTCTACCAATGGTTGACAGTGGCAGGAAGGTGGGAGAAGAGAGCGATCAGAGAATTTACCCTGCTGCATCAGTCCCTGGTGATGCTTGGCCATGGCCATGTTCTCCCCAAGGTGGCAGCGCTTATCACACAGACCTTCTCCCACGGCTGTAACTCCCCACCTTCTCATAACTTCCACCTCCTTTTGTCCCTGCAGGTCGGACTTTGAAATACTTCCTCACACTGTGTCAGTTCCCTTAAGCCTACCGAAGCCATTGCACCTTCTCCCTTTACTAAACTTTTCCTTAATTCCTTTGATTTTGCCATCTGTTTGCTGCACAGGCTCTAACTGGTAGCTCAAGTTACAAGTTAAGAAGTATGTATGTGATGGGGCACCTGGGTGGCTCAGTTAACATCTGCCTTCAACTCAGATCATGATCCCAGGGTCCAGGGATCGAGTCCCATATTGGGCTTTCTGCTCTTCGGGAAATGTGCTGGTCTCTCTGCTCCCCTCCTCCTCCCACTCCGACTCACCCTCTGTCCCTTCTACTCCTCTGCCCCTGATTCCCCCTGCTCCTGCACTGTATGCACGTGCTCTCTCTCTGAAATAAAATCTTTAGAAAAAGAAGTATGTATGTGTGGGCGCCTGGGTGGCTCAGTAGGTTAAGCCGCTGCCTTTTGCTCAGGTCATGATCTCAGGGTCCTGGGATCGAGTCCCCCATTGGGCTCTCTGCTCGGTGGGGAGCCTGCTTCCCTCTCTCTCTCTCTCTGCCTGCCTCTCTGTCTACTTGTGATCCCTCTCTGTCAAATAAATAAATAAAATCTTAAAAAAAAAAAGAAGAAGAAGTATGTATGTGAGTTAGGGGTGGGTAAAAAGTCTGAAATGCAATGCAAAAAAATAAATCAAGTTACCAGCAATCTAAGTGCCATGCTGAGAACTTGATTTTGATAGAAGATCCAATTGGAAGAAGGAATCTCCTCTATGCTTCTTTCAGTGCACACTGAAGCCCACCATGGGATGGGAGAGAAAGGTGGTAAATTCTGACAGAAAGCACATGTAGAAGGGATTGGTAACAAGGTCAGAGACCAGTACAGACACTCTGAACTCCACCACTCACTCTTCTTTCTTCTAAGACTCTGTCCTCAAAGACCCTTCACTGTATAATGTCATCCATTCTTCTCAAGCCTTCCTTCAACCATCACCTCTCAGTGGAAGAATGCAAGTCTTTTTCTACTTAAACATTCTTCTTCTTTTTTTTTTTTTTAACACTATTCTTAAGTTACAGCCCCAGCTACTTGGATATCCCCCAGCCACCCAACATTAATTCATCTGAAACTGAACATACCCTCCGTGAACGCAGTCAGCTCCCTCCCATTCTACCATGCTCACCACCTCATATGTTTTTTCCTACCCTCCCCCAAAACCCCCATATCAAAACCTGTTGCTGAACACGGAATCTAGATTGTGAACCACTGTGTTTCACACATGAAAACATGTGGGCTTCCGACTTCCTTTGCAATCTCCTCTGCCACTCCTTCCCTTCAGTGATCTTCAACCTACTTTGGAATCTAATACATGCCTTGCCCCTACGTTATTTTGTAAGGGCCTATTTAACCAGAGTGATTCCATCTTGGTTAAACAGTGATTTTGTTGTTTATGGAGCAAAACTTAAACTGACCCTACCCCACCCCCTAAGAGGAATGTACTTAGAAGCAGGTCCGGGAAACCAGTAAAATGGGGCTAGTCAGGTCAGGTGGAGAGATAACAGGGCCCGAATACAAGGATGAGTCAGGCCAGGTGGAGACATAGATAGACAATCACTATCTCCCTAAACAATGGGGGCCCCCCGCCTTTTGGGCACCAATTCTGACCAAGGTGATAGGCTAGTTCAAATAGTTACTATAGAGTGAATTGTAATTCAATTGGCCACCCGTGTGTGACCTAGCATGACTATGCAACTTTCTCTATGTGTTACAATCTCATTGGCCACCTGTGTGTTCAGGCTCAACCACCTGGTCTTTGCTCTATAAAAGTTAGTCTGTGAGGCTGGGAGTCCCTCCCTTTCTCTGTAAGAGGCAACCCGGACTGGTTGGTTTGATTCTCTGTGCTGGCACAAAATAAAGCTTTGCTTGACCTTTGCTTTGTATCAGTCTCGCTCCTTTGATCACAGACCCTAACAATTTATTGTAATGGAAAAAACTTGCCGACCAGTCATATCTAGTAAGAAGGAAATAAAAGCCCTCAAATTTTAGGACAAGTGAATACTTGCCTCTCTTTCTTTTTCTCCAACTAAATGTTCCCTTCACCTGAATATTTGACTAACATCACTCTAACAGACTTGCACACTATTTTAATTATGTATTACATATTATCATCATGGGCCATGCATGTTTTTAATTCTTAAGTATAATATTATTACATATAATAAAATGTATTATAATCATATTATAAAATACAGAAATTTTTGCCGTGCTAAATTTTGGATTGCTTTAAAACAGGAAAAGTTCTGTTTTATGCTCTAAAGCATCTATCTTCAATAACTTCTGAACTATACCCAGTTGCATTGAATTTTCTGACATGCATATCAAATTTTCAGGCAACATTATTTTTAACATTAAACAGAGACTATCAAAAACACAAAAGCTGTGCATTATGTATCCTTCTATAACTTGGCAGGAAGTTCCTTTTAATATTTTTTCTTTTTTTTTTTTTTATTTATTTGTCAGAAAGAGAGAGGGAGCGAGAGCGAGCACAGGCAGACAGAGTGGCAGGCAGAGACAGAGGGAGAAGCAGGCTCCCTGCCGAGCAAGGAGCCTGATGTGGGACTCGATCCCAGGACGCTGGGATCATGGCCTGAGCCGAAGGCAGCTGCTTAACCAACTGAGCCACCCAGGCGTCCCTTTTTTCTTTTTTTTAAAGAGAGAGCCTGAGAGGGGGAGGGTCAAAGGGAGAGGCAGACGCCCTGCTGAGCTGGGAGCCTGATGTGGGACTCCACCCTGGGACTCCGAGATAACCACCTGAGCCACGACGGCAGATGCTTAACTGACGGAGCCACCCAGGCCGCCCTCCTTTTTATTTTTAACCATTGAGAAAATAATTAAACAAAACTGGAGTAAACACACAAGCAATATTTAACTTGGAAATGTTGACCACATCACCCCTATTAGAAAGACAAATAGGTGTCTACAGTTTGAGTTAGAGGGATTTGGTGACAATACCTTTTTCTCTCCTAGACAAACTGTGCTATTCTGACAAAGAAGGCAGCATTTTGTGAGTAAAATGAAGCTACTCATGCCTGCACTGCAAGTTTAATGATGGGCACATGTATGAACTAGAGGCTCAAAAGAAAATGTAATCATCCACAAATGTGAAGAATTATCATAATTTGGACCTAAAAGTTTCCCCTAGAAAACTCTGACAATCCTTTAGTTGGATCAATCTTCCCACATATTTTTCTAATTATTTGGGACAGCTGCATGAAAATATGTTCTTTGATTTAGCTATTCATTCTCTTAATTACCATAACTGAGTATTAACATTATAATTTCTCAAATAACGTTCATTAGATTCTCCTATAGTGACATCAACGTCTGTTTTGTATTGTTCCTAAAACCCTTATTCCCTTCAGGATGGAACATTCTCAATCCTTTTATTTGTTTATAAACATAAGCGGTGGACCTCTTAATTGTTCATTTGCTTTTCAGTTTCATTTTGGTTGCCTATCCTGTCTCTAGCCCTTTCTGTTGCCTGCCTCCTATTTTCCCTTGGGAAAATCAGGAAATCAGGAGATGTGGCCTAGGCTAGTGAAGCTGACTTTACCCGAAAACCTACGCCAAAAATGGGCGTACCACTCCAGCCTGAGAAGCCAGGTCATTATGTAGTCACTGACTACAGTGATATAATGAATGAATTTGAATTCACAAGAATCAGTGCAGAGTCTGGTGGGAACCCTTAGAAAAGGTGCTCTCTTCCCATCAGGGTTGCTGAACAGGAAGGCTGTGGCCCCGAAGCTTCTGAGAACCCCCCCTGAGGAGGAAACCAATATGGGACCGCAGAACCAGGCGGTGAGAAAGATTCCTGATATAATTACTTGCGAGGCTGGGCTCAGAGATACTTTCTCTGGATTTTAAATTATTAAAGCCAATAATTTTTCTTAATTAAGCCAGTTGATAAGTCAATAAATTCTTTCCTTTTTGTAATTCAGTCAGTCTGAATTGATTTTCTGGCCTTTGCAAACGGGAAGATTTGTATCTGGTGCACCAGGGATGGCCACACTCTCTTCTACTGCCTTCCTGTCTGACCAAACGTGAGTGTAAAGTGTGGGCCTCCTCCTCCCCACCTCAGCAGCCATCAGAATCATATCTTTTTCCACATCCCAGTGTAGATCCTTCATCCACAAAAGCAAGAAGCACTTTCAGGCTTTATTCCAGTTACCCTCTACTTCTCTCTACAGGCCAGAGCCCTCGGCAATGTCGTTTTTTGTTCTTTTTTTTTTAAATGTTGATTAACTGATCCATCCCTGAATGAGTTTCAACTCCTTCTGCTTGTTTCCCATTTCCTAAAATAGGCTGTAACTTTCTAAATCTTTTTTAATAGAAACACAAAAAAAATAGAGAAATAATTTACAAGAAAAAGTAAAAAGGTCCTGACAAGGGCTTTGACATACTATAGTCAAAACACTGGTGATTCTAAAAGAGACCAAGCAAATCGCTGTACAGATTGAGGAGCATTGAGAAGGGTCCCGTCACCGCCAAATTGTGTCACTTCCTTGTCTGTCCTACTTCCTTTGAAACCACCATTATTAATTCTACTATTTGAGGGGTTTTTTTTTGGGGGGGGGGTGTTGTTGTTTTTCTTATTATTGTTGTTTTTAATGCAAGCTGGGTAGTAAACACCCTGGCCAGACCATGTTTTGCACACTGCAAATCCAGCTACATAGCAGGACATCCATGAGCATATCCATGGAAAACGCAGAAAAGAAAATATGAAAGTGTAAGTATCCAGAAAATCAACCACATATGGAGCTGAAAGATACCACCGTTCAGCCCTATGGAGTATGAGAGTAAAGTTTTCATTATGTGTAACCACTATACCATCGGAAGATCCTGATTTTTATTAAAGATTTTATTTATTTACTTGAGAGAGAGAGAGAGACAACACAGAGGGAGAGAGAGAAGGAGAGAGCAGAGAGCCCAACGTGGGGCTCCATCCCAGGACCCTGGAATCATGACCTGAGCCGAAGGCAGGCGTTTAACCTACCTAGCCACCCAGGCGCCCCGATCTTGATTTTTTTAAGTAGAAGTTTTAAAAAACTGGACTAGGATTCAAAAGAAATTGCTCTGCCTTGCACTGCCCCAGAAATACTGAGATGTGTAAATTTTCCTAACTTCGTTTTCTTCATCAAGCCTGTTGACAAGCGGCATTATATTATTTTTGACTTTTATCTCACTCTTCAGAAAGGATGATCGAATCAGTCTTAATAATAGATCAGTCTCATTAATAAAACCTCTGCTCTCCTTCAATTTACATGAACTTCATTATGAAAAGTAATTGGCCGCACTGAATTTACGGTGGGCGTCAACTAATGCTGAATACAGAAGCACAGGGAGATTTAAGAGGAAGGCCTGTTGCAAGGTCATCCACGTGGTAAAGAAAGCTGAGTAGTCCTCAGAGAGAGACAGAGGAAAAAAACCTCTGTCTCCTTAAAAAGCACTCAACCTGAAATTAAGCCTTAAATTTTAAACAATAAATAAACGTCTTGCTAGACAGAAAAACCTAGGACCCCAAACCCAAAGGGCACAAGAAGATGGTTTTGTGACCTTGTCACTGTGTGAAATCAATATCATAATAAACGGAAACCTGTTTCCTGGCTGATTTTGCTCTTCTTCCTCTTGTAGCACCATGTTCCAGTCATGCATCCAAGGTGACTGTGGGAAGTGGGAAGTGCTGACAAAGGTTCCAGATGCCTCTCTGAGATGGAATTAATGCGAAAAGTTTTTAAATTTCTCATGGAGTCCAGAACAGACTTTTTGAGTGACTAAGTTCACTAGTGCTCTCAGATTTTTTTTTTTTAAGATTTTATTTATTTATTTGACAGACAGAGATTGCAAATAGGCAGAGGAACAGGCAAAGAGAGAGGAGGGAGCAGCCTCCCCACCAAGCAGAGAGCCCGATCGATGCAGGGCTCGATCCCAGACCCTGAGATCATGACCCGAGCAGAAGGCAGAGGCTCTAACCCACTGAGCCACCCAGGCGCCCAAGATTTTTTTTTTTTTTGAGCACTCTCAGATTTTAATACATTATTTCTGACAGCTAGTTCAAAATGTACTATATACATATATATAATATAAATATATATAAAATATATATTTATACACTATAATACATAATTGTAAGTATGTATATTATATATACTATATATCATACTAAATATATATTGTTAGGACAAGTTCTGAAGGTATTAAGAAGGTCTAGAAACTCAGATGACTCCACAAGTACTTATACATGCCTATAGTCAAACTATTCAAGTCAATTCTTTCTACGATACTAGTCTTTAAAAGATTGTTCTATTTCAAAATAGATGGACACTGGCAACAAGCCAGGCCATCCAAAAGTCAACAGAGATCTTAAGGTAAAGGATTACACTTCCAAGGCTCATGTAATTATTTCAATAAGTGCTTGAACGTGTTTACAGCATAAACAAAGGCCTGTCAATGAGTGATTGCATTCTGTTTATAGAACAGAGAATGGAGGGACACCCTCCAGCCTAAAACTCGCCTAAAAAGCGCCAAAGCAGAGAATAAAAACAACTCCCTATGCTGAGCACTAGACCTCCATCCTGCAAATACTTTGCTATTTAATTAAGCCTGGCTCACTCTACTTTCCTGTCCAAATACCAAGAGAAAACAAGCTGAACGATTCCAGGTTGAAGATTAGAATGGGCCTCCCATAGAGACTGAGGGAAAAACCCGTTCCTCCACTGAAGATAGACCCTCAGAGCCCTAATTCAGTTTTCTTATTTATTGCTTGGCATGTCATCCTACTCCGCATAATTTATTCCAGCTGTTTCTCCCGAAAGTATGGCATTTATAATTTGCTGTGGGTCTCCAAAAGCACGCGCGCACACGTACACACACACACACACACACACACACACACAGTAAATTCAACAAATGTTGGGGTGCCTGGGTGGCTCAGTCGTTAGGCATCTGCCTTCGGCTCAGATCATGATCCCAGGGTTCTGGGACAGAGCCCCGCATCAAGTTCTCCTTCTCCCACTCCCCCTGCTTGTGTTCCCTCTCGCACTGTAATAAATAAAATCTTAAAAAAAAAAAAAAAAAAAAGCAAATGTTGATCACCAAGTCAAAGGAACAGATACTGCTGATACTCCAGGAAGATACAGATATGATTATCGGGTATTTGCAGTTTTAAATAATAGATGAAGTCTTGCTTTTTATGCATAGAAAGCTGGTAATGTCATGATTATACACTCAGAATGTATTACATGTCCAAGTATTAAAATATGAAGGATATAATTTCAGGATATGTTGTTTACTGAATATGCTAATCTTAATTGCCATGAAATTTGCAATTTATATCTTTTTTTTAGTCTGAGTGTGAACACATTTGATATGAATCCAGTATCACTCACAATTCTTCTTTATTTTCCTATCCTTGTCCTTGACTTTAAAAAAGATATGGAAATCTCTAATTCTAAAATCATAATTCTAAAATTAAAAGCATCAGTTAAAATTCTATCAGCTTGTTAATCTTTCGGGCAAAAGGAGAGATCACTACATTTTTGCAATCTTGGCTTTTAATACAATGATGGTTGAATTTTTATCTATTTTTTTCATTGAAATGTCCAACCTTCTTTATATGCTTAAAGGTTAAGCCATTTCTACCTTTTAAAAAATATATATTTTATTGTTTTACTTGAGAGAGAGAAAGAGAGCAGGAGCAGGGGTTTGAGGGAGAGGGGCAGAGGGAGAGGGACCAGCAGACTCCCCACTGACCAGGGAGCCCCCACACAGGGCGCTCAGTCTCAGGACCCTGGGATCATGATCTAAGCCACTGGAATGAGCCACCCAGGCCCCCCTCTATTTTTTAAAGAAAAAAAAAAAAGAAGGAAAAGAGAGAATGAGGGTGCCTGTGTGGTAGTCAGTTAAGCACAGGACTCCTGGTTTTGGCCAAAGTCATGATCTCAGGGCTGTGGGATGGAGCCCAGCATCAGGCTCCGTGCTCAGTGGGGAGTCTTCTTGGGATTCTCTCTCTCCTTCTTCCTCTGTCTCTGCTGCTTGTGCTCTCTCTTTCTCAAATAAATAAATAAATCTTAAGAAAAAGAAAAGGAATGAGAAGGAAAAAAAAATATCAAAGTTTCCACAAACTGCAATGCTGATGCAATGAAAATAACAGAAATAATGAGTGACAAATAAAAGTTTCATGAACCTACATTGGTTGATATCTTTTCCAAGAAAAACAACATTTTTTAGAATGAATAAACCTCAGATTGTTTCAAGATGTATCTTCTCCATTAAAAATGACTAGGGACACCTGGGTGGCTCAGTCAGTTAAGCATCTGCCTTCCGTTCAGGTCATGATCCCAGAATGCTGGGATCGAGTCCCCCAACAGGCTTCTTGTTCAGCAAGGAGCCTGCTTCTCCCCCTGCCTGTCCTCTCTCTCTGGCAAATAAATAAAATCTTTTTTTTAAAAAATGACTAAAAAAAAAAAAAGAAGAACCAATAAACTGATGGCTCATGATAAAATAAAATAAAAGTTGTGCATAGTCCCATCACAGTCTGCCAAAATTTTTTTTTACAAATCCCTTCTTCACTCTTCTTTGTTCTCATTTGCCTTGGTTCTTGAAATCACTGACAGAGCAGGATTGGAGAGAAAAAGTACTGGCTGCAACTCTGATTGAATCGGCATAAACAAACCAATTAACTCTGTGTGAGACTGCTGGATACATGAGACACAAAATGCCCAATTAGTTCAAGCTTTATACATTATTTTACTTAATTGCTCTGGAGATCGACTGACCTCTCAAACTTCTTTGTTTGTATAGACAAGAACTGTATTTCTAACTGAGTTAGATGCCAGAAAATACAAACTTGACCCCGTATTCTAACCACGGCAGCCCAGTTCCACTCAACAGCATGAGAAGAGAGCAAACTCTACCATCTCCCAGTCTGAGAATGAACCTTGAATGAATGAAGCTCTAAGAGTTGGCAGCGGGGGACAGCAACAAGGAATCGTTAACACGATTTTATTAACCTGACAATGAACTAGATATGCAACAGCCCAAGAAATCCTCAAAGAGGCACACTTAGATTTATATATTTACATAAAACCAAAGTCCCCTCCTTTTCTTGTTCTCTGCTTTGACATTATCCTTGTTGTCTAGCACTCCTCTCTTAGGGTAGTTCTACTAGCCCCTTAGTTCCATAAGCAAATTTGCTTTACATATGCACCTTTTGCATTTTAGCACTCTCATGGATGGAGTAGGGCTTGGCTTACCATGTTTAGTGACTGACTCTTCCTTCCAGACTGGTAACCCAGACTAGTGGGTTTTCTGCCAGTAGTACGAAAACAAATTATGCTTCCAGTATAACTGTGCAAAGAACTAATATGCCTTATAGACACCAGCTGTTGTTAAATAAAGCCTTCTGACATGCACTATGCTTGTGTTTTCACATCTGTTTCTCAGGACAAGTCTACCTTTTATCAGATTGTTAGAAGTTTACTTACTTCTATAATTTGTTTAAGTTGAACATATTACCATATATTTTTTAAAGATTTTATTTATTTATTTGACAGAGAGAAATCACAAGTAGATGGAGAGGCAGACAGAGAGAGAGAGAGGAAAGCAGGCTCTCTGCTGAGCAGAGAGCCCGTTGCGGGACTCGATCCCAGGACTCTGAGATCTTGACCTGAGCCGAAGGCAGCGGCTTAACCCACTGAGCCACCCAGGTGCCCCAACATATTACCATATTTTATTGTCACTTAAATTTCTAATTTTATTTATCAGCTCTAGTGGACTGGTTTCATTTTGCTAACTTTTAAAATGAGGAAGGTAATTAAAGCTCTTTTTGTTTTCATAACATTGTTTCTTTAATATTTTGCACAAATGAATTTTACATTAGTTTCTGCTATCCAGAAGACACTCTTGAAATAGTGACATAAAATTTTAGGAGACATTATGGTCTCCTAAAGATTCAATTCTGGGCACCTGGGTGACTCAGTCATTAAGCATCTGCTTTTGGCTTGGGTCGTGGTCCCAGGGTCCTGGGATCAAGTCCCACCCAGGGCTCCCCACTCAGCAGGAAGCCTGCTTCTCCCTCTCCCACTCCCCCTGCTTGTGTTCCCTCTCTCGCTGTGTATCTCCCTGTCAACTAAAAAAATAAAATCTTTAAAAAATAAAAAGATTCAGGGCTGCCTGGGTGGCTCAGTGGGTTGGGGCCTCTGCCTTTGGCTCAGGTCGTGATGTCAGGATACTGGGATCGAGCCCCACATCGGGCTCTCTGCTCAGCAGGGAGCCTGCCTCCCCCTCTCTCTCTGCCTGCCTCTCTGCCTACTTGTGATCTCTGTCTGTCAAATGGATAAATGAAATCTTTAAAAAAATAAATAAATAAAAAATAAATAAATAAAAAGATTCAATTCAAAACATATTTATTAAGCACCTACATATAAAAGAATGTTTTTAATCTCTGCAAATACAGCAGAAAACAAACAAACCCAACACCGAAATGGTCCCGTGGTGATGAAGCTTTATATTCCAATAGGGTTGGCAATAAAATGAGTAAATAGACATCAAGTCATACAAGTGTTTTAAGAATAGAAGAGTCAAGGAGGTAGGCGAGGTTGAAGAAAATCCTCTTTACATATGGGGGTAGGGAAAGTCCTCTTGGTTAGAAAGATACTTCAGCTGAGATTTCAAAGAAAGGAGAAAACAAACTAAACACGTACATGGGGAAGAATATCTTGGATGTGAGAAGAGGCAGTGTAAAGTTCTCAGGGGCTCACAAGCGTGGTTAGTGTGCAAGGAAAAAACAAGGCAGCCAGTGTGAGGGCGTAGCTTGAAATGGAGAGTAGTCGTCTAAGTGGGAGATAGCGGAAGACTAGGGCAGAGAGCTCTCCAGAGTGGAAGAGGAATGGTAAGCAGATCATGCCAATGTTTTTAGCCAGAGTATGAGTTTTAGAAATGTAAAACCCCACCTAAGATTTTGAAAAGAGAACTGACAACATGAGCCTCTCGGTTTTGTTGTTGTTGTTGTTGTTGTTTTTAAAGATTTTATTTATTTGAGAAAGAGAGAGAGAGCATGATAGAGAGGGAACACAAGCACAGGGAGTGGGAGAGGGAGAAGCAGACTTCCTGCAGAGCAGGGAGTCCTTTGTGGGGCGCAATCCCAGGACCCTGAGATCATGACCTGAGTGGTTGGCAGACACTTAACACCTGAGCCACCCAGCTGCCCCTGGCCTCTCATTTTTTATTTCTGTATGGAAAGCAGGTTATAAGGATGGGGTTAAACAGAGATAAGTTAAGATGCTCTTAAAGTTCTGGGCAGCAGATGAGGTACCCTGGACCAACACAGTAGAGGTGGAGGGAGTGAGAAGCAGTTTGACTCGAGCGCTATTACTTTGAAGGGAGGACAAGAATTCTATGGATGGAATGCTGCACGTGAGGTATGAGAGAAAAACAGTTACAAGGATGTCTCCAAATTTTTCCTGATCAATGGGAAGAATGGAATTGCCAGATACTAAGAAAGAAAACAGAGATGAGTAAAGGAAAAGAAATTAAGAATTTGGTTTTCCTATGAAGGTTCTTCAAAAAATTAAAAACAGAATTACCATATGATGCAGCGATCCCATTTCTTGGTAAATAGCCAAAGGAGATGAAATCACTATCTTGAATAGATATCTGGACCTCATGTTCATTGCAGCATTATTCATAACAGCCAAGACATGAAAACAACTTAAGTATTTGTTACAGAAGAATGGATAAAGAAAATGTGAGAAATACAATGAAATACTATTCAACCACAGAATAAAAGAAAATCCTGTCCTTTGCAACATCATAGTGTTACCCATGGTTTATGTGGTTATTATACCAAGTGAAATAAGTCAGACAGAAACACAAGTACCGTATGATATCACTTACATGTGGAATCTAAAAACAATGAAATCATAGAAGCAGAGAGTAGAATGTTCGTTGCCAGGGGCTAAGAGTTGGGGAAAACATGCAGATGCTGGTCCAAGTGTAAACTTTCAATTATTCAATGAATAAGTTCCAGGGATCTAATGTACAGCCTGATGACCAAAGTTAATAAAACGGGGTTATATACTTGAAAGTTGCTGCAAGGGTAAAGATTTAATGTTCTCACCATGACAGCAACAACAAAATGGTAATTATGTGAGGTGAAGGGTGTGTTCACTAACCTTATTATGGTAAATATTTATAATATATATGTTTATCAAGTCACCATATTGTACACCTTAAAATTACACGTTAATGTCAATTGTCTCAACAAAGCTAGAAAAATTTTAAGTTGATTTTAAAAAATTGTTTGGTTTTGGACAAATGAAATTGGGAGTCCCATTAGTTGTTGGAAGAGTATATGGCAAATAGGCAGTTGGCTATGGAAATCTGGCATTTGGTAGGAGAAATCTGGACTAAGAATAGAAATTAGGCAATATCAGTATATACATGGTTGATACAGCATAAATGACTCTCAGAGTGAGGGATGATAGAGAAGACAGAGCGCTCAAGACTCTGTTGAAGACCCTTGCTTTTCCTCACTCAAAAAAGCAAAAGGTGAGGGAAAAGACACAATTTCAAAAAGTTTATCATGCATCTTAATGTTAGGGGGCTCTTTTATAGCTACACACAATTGGCAGTTAAACTTAAGTCCCCTCCTTTTCAGAAGGATCAGTACTAATGAAGCTAACACCTTATTTATTTGTTTGCTAAGCATCCGCTGCTCATCCTAGCGGTTCTGAATCTGAACAAAATAAATGCAGGAAATCCAGAGTTGAGCTCCTCTAAAGGGCATTGTGTCTCAACATAATACCCTTTAAGAACTCCCAGAGGCTCTATTCAGCCACCTGGTGTTTGAGAAATTGATAGGGCTACTCCACAGAGTATGTTGATTCTGAGAGAAGGTCCCTCAAGGAAGCCACAAGCCCGTGTTGCCATCATTCAGCCTACCAGGCATCCACCCTGGAAATGTGGACACATCATTTACTCATTGCTATTCCAGTGCTATAGCCAAGAAAGCCACCTCAGTGATTCCAAATCCTAGCACTGACCTTGGCATTCCCTCTCATATTGAAGAGGGCTGACCTGTATAACCAGCAGAATATTTTGGAAATGATGATGTGTGACTTCAGAGCCCAGGCCATCAAAGATATCAGAGCTTCTACCTTGCTGTCTCTTGAATTACTTGCTTGGGAAAAGCTAGGTGCCATGTTTCAAGGACACTCACACAGCTCGAGAGAAAAGCCACCTGCCAAGAGGCTGATGCCTCCTGGCGACAGCCAGCAAGGAACTGAGTAACCTCCTACCGACAACCATGTGAGTGAGCCATCTTGAAAGCAGATTCTTCAGCCCCATTCAACCCTTCAAATGACTGCAGACTTGACCAACAGCTCAACGGCAACTGAGGGAAAGACCCTTAGCCATAACCAAGCCAGCTAAGCTGTTTCCGTTACTTGATCTACAGAATCAAGAGCAGTATTTTATTGTTCTAAATTATAGGGTGATTTGTTACAAAGCAATAAATAATAAATACCTTCATAGTCTTTGTTTTCCTATCTCTCTTTTTTTTTTAAGATTTATTTACTTATTTTTAGAGACAGACACAGGGAAAGCATAAGCAAGGGGAGGGGCAGAGAGAGAAGGAGAGAGAAAATCCTCAAGCAGACTCTTCCCTGAGCAGGGAGCCTGACGTGGGGCTCAATCCTAGCACCCTAAAATCATGACCTGAGCCAAAATTGAATTGGTTGCCTAACCGACTGAGCAACATAAACACCCCACTCCTATCTCTTTGTTTACCCTTTATGTACACGCTTGATTTGGGGTTTGCTTAATTCACAGGAGGATGGAACTTAGAACAATGGCTCTCAACCTTGGCTGGGTAATGGAATTTACTTAGGAACCCAAGAGATTCAGACTGCTTAGGTCTGGGATACAGCCTGACGTTGGGATTGAGTCAAAGCTATTACAAGCAAACAACATACTATCAGATTTCAGACAAGACACGAAGCAAACCTCAGCTGCTGAACTTCCTTCCTTCCAAAAGTACTGAAAGGCAGAGGAAGTGTTTTATGGGTCAGAGTGTTCTTGATATGGACACTGGGGAAAGGGTCAGCAACGAAGGAACCTCTGTCATTTGCTGGTAATCCATACAGAGCAAATAAAGTTGTGATAGGAAAAGCCAGGAAAATGTGGACTGCTTTCCACCTGACCTCAGCCTAGACACCATGTAACACGTGCCACTGGGAGCCTATGGTTTCATGAGAGATAACCTGCGCTATCTGTCTTTCACGCAAACTTCTACTTCATTCCCTCCTCCTGTGTTCCCGCCCACATACAAACCACATCCATTATCTGTTAAGATACTTTAGATGCAAATTAAAGGAAACTCAAACCAACCACCTTAAAAATAAAAATGTATTCTATGGAATGATAACAAAGCTCAATGGTAGAACATTCCAGAATTGTTTGAATATTGGTTACACCACACACACAGATTCACTCCCTCTTTGCTATACTCAGGCATTTCCTGATAGACACAAACAACTGCCTCAGCTCCAGGCATGAAGAGAAAAGGACAGAAGACGAGAGAATGTTTTTTCCAATATTCTCCTTTCGTCAGGAAAGAAAAAAAGAACAAAAAAAAACAAAAACCCTTTCATACACACACGAGACTTCCCACACATTTCAATGGTGTGAAAAATGAATTTTGTACTCATTCCAGCCAATCAACAGGAGAGAGAATAGGAAAACACGAGGCCAGGATTTACCCCACAGACCCAAAGATAGTATCACAAATCAACACACACACACACACACACACACACACACCCTTCATATTACCCATACCAATGTATTATAATCCATCAATAAGAATACTTCCCGTTGCATCAAACAGACACAGATCAGTTAGCTACCGTGTGTTACAAAACACACAAGCACAAAATCCCAGTGGCATAAAACAAAAATCATATTTCTCAGAAATCTGCAGGTTAGCCTCAGTAGTTTCGCTCTGTTCAGGGAAACCCACTCCCACATCTGTGCTTCTTTTGATGGTCGGCTAATCCAGGTGGGGTTTTCCACTTGAAGCTTCGAGCACACCTGAGCTCTGCCCCACCCCCACCACCTCCACCCCTCCCTCCCCCCAAAGCTTGGGCTGAGGTCCCTTGCATATATATTCATTCTGAGGCACTGGCAAAAGGGAAGGAGGTACCCAAGGAAGCTTTCTCAGAGCAACAGCAGAAGCACAGGAAGACAGGCAGAAATAAGATGCCTCCTAAGGTCTAGTTTCAGAACTGGCACATTATTACTTCTACCCACGTTCTCTAGGACAAAACAAGTTCATGGTCAAGCCCAAAGTCAAGACCCGAGGAAGTAAGTGCATACCATTTCTAAGGGGAAGGACTGCAAAATCCCACAGCAAGGAGTTTGAATATGAGGAGAGGTTAAGACTCAGGACACCTGGGTGGCTCAGTTGGTTAAGCATCTGCCTTCGGCTAAGGTCATGATCCCAGGGTCCTGAAATCAAGCCCCAAATCAGGCTGCCTGCCCACAGGGAGTCTGCTCCTCCCTCTCCCACTGCCTGCTGCTCCCCTCTGCTTGTGCTTTCTTGCTCTCTTTCTGTGAAATAAATAAATAAAAACCTTTAAAAAGAGAGAGAGAGAGAGAGATTAAGACTGAAGGCCAGTATCCCACAAATAGTAAGTAAATCCATCTTTGGTCACCAAAAATAAAATTATTAGAAAAGTCCTGAGGATTCACACAACTGATGGAAACATAATCATCGGGCTCAGAAAGTAAATGTCTCTGAAAAAACCAAGAAGCTGAAAGCATGATCCTTTTTAAGCAACGCTCTGCCAGGATCCCTCACCGCTGGACAGTCTGTCTCGGCTGCTTGTGTGAAGGAAACCCAGCTGTCCTTTCTTTTATTTACTCATTCAAAATGTAACGTCCTTGCCAGAAACATCCAATCAGCTGAGCAGAGCTCATGGCCAGGCGGTACCTCCAGGATCGGGGAAGAGAGGCTTCTTCATAGAGAAGCAGCAGCTCATAGAGAAGCTCAAGAGAGAGCTTCTCCATATTGGTTGCCTCCCCTAACACAGCTCATAATCAGACATGCTCCCAAGATACAGAGAGACGTAGACACCAGAGAGGAAAATACACAACATTTAAAAATGGAATGGGAAAGGGATTCTATGAGCTGCTAAAATACATTTCGTTCTATTGATACATCCCCCCCACCAAGGGAGCTACTTCCTGCTTGACAGCAAGAGGGTGAAACTTTGGATCTCTCATGATAAATCCCCTGAGACCAAACCAGCATTGCCCAGGAATGCACACTCAAGCAGCAGTCTCTTTTGGACACAGAGGAAAGACAATGAGCCTTGCAAACCTTTTTTTTTTATTGTTTTGGGCCGCTGAATAGACTTAAGGAAGTTCAGTATGCTTCCAGTTTTACAGTCAGCATTTAAATAATTTAAGACACATGCAAAAGATAGAGGGTGACCTCATGTACAAACAGGCTCAGGAGATACCACGGGGTCTCGAAAACGTCCACACCGGAACGGCGTTTTTACGCCAAGAGAGCTACACGAATTGTGATAGGTCTTCGATTGTACTCAGGGCTTTGGGAGATCTCTGCATTCAAATCACTATTCTTGTGCTTAAATAATGTAATTGCTCTCAAGGGACGGAGACTGCAGTATCAGATTAGGTCATAAGATGGATGGGTTTGGAGGATCTCATTTTTTTTTTCTCTCCCTAATTCACTTTCGGATATTACAGCCATGACAAATACACCAAAGAGAGCTGGTCGAATAAATGGCAAGTTTTATTAAATGTTTATAGTAAATCAAGTCTATGTCCCCAAACAGTCATTTGGTTAGTGAAGAGAAGTGGAGAAGGGAGCAGGAAGGAAATTAGAAAAAGGAAGGGAGGGGGAGGAGGAGAGTCAGGGAAGGAGGGAGGCAGGGAGAGAAGGAAAGGAAGAGAGAGAGGAGTACCCGTCCATCCCCTCACTGAGCTGGGCACACAGTGGTTCTCGGGGTTATTTGACCCTTACTTAGGGTTGGGACACCATGGGCACAGATCAAGCATGTCTTCTTTTTTTTTTTTTTTTTTTTTAAAGATTTTATTTATTTGACAGAGATCACAAGTAGGCAGAGAGAAAGGAAGGGAAGCAGGCTCTCCACTCAGCAGAGAGCCCGATGTGGGACTCGATCCCAGGACCCTGAGATCATGACCTGAGCCGAAGGCAGTGGCTTAACCCACTGAGCCACCCAGGTGCCCCAAGCATGTCTTCTTACGCAACTGTCTTCTCAGGCAACTGGAGCCGCAGGTGCAGTATTATGGTTCCCAGTTAACCATATTCATACCCGCCCAGGCTCCTAGGATCTCAGCCTGCTCTTTTTTTTTTTTTTTTTTCCTTTTTTTCTGGAAGCAGAGCAAGAATAAGTTCAGCATGGGTGTTAAACTAAGGGGAGTCAAGAGAAGGGAATGCAGAGGTAGGGCTGTGTTCTCAAGACTATGACTTCTTGGGGTGCCTGGGTGGCTCAGTAGGTTAAGCATCTGCCTTCAGCTCAGGTCTTGATCTCAGGGTCCTGGGATCGAGCCCGCCATCGGGCTCCCAGGGAGCCTGCTTCTCTTCTCCCTTTGACTGTAGCTCCCCCTGCTTGTGCTCTCTCTCTTTCTCTCTCTGTGTCAAATAAATGAATAAAATCTTTTTTTTTTAAAGATTTTATTCATTTATTTGACAGAGATCACAAGTAGGCAGAGCAGGCAGAGAGAGAGGAGGAAGCAGGCTCCCTGCTGAGCTGAGAGCCCGATGCAGGACTTGATCCCAGGATCCTGGGATCATGACCTGAGCCGAAGGCAGAGGCTTTAACCCACTGAGCCACCCAGGTGTCCCAAATAAATGAATAAAATCTAAAAAAAAAAAAAAAAAGAGAGAGAGAGAGAGAGAGAAAGAAAGAAAGAAAGAAAGAAAGAAAGAAAGACAAACTATGACTTCTCATCTAAACAAACTTCTGGGCCACCGTGGTTTTGTTCCTGAACACCACCCTCTTACTGGAGGGCTGTCCCCACACAGGCTGGGGCCTTTTAGTTACTCCTGATAATATTCGGGACAGCCTTACTTGCCTTCCCTCCAGACTCTTCTACTAGAGATAATGAAAGAAATACAAACCACTGTTTTCTGTGTTGAGAGTGATAAGGGACTCAGGCATCTCAAGACACATAATGGAGAAGCAATGCCCCGGAAAGTCACCCTCTATAGAAAGGAGAATGGATAGAGGAAATTAATCCCATTCAGTTGCACGAGCTGATCAAATCCTAGCCTGGTTTGGTGTCTCCATCAGGAAAATTAATGGCTTCCTAATCTAGGCTATTTTGAAGTTGCTCTATCATATATAACAATTTTTACATATATACACTTAAATAGGACATCTAGCTCTAATTAGACCTAAATGAGAGTGGAGAAAATGGGTGAAATGTCCACAATTTATGCTCAATGAACTGCAATAATTAAATTGTCTGAATAGGTCCCTGCCAAGGGGGAAAAAAAAAAACCACTCAACTTTGCATTAAAAATGAGGTACCCTTTTTTTTCAATATAAAGTTAAGAGCAAAGATTCCCAATAACTAGTTAAAGGGTCATTCCTTCTCTATTTTTGACCAAAATTGGATAGACAGAATTTGAAATCATTTTACTTCCAGCCTGGGCAACTCATCAACATCTTACAGTTTCCAGTGGTCATTACCAGTGACGGATTTTTAGTTCTCGACTGCCTTTGGTGCTAAGGAATCCTGATTTTAAAAGAAAATCTCCCTTTTTTAACTCCAGGAAACCAGTGAGTGAATATGAAATTCTTCCTTTCTTGTTGTTTTTGGAAGATATTAGACCCTCCAAAAGAATCTTCATCATCACGCTCTTTCTTAATTTATTCCCATAAATGTTCCTACAAGATTCAAATGTACTCAATTATTCGCAAGCTTTACCTCTACTCTTCAGACTCCTGCCAAATTCCAAATTAATTCTATTCGGCATTATTTTCTGTAGTCAAACAATGAAAGAATATTGTCTAAATGCTAATCCACTGTTTATTCATTTTCTTCATACAGCTTCAGTCCCCCAGAGGTTGACATTTCAATAAAACCTTTAAAGGGATTATAATGCTGCCTCGTTATATTTTGTTTTCTCGAAGAAAATAAATTTAAAACTTTCCCACCTTTAACCCTTTAAAAAAATTAGAAAGTAGCCTATCTTTCTTCCCCCAGAACACAGGCTTTGAATGTGGAATTAATTCCAAGCCTCTGGAATAAAACCCAGTCTCGGGGTAACAGAAAATGATTTTGATGGATTCTGGCAAAGGCTTTCCGATAATTTGTTTCCCTTAAAACAATCCTATCGAGCACCTGGGTGGCTCAGTCGTTAAGCGTCTGCCTTCGGCTCAGGTCATGATCCCAGGGGCCTGGGATTGAGCCCCCTTAGGGCTCCCTGCTTGGCGGGAAGCCTGCTTCTCCCTCTCCCACTCTCCCTGCTTGTCTTCCCTTTCTTGCTGTGCCTCTCTCTGTCAAATAAATAAATAATCTTTTTAAAAAAATCCAATCACCCTCATGCTCATAGGATGTTAACACAGAAAGCTCCATATGTGCTTAATGCAATATTCACAAGGGCCTTGGGTTTTTTTTTCTTTTTTCTTTTTTCCTGCAGCTCTGACTATAGCCCTTGGGTTTACCTGTCACTGAAGGCAATCAGTGCAGGGAGGATTGAAAACGAAGTCCGTGATGAGATTGTTCAGAACATTACAAATTGAGAAGACAGGTTGAAATTTTAGTTATGGCTGAGGGAAAGAAAACTTAATATGCAGGAGCTAATTAATATGAAAACAGCTAATTGAATTAAGAGCTCTATGTAGCTGACTTGCTAAAATGAAGCACATCTTTTTTTTTTTTTTTTTAAGATTTTGTTTATTTATTTAAGAGACAGAATGCGCAAGAAGGCGGGGGGGGGGGGGTTGGCGAGCAGTGGGCAGGGCAGCAAGAGGGAGAAGCAGGCTCCCCGCTGAGCAAGGAGCCTGATGCGGGACTCTACCCCAGGATCCTGTACTGAAGGCAGATGCTTAACCAACTGCGCCACCCAGTCGCCCCTAAAATAAAGCAAGTTATAGCAAAGAACCAAAATCAATCCTATTCTGCTCGTGACCTCATTATCCAATCCTCCCATGCAGGTAGAGCCTGAGTACTGACTGTGGTCTACAGTTGTCTATGCTTTCAAGCATAATCCCACCGAGTAGTTCATACAATTATACAGGTCAGATGTGCTTCACAGCTGCCCCGGATTATTAGGGCTTCACTGCCTCTCTGGCTTCCAGATGTTCACAGAATGCGGTCAGTCGTACCAAAGGCGGGGGAGGGGAGGACCTGTGGCCATGGTGTTTTAAAGTCTGCACCCACCCCCGCAGTTTGTGAGCACAAAGAAACTTAGATTTGGGGAAGGAATAAAATTGCCTCGCAGAGGACAGCTGTTGGCTCAGCAAACAAATGTCTCGCTCCCATCGGTGAGGGACACCAAAGCTGGGGTAAACCGCCCTTTCTAGAACCTTGTCAGTCAGTTCAGGAATTCAAAATCCAGAAAAATGTTAAAAGGAGAAATCACTGGCTCCTCCTGCTTCATAGTGGACTGCCCACAGACGAAGTATACACTGGATGACAGAATATTTTGCTATTGCCTCCAATTTAATTTGTGTCAGGCCACATCCTAAGCGCAGTGAGGTGCGGAAGCCAAGAGATGGCCTGAAACCCCAAGTCCAGATAGAGAAGAAAAGAGTGGCACCTGGAGATTTACAAGCGTGTCAAGGTGGCCAGGAACAGCGGGGAGTGCAAGGTCTGACCACAGACTAGGGAAGGGAGAGAATATACAATATCCCTTGACAAGTGTTTTAGGCGTGAAGATGAGTATTAGGTGCCTAACTTCTACCAGCTTTTCATGGCCTCACCTAACTCAGAAATACAGTCCAACCATGTGCCCAAGATAGGCTATAAGTGCAGTAGAAAATGGGATTTCATGAACACAAGACGGTCTTTGACACATCAGTCTCAAATTTAAATGATTTTACATTTATCCACCCATCCAAGCTTCATATAAATCCAGTACTCCCATGAAAGTTTTCTGTTCCACCTCAGGCAGAGGAAGATCTGCCCACCTTCTGAACACAAACACTAATCTCTCGTTTGGCAAATAACCCCACTTCGGGATTTTCCTTTATTGTTATCTTATTGGTTATCTAATTTTCATGTTGTTTTTTACATTCTAACAGTAGAAGTTTGGTTTCTCCAAGAAGGTCATGTGCCACTTATCTGCTACTTTTTTTGTTAAGATTTTATTTATTTGACAGACAGAGATCACAAGAAGGCAGAGAGGCAGACGGGGGGGGGGCAGCCCGATTCGGGGCTCGATCCCAGGACCCTGAGATCATGACCTGAGCCAAAGGCAGAGGCTTAACCCACTGAGCCACCCAAATGCCCCTGCCACTTATTTATATGCAAGGGAGTATGATGGAGCTCTAATTCAGACACATGTCAATATGCCGCGCACGCACCCACACACACACACACACACACACACACACACACACATATGAGCACACTGCCTCTGTCCCTTACTCAGATTACTCAGATTAGGTATTTTACAGGAATATGGAGAGTGAGGGCATGCTGATCAGGACGTGTAAAACTAACCTATCAGTGCTAAACAATGTTGGACGTACAGAAGCAAAGGTCAGTGTTTGGAAAACCAGAGCTCCAGATGTCAACTACAGCCTATCTCCCCAATGGATTTTTTTTCCTCAATATTTTTATTTATTTTTTTGAGAAAGAGAGAACACAAGTGAGGAGAGCGGCAGAGGGAGAAAGAGAAGCAGACTCCCCCACCCAAGGTCCTGGGACCTTGGCCAAAGGCGGATGCTTAACTAACTGAGCCACCCAGGAGTCCCTCCCCAATGTACTTTATGATGCATGAACATAGATGTGAAGTGATTTCCTTTAATAGCAAACAGGAAGCTCCACATTGAATGGTGGTTTGACAGCATAGATGTGTTTCCTAAAATAACTGAAGTGTACCATAAAGGTACATAAAGGAATAAAAAGCATTATAAACCCGAAAGGACAAAGAAAATGGGAACAGACAAAATGGTAACCAAGATGTTTTCATTAAAATTTAAGAAGATGGTGAATGGATTGGGGAGTGGTAAATGACGTGAAGTGTGAAGAAAGCTGAACCTGTGGGGGGAGGATACTGAAGAGAAGTCTTGGGAATTCTGGAAGGCCTCTGGGAACTGGAGATGCCAGGTACCTCAGGAGGCAGAGCCAAGGAAGAGACTGTAAAAGGATCCATTAGATACTAGATGCCTCTTCCACCTGGTGCTAGGGGAGTTCCCTCCCCATTCTTTCAAGAGAAAAGAAAAACGGATTCTCTAGAGAAATTGAGTCCAGGAAGACTTGGGACTTAGGCTTAGTAGAGTGAGAGTAAGCTACTATGTTGACAAGGGATTCAATGAATGCATATGGTTAAAGAAAAAATTATTCTTTCTACTCTTGTTAAAGGGAGTAAAGCAGATTTTATCCAGGGAGACTATTCCAAGAAATTTTGTAGATGAAAGAGAAATTGAGTTCAACTCCGAATATAATAAGAAGTGGGAATTTAGAGCCAAGGAGCCGGGTTGGGGTCAGTGGATGGAAACATCAGAGTAAGAGGGGTTCTGACTGAACTGACTTGACAGGATTATTGTTGAAGGCAGACCAGCACCATAAAGTATCAAGGGTGGGCTATGAGGAATTGGATGAGACATCATGGGGTGGATGGGGGATTTTTACTAAAACGACGCAACAGAATTCTTAGAACAAGAATGGTAGAGCCCACGGGCAAAGCTTAGTCAAAAAGAAGACTCAGAGGAGCCTGACTGAAGTTGGAGTGGTGAGAGACCATGCTATGTGCCTTTGTCACATGACTGGTGAGGCATGGAGTGGTAGGGCACAGGTCAAGGACAAGGATCGGGCATAAAAATGGCATCATTTTCTAAGCAGCATGACTAAAAGACAGCTGGGAGATAATACAGTAATCCCTCTAAATTATGAGAGAAAATTATTTTCGATCTAGAATTTTATAGCCAGCTATTTCGGTTAAAGTGTGAGAATTCAATCAAAACTCAAAAATTTTAGGTTATTGTCAGGAAATGATTGTCCATTGGTTTTGGTGGGTTTTTTGTTTGTTTGGAGAAACATACACAAGTTGTGCTCCAAGTAAAACTGTGAGCCCAGAAAAATATACCATGAGAGCTGGTTACTTCTAGACAGTTACTTAGGCTTCCACAATTTAGGGAAATTAAGCTATAATCAATTATGTTACAAAGGATTTTGAAATGAGAAATACAAACAAATGAAGAAGGAAGCTCTAAAAAGGCAGGAAATACAACTTTCCTCATGTTCAAATAAAAAAAAAAACTAACATTGCCTTTTATTAAGCTTTTTTTGAAAGAACAATGTCCCCTAAGAAATATGTGTCACCTGCCTCCTCAGATCATTTACTTTCAACTCTGCTAGCACCAACACTCAATATAGTCATATATTTGTGTGAACTTTTTACTTTCTAAGTCATAATAACCTGATAATTTTTCTTTTAGTTTTTCCTTAAAAGCACTTACGTTGTGTTTAAGGGAACACAAAAAGAAAAGCCTGTTTTTTATACACTTGCCATATTAATGTGTTCAATCATTTTTTGTTATATAATAGACACCCTACTCACCCTAATTTGGCAAATAAAGGAATTCTGGATCACATGAATTAGAAATTCATATGTGACTTGAGTCCAGGGCTCAAACCATGTCCGCAAAGCCACGGTCTCCAATTCTCTTTGCCCTGTTCCCTAGTGGGATGGCTTATTCACAGATTCTGCAAAGAGGCAAGATAGCTAATCCTCACCTTTCATGTTCAAATCTAGCAGAAAAGAAAAAGCATCTCTTATAGAAAGCTCAACTCACCACCCGAAGAATTCACTTTGATTGACCCCCTTTGCTAGATGTCTTTCCATAACACGAACATGATATTGTGGAAAATCAGGGTTACATTCCTCATGAAGTAGACTCCCACCTACATACTTAGCCAGAGAATGGGGACTCTAGCTCTCAAAGAAAAACTAGGGTACTTTTTCCCGTAATACAGGGATGGTTGCTGGACAAGCCCAGATAGCATGTATCCATCCCAGCTTTTAATACTTTCTTTTTTTTTTTAAATTTTATTTATTTATTTGTCAGAGAGAGTGAACACAGGCAGACAGAGCCGAAGGCAGCCGCTCAACCAACTGAACCACCCAGGCGTCCCCCAGCTTTTAATACTTTCAAAAAAAAAAAAACACCATTGTTCTTCTGTCTCCAAAAAGCAAAATTCCCAAAAGATTTACCCTCCAGCCAAATGAATGTTTCTCTTGGTAAAAAAGACCCTAAGAACTAATAAATAATTTCTTTTCAGATTTTATGATCAAATCACACGCAATTTTACATTTTCAAGCTCTCTCACTTGGAGCCTTCAGAGAGCCTTTGCTCAATGTCTACACTGGTTTGTAGTTAGGAAAGAAACTAACGTAATTGTGCTGATAACTTTTGATTTTCTTCCCCCAGAGCATAGGCTTTTCTACCTGAAGCTTTGCCTTGAATATCATTGCCTCCTACCCTTAGCTTTGAAGATGAAATATAAAGCTTTTTCTTCCTACCCACGCCCCCCTGGGCTGCCAGCCACAATCAGCCTCGACAGGAAGCTGGGTATTATGGAAATCCGGGCTCTCTATCTTGGACATCACTCAGAAGAGCAGCCCCATGTAGGCCTCCTACATATTCCAGTAAATGGCCAAAGTGATGCGGTTTTCTGTTTCCACAAAAAGAAATTAACTTTCAAAAATTGGCATAAGGCTCTGCCATTTCTGTTATTTGTGTGAAATAAACCAGTCTTGTCATTTCATCTAGTCATCGGCCTCTGGAGCCCTAGGGGAAGTTACCCCTGCGGGCGTCCCCCATGAAGACCTGATTTGGCCTCTGGTGTTTTATTTTTTATAGAAACAATCCACGTTCTGCCATTTTATTTGATGTTCAGAGAGATCAGTGTGACTCTTCTATTTTTCAACCTCACTATTTTCTTTCCCAATGACAATGCATCACCATCTTGGTTTTTTTGTTTTTTGTTTTTTGGGGGGATTTTTTTTGTTTTTTTTTTAGTATCTACTAGGCTTAACAGTTCCCTATCCTTAAGGAGATCCTAGAGTCTGATATGTTATACAGTGATTTAGAAATAGACTCTGGAATCTTAGAAACCACTTCTGAAGTATATAGCTAACCTCCTAGATGAAGATTTCTTTTTGATACTAACCACCAAAAATAGTCTTATATATTCACAGCTATGCAGTGACAATGAGTTCCAAGGATATAGCTAACTCTATATATAGGATTTCTAGTAAGAAGATATCGATCACTCCCTTGATATGATACGTAGAGATATACTTGATACATAGATAGATACTTGTGTCTCCTTAGTAGGAAAAAACTGTTTCTTCTACTGAACAAACCTTGCTCTTCAGTGTCCTCAAATCATAGATGTAATAATAATTTACAACTCTAAAAAGTAAGAATCATTTTTAAGCCTCCTTTGGATATAAATGGTTTGAGAACTCTTATATATCTTTAGATGCTTTTCTCGAGCTCTCATAATTTTTTCCTGGTAAGAGTAGATTGGGTTTGAACAGGAAAGACAACACTAGAAGAAAAGCAAAGAGGGGACCCTGGGTGGCTCTGTCAGTTAAGCGTCTGCCTTCAGCTCAGGTCATGATCCCGGGGTCCTGGGATTAAGTCCTGTGTTGGGCTCTCTGCTCTGTGGGGAGTCTGTTTCTCACCCTCCCTTTGCTTCTCCTCTCTGCTTGTGCTCTCTCTCTCTCTTTCTCTCTCAAATAGATACATAAAATCTTTAAAAAAAAAAAAAAAGAAGAGAAGTAAGATTTCTTTTTCCTTTTGTATTCTGGCCGTTTCTTGAATAGGATTTCCCATGTACAGCTTATATCTAGCAGTTAAAGAGAAATAACTTGTGGAGAAAGATACTTAAGGGCTAATTAACTTATATAACACAAATAAATCCAAGACAAGAAGTGACCTTTATGACTATAAATCATAGCATTGCTCCACTATTATAGATCCAAGTATAATAAATAAAAATTGGGATGCATTTCCCAAGGGTTTAAAAGTACCAGGGAAGACTTTTCCACTTGCTTTTGGAACTCGCTTTGGCCATCGCATCAGATTTCTCCCTTGATGTTTTAAGGCAAAAATAATCCAGTGGAATCAAAACCATAAGTATCTCTAACATCTTAGCCCTAATGGCTTTTTTGGTCTTCTTGCAGAAGCATTTTAACCCAATAAACAAAATAATTATCTGAAGCTTGTCGTCTAAAATCCTTGGCAAGTTTTTCAAAAAACTTTCAAATGTGGTTTAGTTTATCAAAGAAGCAATAGTTCAGATTAGGATTGGAAGCTGCAGCAGTAACTACATGCCCATGGCTGGTTGTTCAACACAGAAGAATCTGTCTGGTGAAGGCTGGTGTTAGAGGAGATTAAATCACAAGATACATTCGTTAGACAAATCTATCTGCACTAGACTTTGGAAAAAAAAATCTGAATGATGAAAACATCATCTGCTACCATCTGTTCCACCAACTCCCCAAGTCTTCTCTCAAATATTAGGGTTAGTAATATATGTATCCACTCCTGTGCACTCTGAAAGGATAAACCAAAGACAGTTTAAGCTGGGACTTTACATTACAGAGTAGGGAAACCATGCAAGTCTTTGAAGATCAGTCCTGAAGGTAGAATTTAAAACTTTCGATGGCTTCTAGAAGGCTAAGGAAGTCCTAGGAAATTAAGCACTAATAAATGAGGTGGTAGAAATAGGCACTGAAATGCAACTACTTTGAGGGTTTACATGACCGAATCAGAAAACAAATGCCATCAAGCCTAAAGCATGCTTATAATGCCTAATGCTTAAAAAGCCTAAATGTAGCCAGGATCTACATTGAGACTTCATACTCATGTATAAGAGGTAGCCATTTAATTTGTTTTCTCCAGCTTTGTGCACTGGGAGGGTCTGGAAGCCCAGAACAATTATATACCAGGAGTAATTAGCACACAGGACACTCAGATCTTTATTTCTAAATACCATTCTCCATTTAAAAAATTGAGGTGTCAGGGCACCTGGGTGGCTCAGTAGGTTAAAGCTTCTGCCTTTGGCTCAGGTCATGATCTCAGGGTGCTGGAATCAAGCCCCACATCAGGCTCTCTGCTTACCCACCCGCCACCTGCATCTCTGCCTACTTGTGACCTCTGTCTGTCAAATAAATAAATAAATAAAATCTTTTTTTTTTTTTTTTAAATTGCGGTGTCTTCAAAAAGATGGAAGACCATTCATGCTCTTGGATTGGAAGAATAAACATTGTTAAAATGTCTATACTGCCTAGAGCAATCTATACTTTTAATGCTATTCTGATCAAAATTCCACTGGTATTTTTCAAAGAGCTGGCGCAAATAATCCTAAAATTTTTATGGAATCAGAAGAGACCCCGAATTGCTAAGGAAATGTTGAAAAAGAAAAACAAAACCGGGGGCATCACATTACCTGATTTCAAGCATTACTATAAAGCTGTGATCACCAAGATAGCATGAAACTTGCACAAAAACAGATACATAGACCAGTGGAACAGAGCAGAGAGCCCAGATATGGACCCTCAACTCTATGGTCAAATCATCTTCGACAAAACAGGAAAAAATATACAGTGGAAAAAAGACAGTCTCTTCAACAAATGGTGCTGGGAAAATTGGACAGCTATATGTAGAAGAATGAAACCCAACCATTCTCTTACACCATACACAAAGATAAACTTGAAATGGATAAAAGACCTCAACGTGATACAGGAATCCATCAGAATCCTAGAGGAGAACATGGGCAGTAACCTCTTCGACATCAGCCACAGCAACTCCTTTCAAGATATGTCTCCAAAGGCAAAGGAAACAAAAGCGAAAATGAATTTTTGGGACTTCATCAAGATCAAAGCTTCTGCACAGCAAAGGAAACAGTCAAAAAAACAAAGAGGCAATCCACGGAATGGGAGAAAATATTTGCAAATGACAGTACAGACAAAAGGCTGATATCCAGGATCTATAAAGAACTTCTCAAACTCAACACATACAAAACAGATAATCATGTCAAAAAATGGGCAGAAGACATGAACAGACACTTCTCCAAAGAAGACATACAAATGGCTATCAGATACATGAAAAAATGCTCATCATCACTAGCCATCAGGGAGATTCAAATTAAAACCACAATGAGATACCACCTTACACCAGTTAGAATGGCCAAAATTAGCAAGACAGGAAACAACATGTGTTGGAGAGGATATGGAGAAAGGAGAACCCTCTTGCACTGTTGGTGGGAATGCAAGTTGGTGCAGCCACTTTGGAGAACGGTGTGGAGATTCCTCAAGAAATTAAAAATAGAACTTCCCTATGACCCTGCAATTGCACTCCTGGGTATTTACCCCAAAGATACAGACGTAGTGAAAAGAAGGGCCATGTGTTTATAGCAGCAATGTCGACAGTCGCCGAACTGTGGAAAGAACCAAGATGCCCTTCAACGGACGAATGGATAAGGAAGATGTGGGCCATATACACTGTGGAGTATTATGCCTCCATCAGAAAGGATAATACCCAACTTTTGTATCAACATAGACGGGACTGGAAGAGATTATGCTGAGTGAAATAAGTCAAGCAGAGAGAGTCAATTATCATATGGTTTCACTTATTTGTGGAGCATAACAAATAACACAGAGGACATGGGGAGATGGAGAGAAGGGAAATTGGAAGAGGAGATGAACCATGAGAGACTATGGACTCTGAAAAACAATCTGAGGGTTTTGAAGGGGCAGGGGGTGGGAGGTTGGGGGAACCAGGTGGTGGGTATTATGGAGGGCACGTATTGCATGAGCATTGGGTGTGGTGCATAAACAATGAATTCTGTTATGCGGAAAAGAAATTTAAAAAAAAAAAAAACATAGTTGGTGAACCAGGCAGGAAACAATTTCCACAATAAAAAAAAATAATAATAATCAATTTGTTAATGTAAAAAATAAATAAATAAATAGATAAAATTGAGGTGTCTTTGGAGAAATGGCAGATTCCAGAGCTGAGGCAAAGAAGGAACCAGATCAATCTGAACTTTTTGTGCCAAAAAGGAAGAAACAGCTAAAAACAACCCCAAAATGGGCACCTAAGTGTCTCAGTGAGTTGGGTCTCTGCCTTCGGTTTGGGTCATGATCTCAGGGTCTTGGGATCGAGGCCCGCATCAAGCTCTCTGCTCGGTAGGGAACCTGCTTCCTCCTCTCTCTGTCTGCCTCTCTGCCTACTTGTGATCTCTGTCTCTCTGTCAAATATATAAATAAAATCTTAAAAAAAAAACAAAATTTAAGAAAAAAATAAATATAAGGACATGTGAAAAGGACACAAGGAGCCAGCTCAGAGGGATTCCCACTGGATAAGTCAGAGACGATCTGAGCATTAAGATAAATAAAAACTGGGATGCCTGGGTGGCTCAGTTGGTTAAGCTTCTGCCTTCAGCTCAGGTCATGATCCCAGGGTCCTGGATGGAGCCCCACATCAGGCTCCCTGCTCAGCAGGGAGTCTGCTTCTCCCTCTCCCTCTGCCTGCTGCTCCCCCTGCTTGTGCTCTCTCTGTCTCTCTGACACATATATTTATATATATACATATATATAGTTACATATTTACACATAAAATAAAACCTGTAACAGATGATAACTCATCGCATAAAAGAAGAATCCATGAATTCATACTGATAATAAATAGATGATTGAGAAATGGGCAAGTGACATAGCTAGATCTTTTTAACCATAGAATAGGGCTAATAAATCTGGAAAGATCCAATTAGAAAATGACTAGAAAATCACATGCAACTATTAATGATAAAGATACATTCGGGCAAAACTAATCAATGGGTTAGTCTGGGGTAGTAGGGTTAAGTTTGGTAAGAAACACTGTTTTTATAAACCCACCCCACAAATTATAACAATGATCACCCCAACAGCAGAGCACAGTCAGTGGCCTTCTGTAAGGCCAGGCTGTGGTTGTGATCACACAACATGTTCTGACTCCTTATACCAACTTACATTCTGCCCAAGGACCCGCCTGTCACAGAATCCAGGCAAGGCCACCGACTTGTGGAGACACACAACCTGAGACTCCACTCTACTAGTGGAGAGATGGCAAAACACACACTGTGTCCCTGTCCCATCACTCTATCCAGCCTGGGGCACTACCATGCCCGGAAACAAAGCTTGCGACCCCACCCAAACAGAGGGGACTGCAGAAGCCGCTGGTAGTGTTGCCAGACTCGAGAGCCCAGCCAGCAGCCCTACTTAACCATGGGGCCAGACCAGTGCTAACTCCTCTGACCTCAAAGCATAAACAATGGCCTTGCCCAAATTCACCCAAGGAGGTGAAAGACCTACACATTGACATATATTATATGTAGTCAACAATACTATATTGTGTACATGAAAGTAGCTAAGGGAGTAAATCTTAAAAGGCCTCATCAAGAAAAAGAAAGAAAGACTAGAAGGAAGGAAGGAAGGAAAGAAAGAAAGAAAGAAAGAAAGAAAGAAAGAAAGAAAGAAAGAAAGAAAGAAAAGGGAAAGAAAAAGAAAAAAGAGGGTCACCTGGGTGGCTCAGTGAGTTAAAAGCCTCTGCCTTTGGCTCAGGTCATGATCCCGGGGTCCTGGGATCGAGCCCCACATCAAGATCTCTGCTCAGCAGGGAGCCTGCTTCCCTTCCTCTCTCTCTGCCTGCCTCTCTGCCTCCTTGTGATCTCTGTCTGTCAAATAAATAAATAAATAATTTTTTAAAAAAGAAAAGAAAAGTTAACCATGTGCAGTGTTGGGTGTGTTAACATTATGGTGCTAATCATTTGCAACATATATCAAAGCATTGTGTTGTATGTCTCTCTTTTTTTTTTAAGATTTTATTTATTTGAGTGGGAGTGAATGAGAAAGAGAGAGCATGAGTGGGAAAAGGTGCAGAGGGAGAGGGAGAAGCAGACCCTCCACTGAGCAGGGAGCCCAACGTGGACCTTGATCCCAGGTCCCTCGATCCCAGGTGAAGGCATATGCTTAACTGATGGAGCCACCCAGGCATCCCCCATGTTCTATGGCTTAAACACATTATGATACTTAAGCTAGAAAAAAAAAAATTTAACACACAAGGAGAATTTCTCTCTCTCGTTATCATTCTCTCACCCTCCCCCCTCACACACACACCCCCCTACTCCTCAGCCCTGCTCTTAAGGCTTTTCAACTGCTTTAATCAGATCCTAGATTATCCAGGATAATCTCCCATAGGTAAAGCCAACTGAATAAAGATTTCAATTACATCTGCAAATTCCCTTCACAGCAATGCCCAGATTAGTGTTTGAATAACTGGAGATGTAGCTTAGCCAAGCAGACACATCAAAGAGAACAAAAGAAACTATCACATTATGAATATATACATATGAATAAGGAGGTTAAAAAAGATTATTTAAATTCAGAAACTCTAGCCATTCATTCACAGACTTCTGCTATCATAGCAAAAGTTAACGTGGAAAGCCAGGCAAACCTCGGATTTGTTTTTTCTTGGAAAAGAATAAAGATGTTGGGGTGCCTGGGTGGCTCAGTGGGTTAAAGCCTCTGTCTTTGGCTCAGGTCATGATCCCAGGGTCCTGGGATGGAGCCCCACTTCAGGCTCTCTGCTCAGTGGGGAGTCTGCTTCCCTCCCTCTCTCTCTCTGCCTGCCTCTCTGCTAACTTGTGATCTCTGTCTGTCAAATAAGAAAGAAAGAAAGAAAGAAAGAAAGAAAGAAAGAAAGAAAGAAAGAAAGAAAGAAAGAAAAGAAGAAAGATGTTTTACCAGGCACAAAGCAGACATTTATGATTAATATCATTTTTCCTGAGACAAAAGTAAGAAGTCATCAAAAATAGTCAAACACAGCCATTCACAATATACAGTTTCTGCTTTCAGAAGGAAAGCATTAGCCTCAACAGGGCTCAAGAGTCAGGTTCACTGTGATAAACAACCAGAACTTGGAAAATATGGGGCATCGTAAATGACACAGAGGCAGAGACATTGGAAGTTCTCATATTTTAGTATGATTCAAAACAAAACATCTCTGGTCCTGTGCCTTGAAGGGAACAGAGGTTAGAAAGACATTAGCTGTTGCTTTATGACCTTTCCAACTTTGGAAAGAGAGGTCCCTTACGATGAGCGAAGCCCATTTTTCCGCATGATTTGAGCACTGAGAGCAGTTTATCATGGTGGGAGAGGTTCACTCTAGCTGTGGGATGGCATAGGTCCTTCGGCTGATAGAGTTGAAGGCAGAGCCACGACTCTTCCTCCTCCTTTACCCTGAGTCTGCAGTGGCTCGCTGCACTTCACAAGTGACTGGTCCCCACAAGCCATCATTCATCTTCTTTCCTTCTTCTCTTAACACTCCGCTAGGAAAGCTGCCTAGCAACTCTTGTGAATCTCTATTATCAGAATAAGAGAAGCGAGACGAGCCTAAAAAGGGATATTACCAAGGAATTAAGACTCTCAGAGCAGATTTCCCTACTGCCACCACTAAAAATAAGAAGCTGGAAGTGACAAGAAGTATTTACTTACTGGTCAAAGGAGTGAGCATGTGAGATTCGTAGGAAAGATGATGAAGAGCTTATAGTCCGGCTCCTTTTTTTTTCTTTTTAAATAATATTTTATTTAATTATTTGAGAGAGAGAGAGAGAGAGAGCAGGTGAGCAAGACAGAGAGCACAAGCCAGGGGGAGAGTCCCTGAGCAGGGAGTCCAACACGGGGCTCCATCCCAGGACCCCAGGAATATGACTTGAATGGAAAGCAGACACTTAACCAACTGAGCCACTGAGGCGCCCCATAGTCCTGGCTTTATAGAGAGAAGAGGCCACAGGGAGCTTCAAAGGTCAAAGGTAAATCAAGAATCAAGGCCACTCAGTGGGCACCCAGTAATGTGCTGGTGGCAGAGCAGAGCAGTGTAGATGACAGACACAGGACACGTTCTACACAATGTCTTGGGGAGAGATAGGAGCTACCTTCGCACAGCAGAGGCACAAACAATGGCGTATATTGTATGTAAAATAACCTTCCTATGGGGCCACTCAGAAAGTCCTGAACGGGGAAGGTCAAGGTCCAAGTGAAGTTACCTGCTGAGCCCCCTTGAGCTCATGGTATCTTGCTGCTGCTGGAGGTGGTAGGTAAGACCTAGCACCCTTTTGCCTCTGTAATTTTTGCATTATGAGCTCTCCAACTTTATTTAAGCATTCCTTTCTCCAGGCCTAGTCTGACTTAAAAACCGGACTGGGTCCAGAGTGTGAGTGGGTCCAACTTAGAAACCAGACTGGATCTGGCTTAGAAACGAGATACTGGATCCAGCGTTGTTGGGTCGATGGTCAAAGGAGTGAGACATACAAAGCGAAGTTCAAGCAAAGCTTTATTTCGCGCCAAGCATAAGAATCAAACTGACCGATCAGGGACGTCTCTTGCAAAGAGGAGACCACTCTCTGCCTTACAGACTAGCTTTTTTAATTTTTTTTTTTCAATTTCTTTTCAGGGTAACAGTATTTATTGTTTTTGCACCACACCCAGTGCTCCATGCAATCTGTGCCCTCTCTAATACCCACCACCTGGTTCCCCCAACCTCCCACCCCTCTACCCCTTCAAAACCCTCAGATTGTTTTTCAGAGCTTTTAAGGACAAAGGCCATGTGGTTGGGCCTGGCCACGCACAGGTGACCAATGAGATTGTAACACAGAGATAGCTGCACAGTTCTTCTAGGTCACACAGAAGTGACCAATTGAATTACAGTTTACCCTATAGTAGATATTTGAACCACCTTGGTCAGAATTGGCGCCCAAAGGGCACCCAAAGGGCAGGGCCCATACTCCTTGGTAGCTAGGAGACAATATGTGTCCCCACTGATTGAATGTCTCCACCTGGCCTGACCCCCCCTTGTATTTGGGCTTTGTTACCTGGGACTGGTTTCCAGGACTTGTTTTTAAGTCAGTTCCCTAAAGGGGGAGAAGCAGGGCCAGGAGGGAGCTGCTCTGGCTAAATAGGCCTTGGGTGAATAAAATTATGTCTTTAGTCTGAACAAGGGTTAACCTTACCACAGATCATCTTAGATTACAACTGGCCGCAGTGGAGAAATTTTAACCTACGTAAGTTTATCCATTTACAAGGAACCCTAGAAAAAAGAGAGTCTTAGTCAAGTGCTCATCGTAAAGGGCAGAGGGAAAATTATTATTCTCCCTGTAACGTTTCTAGTGATAAGGGTGGCGCCTGCCAGGACACCCCACTATCTCGAGAGCCTACAGGCAGGATCCTGGGAAAACTGGCAGAGGTCCAAAAAGGTGAGAATTCTTAACGAAATCAGGTCTCGCAGATCTCTATTGCTTGTGCCTGGCCAAGAGAGGAGACTGGCAGGCAAAAACATTGGTAAAATTACATCTTTGAACTGGGCCTGGTGCAATTGCTTCTGGGTACAATTTGTGGTTGCTCTGCTCTCTTCTGGGGACAGCTACTGCCTTCTTATTTGTCACACTTCGTGTCCTGAGGACTTGACTTGGGCAACCGTCAGGTGGGGGCTGCAAACATTGGCTGAACCGAACGCTGGGTTGCACTTCGCTGGCGACTGGGATCCTACTGACCCCTGCCAGTCGGCCCAACAGAAAATCTACCAATGCGTACCTCGTTACTTTCACTGGGAATGAAGGCGTCCTAAGGGTTAAAAATTCTAATTAGTCTCTGCAACTAAAACGACTAGAAATAATGAAAGGAACAATCTTTGTCAGGGAAACAGGATGCGTGTGGCTAAGAAAAGGTATGAGGGACAGGGATACATTTTTGCTAAAGGAGATGAAAGTAATTGCACCCTACAGGCGAGGTGGTTGTTTCAGAACAGAAAGAGGAGGATAAAGGAGGGAACAAATTCCATACAGGAAGTTGAGGAGCAGACGGATGGGGAAGAAAGGCCCGGTGGACAGAGAGAGAACCTTACCTGTGTAGGCAAGCTAGCTGAAAACACAGTGAATTCATTATAAGGTTTATTTTTTTTTTAAACATAAGCTTTAATAAATAATAAATTAATAAAATAAATAATAAATAAATAAATAGTGTACTTACATAAAACTCAACGTGTCCTTTCATTTGCTTAAAGGATGAAGAATAGGCCAGGCGCCTATTGGTCTGTTTTTGTTTTTTTTTTTTTTAAGATTTTATTTATTTATTTGACAGAGAGAGAGATCACATGTAGGCAGAGAGACAGGCAGAGAGGAAGGGAAGCAGGCTCCCTGCTGAGCAGAGAGCACCATGTGGGGCTCGATCCCAGGACCCTGAGATCATGACCTGAGCCGAAGGCAGAGGCTTTAACCCCCTGAGCTACCCAGGTGCCCCTATTGGTCTGCTTTTAATAAGACCTATGAAGGGTTTTTCTTTACCTTATAAGGAATCTGTCTAGAACACAGGATTCTGTGTTTTATCAAAATAATTCCTTGGGTTTTGGGTTGTCTTTATCAGACCTTCAATTACTTCAGAAAACTCAGTTTTCTCAATATTGAAAGAGCTCAAGTCTCACAAGTATGAAACGTTCTGTATGCATCTTCGAGGTTTTTAATTATTGCTTTGGTTAAGTGGATGTTTTGGGGACACACTTCCCAAAAATAAAATTCTAAATGAAGTTTTTTTTTTCTTTGAACTAACTTTGGGGTTTGCAGAGGATCCCTGAATCGCCACAAAAGATTTTTTGTCTTTCCTTATAAAAACGGAGATGTTAAATTTACTGGGCTTACTTGCATACATTAAACAGGGGAAACATTGTCCAACAAGAAGGGATGCTAAGCCTTCTTTATGTTATAATGTATCGATATAGGTTACTAAATATAAGTGTTCCAGAAAGGGTATAAAATTCCTGAAAATCCAATATGTCCTAGTTTAATAGTGTTTTTAGTTGTGATTCCAGTTATTATCTTAAAGCATTGCATGCCAAAGAGATAACCACATTTCCTTGTCATTTTCATTATAACAACTCTCCCTTCAGATTTTTAACCATGGCCATTTTTAAGTCTTTTTTGTCATTTATGCACAGTTACGGTTTTCCTCTGATGCTTTCACCAAAGCCCATCATCTTCAAGGAGACTCATGGAAAGGATTCAGACAAGCACAACTTTCTGCTAACTTTCAGATCATACTCCCGCACTGGGTTAGAATTTCAGAACTTGAACAGAGAAAGTGACAGCTTCATAAAACTACAGCAAAAGATCAAGAATTAATTACATGGGACTCAATGAACTGTTGAGAATGATTATAGTTTTTACAACTTTTGCTTGTTTTGTTTATGACTTGTGTGGGGTCTTTAATGTTTTGTCTTTCCAGATTTAAGGAAACCTTTTGTCTTTTCTCTCTCTCTCTTCTTTTTTAATATTTTATTTATTTGAGACAGAGAGATACAGATAGAGAGAGCATGAGCATGGAGAGTGGCAGAGGGAGAGGGAGAAGCAGACTCCCTGCTGAGCCAGGAGCCCTACACTGGACTCGATCTCAGAACCCAGAGATCATGACTTGAGCTGAAGGGCAGATACTCAACCTTCTGAGCCACCCAAGCTCCCCTATCTTTTTTTTTTTTTTTTTTTTTTTTTTGTAAGAGAGAGAGAGTGAGAGCGAGCACAGGCAGACAGAGTGGAAGGCAGAGTCAGAGGGAGAAGCAGGCTCCCTGCGGAGCAAGGAGCCCGATGTGGGACTCGATCCCAGGACGCTGGGATCATGACCTGAGCCGAAGGCAGCTGCTTAACCAACTGAGCCACCCAGGCGTCCCCAAGCTCCCCTATCTTTTTAGTAAGTTATCAGTGATTTGGAAAATATACCTTTGTGAACAAGGATGAAACACTTGCCTTTTTCTTCCTGCCTAATACTGCCAGAATTCAGAAATTCTTATTTTGATGGTGATATAGTTGTTTGCACAAGTGCAATAAGAATCTGTTCTTCTAACAGGACACAGTCAGAAACACTGTTTATACTACCAAGGTTGGAAAACATTGAAAAACCCATCCTGGTACCTTGCTTGCTTATAGAACAAGGAGATGAACAGCAAAAACAATTCTTCCACAGATTTCACATCGTAACTTCAGAGTTTCACAGCAAGACAAAAGCAAGAGAATGATCAAAAGTGGGAACTGTCAAATTAATTAAACAAGGAGGCTGTTAGACCAATGTCTCTAATATCAATGCAGCCTACTTAAGCAAACCAAAATCTAAGCCTGAGAATCCCTCAAGAGTATGAAATCAAGATACTAAGAACAACGAATCACAAACAGCCAACCAGGCTTTAATTATGGCCAAACAAGAACTCCCTTACTTTGCTTTGACCTTTTTCCTCTGTGAAAGCCTCTCACCAAGCTCCTGTGGGTGGAGCATTCCTAACCGCATCTGGCTTGGTTTGAGCCTGGCTTGGTCTGCCTGATTTGAACAGATTTTTGCTCAAATAAACTCTTAAAAATTTTAATATGCTTCAGCTTTTAATAGTGTGAATGGTCTAATCTTGTACAGTCCCCACTACTCTGTCTTTTAGCAGCCCCATTTCACATTTTTGTGTCTCAGGGACACTGGAGCTTGAGAGCCTGTGCTATGTAAGTGAGTGATGGTTTGGTCCAGAGGTAGGGCTCAAGGAGAGGCCAATTACACTTTCAGGTCACTGGTGATTTTACCCTAGTTCGCACATTTAACAACTGGCTATATAGTATTTCTGCTCTTCTAGGCCTTCCATTCAGGATGCCAAAGTTCATTACCAGAAGAATATGTTGATTGCTCTCTTCTTCTTTTTTTTTTTTTTTAAGATTTTATTTATTTATTTGACAGATCACAAGTAGGCAGAGAGGCAGGCAGAGAGAGAGGAAGGGAAACAGGCTCCCTGCTCGGCAATATGGGGCTCAATCCCAGGACCCTGAGATCATGACCTGAGCCAAAGGCAGAGCCACCCAGGCGCCCCTGATTGCTCTCTTCTAATAAGATACGTACATCCAGATAATTTTTGCTGGTGTTATTTGGAGAATCACAGCACACATACATCTTTTTTCCAATTTATTTGTTTAATTTGAAATCTCTTCCTTCAGCATAGAACAAAGTATGAGGTACTTCTAAATCCTGACACAAGAGTATCTAATATTTTTCTTTCAGCTTAGTGGTATACAGTAAAACAACAAACAGTAAGCACTAAGAGCTAAATTATTCTGAAATTGCTTACACAGAACTCCAAACTACTTGTCAGAAGATTTTAAGCAATAGATATTAGGAAGACAATGCATATATTTACATGAATCTAAGAACATTTTGTAGCTTCTTACGGCTGAAATACACTGGGCCATAATAAGTCTCTAGACAACACTCAGATCATTTCTGTAATTTAAATCTCTTTTGTAATAACTTCATAGAACAGCACAGACATCAAAACATCCAATTTGTGTTGGCAGCAAGAAGATTCCATTATTCATTCATTCACTTTGAGATCCTTAGTTGCAATCCAAAGAAACTGTTCTAGCTCATTAAAGCAGATAAAAATACTATATTAAAGGGTATAAGCCTCAGAATTTCTGGTAAAGTCACAGAAGCAGGCTTGATGGCCATTCTTCCAGAAAAAGTTTTCAAAATAAGATGCAAAATGATGCCAATATCACAGCTACCAAAAGACACAAGGCCACAGCTTACCCTGGGGATTCCAGGTACTGAAGACAAATTCTGGTGTCTTCCAGACCGGGTCTCTGAAAAGCTGGATGTCACTGCCTAGGTGATATGTCGGTATGTGGCTACAAAGTATGATGACTAGGGAATTAAGCTTCTGGGCTCTCTGACACTGTGAGTAGTAGGCTCAGAAGGTGAAGAATTCCCCAAACCAAGAAAGCTTTACAAAGGTGCCAAAGAGTCAAAATAAATGACCAGTGCCTCCAACAAGCAAAAGGGAACTAAATACAAACTGAGAAAATGATGAGGAAAAATAAAAACAACATGTTAAGCAACAAATTTGTGTGGAATCTGCAGTTTGCTGGGGAAGGCAGAATAAAAATCAAGCAGATAATCCCATTAATAAAGATATCATTGTAAATCCCGTAAGATACAAAGGAGAGAGACCAGGTTTTCTGACAGCTGGTATCAATGGAACCCAACTTGAACTGGGGATCCAAAAGACTCCTTGAGGAAATGATCTCTGACTTGAGTCTGAGGAAGGAATGAGGTAAGCAGACAAAGAGAGTTGAAGAATGTTCTAGAACATTCCAGTCAGGGGAAGCACATAGGTAGAAGGCTTGTGGTGAGAGGGAACACAGGGACTCTGAGGAAGTGGAAGAACCATGTATTTGGTTCTAGATTCAGGTTGATTGAGAGGGGAGTGTTGGAAGTAAGGTTTGAACAGTAGATGGAGTGAGATGAAATATGAGACCATATTTCTTTCTTCATTATGAAAGCAAATATGGAAGGCCTGAACTGGAGAACTCTATAATAATCAGATCACTCTAAATGTTGCGTGCCAAATGGGAGGCTGTGGACATTGTGTGGTTCAGGAGAAAGGTGACAGTAGTCTCAGCCTCATGCAAGACACATGGAGAAAGCCCACAGCCTGTTGACAGTATTGTCACTCTTACTTCATTCAAGTTTATGTTCTATTTTATTTTATTTCACTTAATTTTTTTTTAAGATTTTATTTATTTATTCATGAGAGACAGAGAGGCAGAGGCAGAGGGAGAGGAAGAAGCAGGCTCCCCTCTGAGCAGTGAGCCTGATGCAGGGCTCGATCCCAGGACCCTGAGATCATGATCTAAGCTGGAGGCAGACACATAAGTGACTGAGCCTCCTGGGCACCCCTTTGTTCAATTTTAATCAGTTTTCCCATATCTAATATTCTGCAAAATTGAATTGTATACTTTCTCCCAGTTTTTCTGATTTTGAGACATTTAATACCATAAATATTCCCTTTTTCTTTTCTTTTTTTTTTTTTTTTGAAACTGCATCTGGGATAATATTACAGAATATCTTCAATTCATAATCTAATGCATTTGGACAAGCTGAAATCCCTTGAAATTCAGAATTTATTATAAAATGCATAGTGGTTTCCAAACAGTAGTGCATGACCCAGGAATTACAGCATTTATCACTGCTTTTCAGACTTCCACCCAAAAATTGCCTTACCCTGGCTCCTGTATCTACTAACTCTTCCCCAGTTAATTCTTAGTTAATGTCTGCATAAATAGCAATAGAAACCTCTGTAAGAATTCCATTAATTTTTTTTTCTTCAATTACTTAAATTTCATTAGAACTAAAGATTTCTTTGCATTAAAGCAGCCTGAAGCATTAGATTAAAAAAGTGGGGTTTGGAGCCAGAAGTCCTGACATTAAGCTCTGTTTCCATCACTTCCAAGATATTTGACATGTTGCAAATTTTTTGGTTTCTCTCAGCCTTTGCCTTCTCCACTGCAAAAGTAGCATGACAGGGTCTCCAAATGAGTGGCAGCAAACACAGAACAAAAGGATGTTTCATCAAAATGATTTGCATATTGTAAAACCAGAGAAGCATGAGTTGTGACTAAACATGAAGATAATCTACTAAATACATAGGGCACGAGATGCAGAAACACTGGGGTTCTTTTTTTTTTTTTTTTTAAGATTTTATGTATTTATTTGTCAGAGACAGAGAGCACGAGCAGGGGAAGAGGGAGAAGCAGACTCTCTGCTGAGCAGGGAGCCTGACACAGGGCTCCATCCCAGGAACCTGGGAGCATGACCCAAGCAGAAGGCAGACTCTCAACCAACTGAGTCACTCAGACATCCCAGAAACTTTGGGGTTCTTGCCAACAAAGACAATATAAAAAAAAAATTTTTTTTCTTAAGATTTCAATACCTGAGGTGCCTGGGTGGCTCAGTGGGTTAAAGCCTCTGCTTTTGACTCAGGTCATGATCTTGGGGTCCCGGGATCGAGCCCCACATTGGGCTCTCTGCTCAGCAGGGAGCCTGCTTCCCCCTCTCTCTGCCTGCCTCTCTGCCTACTTGTGATCTCTGTCTGTCAAATAAATAAACAAAATCTTAAAAAATAAAGATTTCATTTATCTATTTGAGAGAGAGAGAGAATGAGCAGGAAGGAGAGAGCGAAGTAGGCTCACCCTGAGCAGGGAGCCCAACCATGGGGCTCCATGCCAGGACCCTGGAATCATGACCCAAGCCAAAGGCAGATGTTTAACCAACTGAGCCACCCAGGCACCCCAAGATACAAAAACTTTGTAGCATTTTAACAACATGCACAAAAGAGACCACAGTGAATGGTCTTGAATGTGACTTGAGCTCCTTTTCCGGAACTTCTGCTGTTCGTCTCTGATCTCAGAGCATGTGAAAACCCTGAGTCAGCCCACAGCAGCCTCCGAGGTGGGCTCTGTCCTAGAAAGCAATCGAGGCGGTAAATTTAAAGAGGCAAGGAGTAAGCAAGTCCTAACTCTCCATAACAATGAACACTCAGGTTCCTCCAGTGCACTGTTTTATCTTCTTTTTTTTTTAATTTATTCATTGCGTATTAATAATATTCTTCAGTTCAAGGCACATTATTATCATTGGTGCCTAGGAAGCTCTCTAGGTTCAATATTTAGTTATTCCATCTTATCCCTATCTCCAACGCAACCGTTCTGTTGTGTTTATTCCCTTTGAGTTTTAAGTGCTTAAAAAATAGCATGTCTGATTTTGTTAGCATTTATGTCAAACCATGAAAATCCTTACAGATCTCATTTAGCTTCTATCTTTCTGGATGAAGCTTTTTTTTGTTTGTTTGTTTTTTAAAAACCCAATCTTATTTCTATGTATATACATCAGATGTGTTCTTTCCGGTGCTTCCTAATAATCCATGGTGGTCTCCAAGTCTATGTACCCAAACTGGCGCCAACTTCCACCACTGTAAAGGACATTGCAGCTAGTATCTTTATACTTTTCATGCTCTAAATATGAGATTTTTTGGATACCTTCTCAGGAGCAGAACTTCCAGGTCATAGCACATGCATATACTTAGTTGGTATATACCATGCCAGACTGTTCAGAGTGAGTATAACAATCTACCTCCTCAGGAAGCTTCCTGTGGACCAGGTTCCCTAACAACACTCAGCATTACCCAGCTTTCTAATTTTTGCCAATTTCACATTGTTAATTTAACCTGCCTTCTGATTATTATCTTTAGCATGGCTTCACGTACATGTTGGTTTTGAGAGTTTTCTTTTCTGTAAATTACTTGTTCATATTCTTTGTTGTCCTACTACAGTCACTGACTTAGCAACTCACAGAAACTCTTTTCCTAATTATGAATCCCTTGCCGGTTTTAGATATTGAAAACATGTACCCCCAGTTAGTCATGTATTAATCTGGCCCATGGTAGCCTTCATGAATGGAAAGCTTTCATTTTCAGCTATGTACGGTTATGAACATTTTCTTTTTGAATTTTTTGAACCGTTTCACTATGCCTAGGCTATAAGGATTATCTCATACATTCCCTTCTATCAGTTCTATGTTTTTCTCTTTCCAAGTTATTTATTTTTGTTAATTTTTGGATTTATTTGAGAAAAAGAGAAAGAGCACCCAAGTGTGCACAAGACCCAGGGGAGGAGGGAGGGCAGAGGGAGAAGGAGAGAAATCTTCAAGCAGCCTCCTTGCTGAGCACAGAGCCAGCAAAGTCCTGGGCTCAACCCCAGGACCCTGAGATCACCACCAGAGCCGAAATCAAGAGTCAGATGTTTAACTGACTGACCCACCCAGGCGCCCCTCCCTTTCAAATTTAGATTTATAATTTATCTGGAGGTCACTCTTAATTTGGGGTTAGGTAGGGATCCAATTTAATTTTTCTGCATATAGTGAGCCCAGCTTCTCCAAAAAAAAAAACTTCAACAATTCTCACTGATTTGTAGTAATCCCTTTAAAGTAGATTAAATTTCCATGGATACAGGAGTCTCTTCTGAGTGTGTTATTTTCTTCCACTTATCTGTTTATCTGATCGTACACTGATAGCCCATTGCTTTTAGCACTTTGGCCTTGAAGTATATCTTAATACCTGACAAGGCAAGCTGTCCATCTTTACCGCTTCTCATTCAGGCACAGACAGCCATGGACTTTTAGTCACCTCTACAGATTTCACTGCAAGTTTAGTAGTTTCTGCAAACGATTTAACTGGAATCTGGATTGAAATTGCATTGCATTGCATTTATATACTAAATTGAAGGAAATCTACATCTTAGTAATATATATTCATCTCATCCAGGAACATGAAATGTCACCCCATTTAGTCAGATCATCTTTTATATCCTTTACTAGAATTTTAAAGCATCAGGAAATTCATGTGAAACTTGGAAATAAAGCCAAAAAGATGCATGGAACATGCTTTCAGTATCACTTGGGGAATAAAGACCACAAAAGCAAAGGATAGCTATGAATACACTTGGTTTATCTCACTGTTTACTGTTAATAAAAGGTCCCAGATTTGGTGAGGTTACATGTTAATTTCTAGAATTTCATCCAGGAGATGCAAACAATTTTGTGTCTGATGAAACAGGGAACTCCAAAGACTTAAGGTGGGCAGTACATTTATTTTATAACCAGTCACCAACCTTATCTTAATATTTCTCTACTACCTTGCCTATAAGTGCTTTGTGGATTGACCATGACATGATGGGTTCCCTCATTAATTAATGAAACTAAAATCTTTGACAGAGGTTCATTCTCCATTTACACAAAGATCATCATTTCATCTTTTTGAATATTTCATTTTGGCAACTTTCTCCATAAATGTCTTCCATGTGTTACCTTAACTCCAGGATATTTCATAGTTTCATTGCAATTAGGAATGGAATATTACTTTTCCAGAGTTTTCTGATCATTGCTTATTTTTGAAGGTTGATGCTGTATCCATCAACCTTGCTAAACTCTTATATTGGTTTTAATAGCTTCTCTCTGGATCTTTTCTGTTCTCTCAAGCAGACAGTCATAATACCAGCAATTAATGGACAGTTAGATACTGTACACGATTCTTTTCTTTTTAAAGATTTTACTTATTTGAGAGAGAGTGAGAGAGCACAAGTGGGAGGGAGAAGGAGAAGCAGATCCCCGTCAGGCAGGGAGCCAGATGTGGAACTCAATCCCATATCCCTGGGATCATGACTAGAGCCCAAAGCAGGTACTTAACCGATGGAGCCACCCAGGTGCCCCTACACTACTAAATTTTAAAGGTAGATAAAACAGGTAAATTCCTAGAAAATTATTAAATGCCAACACTCGTCCTAATTTTGCATGTACTTCTCTCTTTTTTTTTAATTTATTTGACAGAAATCAAGAGAGGCAGACAGAGAGAGAGGAGGAAGCAGGCTCCATGCTGAGCAGAGAGCCCGATGTGGGGCTCGATCCCAGGACCCTGAGATCATGACCCAAGCCGAAGGCAGAGGCTTAACCCACTGAGCCACCCAGGTGCCCCTGCATGTACTTCTCTTAAGCATGATCCTAGTTTTAGCTTCTGATTCTTAATCAAAATCCATATTTATGGTGTGACTGCCCACAAATGACCTCATTTGATATCAACCTAAATCTGGTAAGGTCAGGGTCATGCCTGTTATACACTGAAGGAAATAAATACATGAAGGATCAGGGCATTGTGAGAAGTCAGAGCTCTAGCTGCAGTGGGTGCTTGTCAGTACAAGGTTCTTATGCCTTGAAATCAGGTACAATTTCTTTTTTTTTTTTTTAAAGATTTTATTTATTTATTTGAAAGACAGAGATCACAAGTAGGCAGAGAGGCAGGCAGAGAGAGAGAGAGAGGGAAGCAGGCTTCCCGCGGAGCAGGGAGCCCGATGCGGGGCTCGATCCCAGGACCCTGAGATCATGACCCGAGCCAAAGGCAGCAGCCCAAACCACTGAGCCACCCAGGCGCCCCAAATCAGGTACAATTTCTGCAGCAGAAACTTCCATGTGTCCCTCTACCTCTATTCTCCAGGGCGTTATACTCCCTAGCAAGTTCACAAAAAATAGGGTTGATCATAGCGAAGAAGTATTCAACAGCTAAGAGGTCAAAAGCAGTCCCACAAAGTTTATTTTTGTCCCCCTTAGCTCCAGAAAGGAAGACTGAGCTGTTATTGTGGAAAAGTGGGAAAAACAAACTGAAGTCTTCTCATCAAAGATCTGCCTTCCTCTAGAGTCTGAAGGAGAGAACCAGGCTCCTGTAACTGACTTGGGCAGACTTTAAGATCTGCTATGGTAGGGTGGCCAGATCTGGCAAATAAAAACATAGGTCATCCAATTAAATTTGAATTTCCAATAAAATAATATACACTATTTTAACAGACGCATGTCCCATGCAGTATTTAGGACATGATTGTCATAGAAAAGAATCCATTGTTTATCTAAGATTCAAATGGGACTGAGAATCCTTTATTTTCTCTGGGAGTCCTAGCTCACTTGAGATGAATGCTCATTTGCTAAGAGTGAAGTGGCCCCATTTCCAGGAGTTTTTAGTGTTAACATAGCCCTATTCCCAAAGGTATAAAAACGCTAACCCCATCCTTTATTGAAAGATATTGTTTCAAAAGACTGATATGTGTGGTTCCAGAAGATATCAAAGAATCGAGATTTAATTTCAATTATCTTTTACTGTCACTATAATTAAAAAGCTTCAAAATTCAGTTCTTCAGAAAATTCAACCCCTTACAACATGCCTTCTCTTCAGTCAATGCAACTTAAACGACCCTCATGAAGACATGATTCAAATCGCCACTTTCAAACAATCCATTGCTATTCTCGAACGTGCTAACAGACTCAAACTCACTCCTCGAAGGAACCGTCACAAAGATGCCTGTAGAGAGCACATCAGCCAGATGGGAACCTTCCAATATGTCACCACATGACACTTGTCAATTGTATCCATCTTTTCCCTAAAATGTTAGACTTTTCTTTCTGCCTTAGGAAGTTTTTCTCTACTCCTTTTAATACTGTCATTTAACTTTATATGTTTAATGCATTAAAATCTCTAATAAGTTAATATTAACTCTAATGAGTTAATCTAATAGAAGATTAGCTCCTATTAATCTAATAGAAGATTAACTCGTTTTTATATCATTGCCAAGTGGTTAACACAATAGAAATATAATTTTTAAAAAGTATTTTGTTGGTAATTACAATTTATTAGAGGTGTAATGTAATGGAAAATGGAGATGATATATATTATTTTATTATATATTATATTTTAGTGTTACATATCAATATGCTGTATTATTATTAAATAATGAATATTTTGTATTAATTAATATTTATAATATTATAATAATTAATATTAATAATACAATATTAATTGATATTAATAATACAACCTATTTATATATGTAATATATAAATATATTATATTATTGTGTTATATGCAATATAAAATATACATAGTATATGATATATATCATATATAATTATATAAATATAAATTATATTATAAAATACAAAGTGTAAAATTATATGTAATAAATTATGTTATAACATATAATATATTAATATATATTATCTTGATTATCCATATATTATATATTATGTTATATTATTATATAATATATATACAATATAATTATATATTATAAATATATAATGTAATAATATATTATATATCATATATGTATATGTATATTATATATATCATCTCCATTACACACACGTATATATACTATATATTAGTATACATTACATATACTCCATATATATTATAATCTTCACAGCAACTCTGAGAGATAATTATTAGCTCTTTAATATAGATGAGGAAGCTGATGCTCAGAAACACTAAATAAACCATTCAAGGTCCCCAAGCGGTGACCAGCAAAGCTGACCAAGGCCATCTCAAGTTCATGCTCTTGCACTGCCTCCCTACTTGCTCTGATGACCCCGGGTGGCAGGCGCACCCAGGCCCATTCCCCATCTCTCCTCCCCTGCTTCCCTTCTCATCCGAGGCTGGGAGAGCACACGCTGCTTTTCTGGCTTCTGTCAAGCTAGAGCAGACCACATGACACTTCTGGAAGCAGAAGCTGACCGGGGTTTCTGGAAAATCTCTGTTCTCATGATCCAAGGGACAAAAAGGAGTGATTACTCTTCCCCTCCTCTCCCTGCCAAGGTCAGATCAACAGATCTGTCGATGGGAGAGGTAGCCGTCACCTTGGGACAACTATTAAAGTAAGACTGGATGATCAACAGAGCAGCCACCCAACCCTGGTATTACTGAACACCTGAACCAAGACAGCAGCATCTCCCTTGACTTTTTATGAGGTAAGGATAAAACCACTTACTCACCTTTGGTCCAGGTGTGAATTTCCTTTCCGTTCTAATTATCCAGGTATTAGGGATTCTTAACAGAGTCAAATTCAACCAGCATATACTGTATGCCTAATACTTCGGACTCGTTGTCAGACATCATCATCATTTAACCCTTTCACACCATCCCTGTGTGGCGGGGATTTTTGTACCTTTCACAGAACTGTGGTTCAGAGCAGCCTGCACAAAGCGACACACAGCTGGGGACAAAGTTGGGATTCAAATCTGTGTCATGGGAATCTGCTGTTAGGCTTCTCTCTTTTAGCTCTCCAGAAACACGCCTATGATTCTGAAAGGGCAGTTTGGTTTCGTTTTGAAAGTATGCATTTCACTGGAATTTTCCAGTTTTCAGAAACAAAGCATCATTTTATAAGGAAGTTCCACTTTTACCCAAACTCAGGGTCCTTAAATTCCCTGAGTACATTATCTGGCTCATGGGTGTTTATTTTCCCATCGAGCAAGCTGTGCTCTCTGCCATGGAGAAGTGATCTGTAGGAAAACAAAGACCGAAATCAAAGGAAGAATCACAAAAAAAAAAAGAGAGAGAGAGAGAGAGAAAGTACGAAGCAATTGCTACTCTAAATGTGAGCAAACATGAAATACGGTGGTAACAGTCGCATCTCAGGCGGGCAGAGGATGGAGCATACAATGACCAAGGATTCCCTTACAATTACGTTTTACCCTGAATTCATAATACTCCACTGACTGACAATCCCTCTCTATACAGAGAATTTCACAATGGAGGAAAAGAAAAATCAGTTGTAATCTTAAAAAAAAAAAAAAAGTACTATGGAATCTGGGGAAGAAAAGATTCATGCCTGTAACAAGTTGTGGAAAGGCATTGCAAAGTCAAAGAGAGCTGAGTAACTACTCCTTTGCCCACTGTCTTAATAGGATAAATTCCTCCGGGGTCTTAAAAGATAATGAGCACGCCAATTATTGTCTCAGGGCACAGGAGAAGGGCGAGGAATGACTGCTGTTTTCAGATGTAATAACACAAGCTGCACAAGTCAGAAATGTCATCTTCGAGGAGTCGTTCTTACTTGAGCAAAGAGATGTTAATCACAGGTGAGTCTCGCCAGTGGCTCTCCAATCATAGGAGTCAGAGCTCGTTTGCAGTTCAAGGAAGATGCTCTCAAATCAAATCTGCTGCTAACGAGGAACCACAATAAGGAGACTTGCAGCTCCCATAAATCTTTTGACTTCCAAGTCGGTTGTGTATTTGTCCTCCTTGGCAGAGAGCACATATTTCCACTGCTTGCAGGGCAAAGAGATTCAAATAGATGCCCCAGACAGAGGAAGGTAACGGTGATGCATGAACGGGAGCTGCTCTGCGGTCGGTCTTTTGATGTAATAATAATTGCTATTTATTTTCTACATTAAGAATAATTTTCAAGTGCAAATACCACATTCTGTTCAAGTCTATTAAGTTTCCAGGGGATGTAACAGAGGCATTTGGGTGTTCAGCACTCCTCTGAAGTTCTTTCCGTTTCTATCGCTGTTCACTCTGGGCTTGGAGCCTTAACTTTTTTTGTTTAACTGAAGAAATTTAAAACCCACCAAAAAACTTGAAAGAAGAGAATAAATCCCATTCATCTCAAGTCATCAAAATGTTAACATTCTGTCACACTTTTTTTTTTTTTAAGATTTTATTTTATTTATTTGTCATAGAGAGAGAAGCGAGAGTAAGCACAGGCAGACAGAGTGGCAGGCAGAGGCAGAGGGAGAAGCAGGCTCCCTGCCAAGCAAGGAGCCCGATGCGGGACTCGATCCCAGGACGCTGGGATCATGACCTGAGCCGAAGGCAGCCGCCCAATCAACCGAGCCACACAGGCGTCCCTGTCACGCTTGTTTTAATGACCATTTAGTCCTTCTCTTCATCCTCTCCTTCCTTCCCCCTTTCCTTCCTTTCTTCCTATCTTTCCTTCTATATCTGTGCTAATCTTCTATTCTTTTACATAAGAATAAATACACTTTTTTTTTTTTTTTTTGCTGAAACATCTGAGAATAAGTTACAAGACACCATGTCAGTTCATCCCTAAATATCACACATCTGTTCAGAGTGAGTGTCCTACATAACCACACATCACTCTCACTTAACCACCTTCAAGTTTCCCCGACTAACCAAAATTGTCTTTTAAGATGCTTTGCTTTTTGCAATCTAGGATCAAATCAAGGTACACACATTAAACATGGTCATGTCTATTTAATCCTTTTAATCTCTTTAAGAAGAGCACTCAGCTTTTTGTTTCTGTTTTCATGACATTGAAAAATTCAAGACAGTGGCCTTTTATTATGCATCCCCATTCTGTATTTAATTCTTCTTCACCATAAGGTTCGGGTTAATTATTTTGACCTAAATGCTACAGGGTACATAGGAGATACTATCTATCTCCTGCTGTACATCCATCTTTTTTTTTTTTAAGATTTTATTTATTTATTTGACAGACAGAGATCACAAGTAGGCAGAGAGAGAAGGGGAAGCAGGCTTCCCGCTGAGCAGAGAGCCCGATGCAGGGCTCAATCCCAGGACCCTGAGATCATGACCTGAGCTGAAGGCAGAGGCTTTAACCCACTGAGCCACCCAGGTGCCCCTGTACATCCATCTTTTATAGGAGTTAATTTTCCTTGGCAATTAAGACACATAATCCATGGGATAATACACTGTCCATGCAAATATCCTAACATCTTATTCAAAAATTTTTGTTTTATTTTATGATCTTTGCTTGAATTACATTTGGCAGCAAAGTGGTGACTTTTTAAAAAAAAAACCCTCCTTTTTTCTACACATATTAGTAACTCTTTACAAAGAACAGCTTCTGCCTTTTTTTTTTCCTTTAAAGATTTTATTTATTTATTTGACAGACAGAGATCACAAGTAGGCAGAGAGGCAGGCAGAGAGAGAGGAGGAAGCAGGCTCCCCGCCAAGCAGAGAGCCTGACGTGGGGCTCGATCCCAGGACCCTACGATCACGACCTGAGCCGAAGGCAGAGGCTTTAACCCACTGAGCCACCCAGGTGCCCCCAGCTTCTGCCTTTTTATCGCCCCCTCTCTCCTCCCTATTCTCTCTCTGTATCATTATAGATTTATATTCAATGTGATATAATCCATTACCATCATTATTCTTTTCAGTGTTCAAATTGTCCCATTTTGGCAAGTGGAAGCCCCTTCATCCTAGCCTCTGTTATTCTTTTGACATGACCCCATTAGTCTTTGAGCACTTCATTGCTTTAGGGCATAACAAAAATATCCCAGACTGCTCTTGTATTTTTCTTGCCTAAACCAGGACTCAGTCATTGCTATGGGAAAACCTTAGTTCTTTTCAGTTCAAGCTAATATCTGTGTGTTCTAACCACTCTGAAGAAGTAGGACAGACCACCCCACCCACCCACCCACCCAAATGTGGTTTGAATGTCAGGACCAATGACACAGCCAGAAGGTATGGAAATATTTATTACTTACATAATGAGGCTTTCTGGGGAGAGCAGGGCAGGCTTCCGGAGCTGGCTGAAAATGCCTTTCAGGAGAGGTAGAGGGCACTGGCGTGGGTCTTTACAGTAGTCAGGGGTTGGGACTGACATGAGGACTTGTGTGCACAGACAGAATTTATGTGGTTTGAATTTCCCAGGAGTACCAAAGGAGGAAGACCCAGACTTTCCCATCAGTTTGTCCAGAATCAGGGCAGAAGGTGAAGCTTAAGTTGTTAGCAGTCAAGCATCAAAAAACGGAGCCAGATTCCTAATTACACTGGATTATACTTAGATGCTTTTATATAAGTCTATGAGATAGAGATCTGTTACATCGATAATACATGTGTGCAAAGCTCCTGCAGGGGGCGCCTGGGTGGCCTAGTCATTAAGCATCTGCCTTCCGCTCAGGTCATGATCCCAGGGTCCTGGAATCAAGTCCCGCATCAGGAGGGATCCCTGCTCTTTGGGAAGCCTGCTACTCCCTCTCCCACTTCCCTTGCTTGAGTTCCCTCTCTTGCTATCTCTCTCTCTGTCAAATAAATAAATAAAATCTGGAGGAAAAAAAAACACAACCAGTCCTGCAAGGGCACAGGTGAAGTTCATGGAATAATAATACAAGGCACTTCTGGCTCTTGGAGGGGGAGTGGCCCTCCACCTCCATAAATACAGCATTATCATCAAAACCATTATTCCTTTCTAAGGTCCTTAACATTTTTAAATTGCTTCCAAGTCAGGTATGGACAGGGTTTTCCATTTTCTGTTTAGAAAATCAACTTTAGATAGGCTACGGGTATTCATGGTGTCAGAGAGCTCCTAAAAGGGTCAAAAGATTTTTAACTTCTCTCTCAGCCAGGACATCAAGACGATTCTCAGAGCCTTTATGTATCAAATGTTAGGTTAGAGCAGCTCATCATTAAATGGGATTAATAAAAATAACCGTCACATTTACACACTGAGAAAATAAAGTTACAGATCTTTGTCAAAATGGATAATGTTAACAACAATTATAATAGCCGCCAACACAGACTGAACGCATTTATGTTCCAGGAACTCTTCCAAACACATTACAGTCATCCTCATCCTAAGTCATGGGATTAAATATTATTATTACCCCCAATTTTGCAATGAGGAAGTTGAAGCCCAGAAAGGTTAACCGATACGACCAGTATCTCACAGTGAGTAAGCGAACGAGTAAGGATTCAAACATGAAGCAGGAAGATAATGCTGAAAAATAAACATTTCAAAGCTGTATTTTTGTTCTCAAAGTAGAGCACAGATTGATTTCCACCAAATATAGGAAGTGCCAAACTGGCTCAGATTTTAGACTAGTGAGAACAAACTTTTATTCTGCTCTATTTCATTTTTACCTCAGAGTATCAGGGGGAGAGCCTCCAAGAAGACAAGCAACCAAAAGACTATACATTAGTCAGATAGGTTGTTTGGACATGTCCAATCCAGCGGATTACATCAGCAATCAATTTGTTGCATGCCCTGTTGGGTTCCCAAGGTTACTTTCCCCTGCTGAAATCCAGACACAGTTACAAAGGACAATGACAGAGGCATTGATTTCAACAGTTGCCATATTGATGGGTTAAAAAAAAATTGTTCAATCTCTGTTTGACCTTCAACTTTGGAGATCTCAATACAACACATACAGTGTTAGGTTCCATATGATGTATATTTTTCAGAGCCTTTTCATACATGTCACATTTAATCTTAATAACCCGGTGCTACCGACAGAAAACTGGCATAAACAAACATGGAGTGAGTATCTTTTGTAATCCATGTATACACTGAAGTAAAGGGAGGGTGGCAGATACCTGTTACGATCCCTTGGCGCACAACTCTGCATGAACAGCTGTGCCCACCAGCTGTGCCACAGACATTACCTTTGACAAAATGACACACCTCGGCTGTGATGCCTTTCACTTGCTTTCTGTCCACAGGGATTGTGAGTTCTGCTGGGGGTCATGCGCAAAGCTGGAATGCAAGGGAGTCAATGCCCTTGGAGCAACCTTTAATCAGCAGGTGGTGGGAAGTGGTAAATAAAGGCTCCTTTTCCCCCATCCCTGGTGGATGATTCCAGGGTACATTTCCTATAACTCGGGTGGGGTTATAGTGAGCCCCCAGCTGCTGTCATCCATTTTCTTAAAAAGTATCTCTGAATGGGCTTCCTTCCTTCCCTGTTTTACTCTTTCCAATCCATCAAGCCTCTTCTGCTTTATTGGATTTGGATGCAATTGTTCATTAAGAGTTATAATATATACATCCAAAAAAGCTGCATTCCTGGGGAGCCACTCATCATGCCCTTGGCACAGGTTCTGCTTTGAGGGGGAACATCGAAGCAAAGCCTGAGAGTTTGAGTAACTTACAAAAAAAAAAAAAGCCACTTAACGTTGGAGTCTAGAATATCTGTCAGATCTCAAGATCTAGGTCCCATAAGGGTCTCATCCTTATGGGATGTGGATTAAAGGCATGGGTTCTCAAGCAGATTCACCTGGATGAGAAACTAGCCAAGACATCTTGAGAATGGACCTTGATTTTTCTGAGCCTCAACTATGACATTGGAATAGAACAAAAATAATAACAAGTACCAATCTTTATTATGTCCGTGGATTCTAAATACTTTACATTTATGAATCTACTGATCATCACCATAACCTAATGAGATATATAGGAGTATTGTCACCACTTATAGACAAAGAACTGAATACAGAAAGGTTACTAGGCCCAAGGTCACAGAGTAAGTGAGAAGCACATGAGGGATTCCAACCCCAGACAATCAACCTCTAGGGCTCATACATTTAAGCACAATCTATTACCTTTACTGCTTCCTCACAGCGTTTTAACGTTAAAATGTAATAATAAAACAAAAACATATAGCATTTAGTACCACAGTAAGTGCACAGGAAATGCTTACCAATATTAACTTAAAAAGAAAAACAATTTTTTTCAAAAGTTCAAAAGTGTGAATCCTGATAGAAAAGACTGACAACAAGTAATCTTTTTCCGTCCATTTATCCTCATTTCTCTGATTTCTTCTCTTCTCAGACTCTCTACCATTAAAGTATTGCCCTTCCATCACTCTGACGTGGTGATGTTTTATGTTTCCCTCAGTCCTGGTCCCCAGTCACCTTCCCCAACTTCTCCCATTTCTTCCATTCAAATCTCATTTTTCTCAATTTCAAGGCCACTGACCCATCAGCATGAGAAACATCAGAGATAATTTATTTCCTTGACATTCCCTTCAGAATGTCACCAGCAAAAATGTTTTTATGGTATTTGCCACAAAGCACCCCAAAATACATGCTGAGACATGCTTAGTATTAGTCAGATCCTTTAGTACGTAAATGGAGGCTTCTCAGCAGTCTGAGGTGATCAGCAAAAAGGATAGCCTGGTGGCGTGAGTGCTTGCCTACAGTCTCAGAGACTACCTAAAAGAGCAAATAAACTAAATAAACACTTTATTTGAATCACTGGCAAGATCTTCGCTTTCCTTCTAATTAATAGTCTAAATGCTAATTCACTTACCTTAACCTTTCCTCGCAAATTATACCACTGAGAATAATATACATATGCAAAAGAGTCACGCTGGGAGCTGTAATTAAGGCCCTCGACAACTTCTCTGATTACTACATTTTTCACAAGCACCAAGAAATGTTGGAAGCACGGTCGGCATTGCTTCCCCCTTGGGGAAGAAGACGGCTTATAGAAACCTGAATGATTCTGGTTGGTGATCACTCGTAAAACATAAGCAGATGACAAAGGTCCAGAGTTGATGCACTCTGTCTCCTTAGGCAACTTTGGATTACCCTAAATTTTAGGAAAGCGTTATCTATAGTAGCTTTACTCTTCTTTAGCAGAGTATGAATTAACCCAATTTAGTTTAATTATGGAAGGTATTTCCCAATGAAGAAATATTCCCAGATACAATATGCAAATGTGTGGCGTGCCTGGGATGTCTCAGTTCATTGAGCCTCTGACTCTTGATTTCAGCTCAGGTCATGATCCCAGGGTTGTGGGATCGAGCCCCACGTCAGGCTCCACACTCAGCATGGTGCTGGCTTGGGATTCTCTCTTTCCTTCTCCCCCTGTCCCTCCCCCCACACACCCTCTCCCTAAATAAATAAACAAAATCTTTAAAAAAAAAAAAAACGGTCAACTTGTAATTTAATCTCTTCCATTCAACAATTTTTTCAAAGGGGTTGTCATGGTGACACTTCTTCCAAGATTTGCAGTAATTCCTCTCTTCCTACGGCAAGCAGCTGTGCTCTCACTTTTTGGACAATGGTTAATTAACAAAAAATTAATCTACACGTTAATGTGTATCTATATATCACTAAAATATTCTCCCAGCTGAACAGTTTACATATTGTTTGCTCTTTCAGTCAACTTGTTTCAAATGAGTAATTAAAGGAAAAGCAAAACTCTGAGGGCTGGTAGCACCCAGGTATTAAATGGTCTGTGGGTTTGTCCAAAGTTAAGGATGTGCATTCCCTTGCATCTTGGGTGATACTATTCTCTTGTTATATACCAGTGTGCCTCAGTGGTAATCATGTAAATGTTTATAATTTCAATCTTGGATGGTTATTTTAGTGAACTCAAATATAGATTCCCATATTAAACGTTCCAAAACATTTTGTCCTCTACAGCTTTATCCCTTGAAGAAGTTGCACCGTCCTTTAAAATATAATGAAATAAGATTTTTTTTTTTAAGAGGGGAATTTTTAGCACCACTTTTATAGAGCACTCTTGGTGCAGGAATCAAAATTATTAGCAGTGCCTTTTTTGCTTGTTTTAAGAGACTCTTCATTTTCGGCTGATGGTTACATCTCTAAATAGATTTCACGCTCCCCGCTCAGAGGCAGAAAAGAACACATAGCTCTTTTAACATTCAAATAACCATCTCTGCACTCATCATCACCAAGGTCCAATATCTATCCTGGAACCTATTAAATTAACTACAAAATCTGTGCCGATCTCAAGTTCTCAAAGAAAAAACATGGCTGTGGGGACATCGCACCCCCTTTTATCCCTCTATTCTGAAGAATGTTTTTACATTCCAGAATGTACCTGAAAGGATTTTAAAGTCTGGGGTGTGTGTGTGTGTGTGTGTGTGTGTGTGATCCTATGGTTTCATCATGACTGCTCTCAATGACAAAGGACAGTCCTCTCTACATGAAGAGAGATCGGAGGGGAGAGAACTACCACTTGGTAAAAGGCCCAGCTTAAGGTTTATCACCACGTAGCCACGGGATGCTCAATTTACTACATTTCCAGAACAAGAAAGGGATTACTCACAAAACCCAGTGGAAGACGTTAACAATTCAAGAGGGAAAATGCCGTCGGAGGAATGCGCTTGGCATCAAAGGTAAGTGGGGATCTACGAGAGTAGCCAAGGTTTGGAGGTCAGAAACCAGGTCATAAAGCAAGTAACAGATACAGCTAGGCAATCAGCTCAGAGGACACCTGTACACCAAGGGTCACGCATCCCCACTGGTTCTTAAAGACCTACCATGGCAGTGGGGCCTGGCAGGAAATATTCAGGAGAGATTAAAGCTTATCTTTCTGCAACTTTCATGGCAATCCAGAGCTGGGTACTACCCAAAAATCATCCTATGCTTCTGGAAGACACACAGTTAATGAATGAGGAGGACGTTTTTATAAATATGCTTCTCAATTCTAGGATGCCGTCATTTGAAAGGAACGTTATGCCTAGACCATACATTACATCACAACAGGGGGACCTGTTAGGTACCATACATTGTTCTCACATGTATTCATTTAGTGCTGATGTCACCTTTCTCTCTGTATCACCTTCTCCCCAACACCAACATCGCTAGCAGCCATATTGCTCGGAACCATCAGCTCTATTACCAAAGTACCAAATATGTAATTTTAAGCCCAAACGTGTTTCAAATGGTGTTGAGAGTGGCTGCTGCTGAGTCATCTAAGCCAGTGCTTCTCAAACTTTAATGTGCATACAAGTCTCCTCTGGGAGGATCTTACTAAAATTCTGTAGTTCTTGGGTGAGATGTGACATTTTGCAATTTGTTTAATTTTATCTATTTGGAAGAGAAATAGCATGAGTGGGGGGAGGGGCAGAAAGAGAGGGAAGAGCAGACTCCCTTGCTGAGCAGGGAGCCCACATGGGGCTTAATCCCAGGACCCTGAGATTGTAACCTAAGGTAAAGGCAGATGCTTAACACCCCAGTGCCCCACACTTTGTCTTTCTAATAAACTCTTCAGTGATGTAAAAACTGCTGATCTATGGACCACACCCTTGATTCCCTTGCTAACTCAGAACCCTCATAATTGTCCAAAATCCGTAATGCTCCTTTAGATTAAAATTCACCCTGGAACTAAGTCAAATTCTCCAAAAGCAAGGGTTCTCCAGCTGGAGTCCATGGGCTCCAGCTCTGCATCAGACTGCACAGGTTCTAGTCCCAGGCTCTAGGTTCTCCCCCCCACTTCCTGTGTCACCTAGTTATTGAATCTTATGACTCCATTTCCTTATCTTAAAGAATAAGTATAACACAGAACCTGTCTCATCAGATCATTGTAGGCATTAATTAGGATGACCCAGGCGACAGACATCCCATAATACTCAGTACAGTCAGTAATCAAACAACAAATGTCCGTAGAGAACCCTGAGATGAACCTCAGGGACATTGATGAAGACACTGTGATTATTTCTAAAGTGTTCTATGTGCTTATATTTATTGCTCCTCGACAGAGTCCATACCTTTTTTTAGATTCTCACTGGGACTCATAACCCTAAAAAGTTTAAGAACCATTGATCAAGAGTGACCATAGGGCCCAGAACTGCCCTGTGTCCAGAAGATCAGTCTGAGGAAAAGCCATATTTTGGCATAGCACTGCCAAAGGGCCAAACCCCACTGGATTGGGGGAGCAGGCATAGGAGGAAAATACAGTAAACCAACTCCTTGCTAATTTATATTACTTAAGTGTCATCATCACCATAATCTCATAAGCAAGTGTTGACCCATTGGGATAAAGTTCTCCCTGGAGCTCAGGTGCCCCAAATGCATAAAATGACATAGTAAGAAATTCCCTCACTCTCAATATTTAAATAACATTATCTGCATGGTTTAGCATGTCTTAACAAACAGACCCCTCAAAGGATAAGAACATCATGTCACAGAGCTGGGCACAGCAGAGATATGAGAGGACCAAACTAAACGTGTCCTAAACGGCTCATCAGGACAGAGTCAACTGTGGGCAAGGCAGGCAGAAGAAACTATTTCATTGTTCCTGAAGAACTTTCAGCATAACAAAGGCTGTAGGAAGATGGCAAAGAGAGTAGCAAAAGAAAGCTAGAGAAAATTCAAAACTCACCTATTAACAAATTCCTGGACAATAATTGGCATTGAGAGAACAGCATGGGCCAAAGCTAAGATGAAGGAAAATGATACCTTAAAACCTGCTTTATCAATCTTCTTCCTTACTATTTAGTGGGTGGCTGGGGGGTGGGGAGCCTAGTTTCAGAATAGTTAGAAGGGAAATTTTTAGTACATATTATGGGGAGATATGAAAGCACTGAACGAAAACTCAAAATATCCCTTTTATTGCTAAAACTAGTTTAAAGCAATCCAAAGGACTACACAGAATATTCAAACCTAACACATGTGTTGATTTTTAAGATTGTGAAGTACAGGGATGCCTGGGTGGCTCAGTGGGTTAAGCCTCGGCCTTTGGCTCATGTCATGGTCTCAGGGTCCTGGGATCAAGCCCTGCATCGGGCTCTCTGCTCAGTGGCGAGCCTGCTTCCTCCTCTCTCTCTGCCTGTCCCTACCTACTTGGGATCTTTGTCTGCCAAATACAAGAATAAAAATCTTAAAAAAAAAAGATTGTGACATACATATATGAAGGCAAATACACATGCAAAATTGAGCACTGAAGGAAATATGTTTACTGAAAGTAGTTATAAAATATCACATGAGAAAGTGTATTTTTCACAGATATATACCCAACTATCCAAACCTGAACTTGATTTTAAATTATACAAGTAGACAATGCCACAAAATTTCATTTAGAAGTGTGCAAAATACGGCCCTTTTTGGCAGGAGTTCCATAACCGACACCATCACTCCAGAATAAACGTGTATAGATACCATAAAAAGAATTTCTAGTTTTGGGTATAATACCCAACTCTAATTTTTACAAGAATGACTAAGAAATCATTCTATTAGCTGATGCAATTTGCTAAATTAGATAATTTGCTGAATTTGTGATTATTTTGACGTTACCATGCATAGTTAACCCTAAATCCCTAGGTCATGTTCATTTCTGTATAATAAATAATCACACTAAAATAAAATGATAAATTATGGTAATGACACTTTTTCTTCTTAATCATCAACTATCTCCCATATCACAGTTCATTTTACATTTCAACTTGTTATAAAAGACATATCAAAGGGCTTTAGAATACATAGTTTGTTGCAAAGGGAGATGATCGCATAATGTCTCGATAATGCAAAACAGAAGCTAAAACAAGTTTTTAAACAACATTAAAATAAAGAAGAAACTGATGCAATTTTGTTAAATTGCTAAAAACATCTGACTTGCTACCACATGAACCTGTACTGGTTAAGTCTTGAGGTATCCTATAGCTCATCCACTATACCTCTCCCTTCTATCCTTTTCTGAGAAAATCAGCCCTGCCAAGTTGACCACAAAGAGTAGCTAGACCTTAAAGATGTTTTAGAGCTCAGATATCTTTCTCATTCTTATAATGTGTAGTTTTGTTAATGAAAGCAACTTTCATATGTTTGTCTGACGGGTCTCCGGTCTTTTGTTACGGAAGGCTTTTGAGCTAGTGAGCAAAAAGAAATACTGGCTTACCTAGATCCTTCCTGATGAATTGACAAGGACGAATATATCAGTGTAGATGGTCTGCCTACAGTCTCCCTGATACCAGCAAAAAGTCTTAAAAATCAGAAAATTAGTGATGTTAGACCACCACTTGGCACAGCAGGAATCCCAACTCCCATGTGCTATTCAAAAGGTTATAGTTCAAAAAGGCTGAGTCTACTTTGAAAACTTCATCTACACTGGGAAGACATTCATTGCTTCAGCCCCACCACCGAGGGAAATACAGAGCTAAATATAGAGCTAAAAATCAGTGCTCTTAATGTCCCACCCCTCTTTCTAGAAGGAAGGAAACTTTGAAAGGAGGAAGGGATGGAGGGAGAAAACAAATAGATGAAGCAAACACTGACAGAACAGAAGGAAAAAATGGATACCAACACAATAATATTAGAAGACTTCAATACTTCATTTTCAGTTATGGATAGAACAACTAGACAGTGTATCAATAAGGAGAGAAAACACTTGAACACCCCAGCCAACAATAGTTGAATACCCATTCTTACCAAGTAGTCATGCAACGTTCTTCAGGATGAACCACATGGTAGGTCACAAGACAAGTTTTAACACATTTAAGCAATCTGGAGCCATACAAAGTGCCTTCTCTGACCAGAATGGAACAAAAGTAGAAATCTAAAATAGAAGATACACAGGAAAATTCAGAAATAGATTAAAATTGAGCAACCTACTCTTAAACAATGAGTCGGTCAAAGAAGAGATCATCAGGGAATTCAGAATATCAGGAGACAGAGGGAAACAAAAATACAACATACCAAAACTTAATGTAATACAGCAAAGCAGTACTGAGACAGACATATAGAGCAATAAAGATTTACATGAAAAAGAGAAAACAAAATCTCAAGCAACCTAACTTTACACCTCAAGGAACTAAGAAAAGTAGAAGAAATCAAGCCAAAAATGAGCAGAAGGAAAGAAATAAGAAAGATTAGAGCAGAGATGGACAAAATAGAAAATTAGAAAACAAAATTTAAAAAATCAACAGAAGTGAGGTCTTTTTTTTTTTAAGAGTAACAAAAATAACATTTCTTCCATTTCTTCAATGTGGCACCAGAAATAGACAACACACAAAAGCAGAGAAATTAAATTCTGTCATACTTAAAAATTTCTATACAACAAAAGAAAAGCTTCTATAACTCAACAATAAGGAAACAAATAACTAATTAAAAAATGGGCAAAGGAATTGGATAAACAATTCTCCAATAAGACATACAAAATGTCCAACAAGTATATGAAAAGATGCCCAACATCCCCAACCATAAGAGAAATGCAATCAAGACCACACTGAAATATTATTTCATACCCACTAGGGTGCCCACTAGCAGAAGAACAGAAAACAGCAAATGTTGGCAAAGACCTGGAAAACCTGGACAGTTCTGGCACTCTTGTTGGGAATATAAAATGGTGAACAATTATGGAAAACACTGTGGAGGGTCCTCAAAAACACTTAAAATAAAATTACCTTATGATATCTAAAAGAATTCAAGGCATAATCTCAAAGAGATATGTACACACCCATGTTTCTAGTAGCATTATTCACAATAACCATGAATGGAAGCCATCCATTGAAAAGCCATTGGCAGAAAAATGGATAAACAGATTCAGTATTTACATATAATGAAATATTACACAGTCTTAGAAAAGAGGAGGAAATCCTATCACATGTGTACAGACATTCACTTTGGAAAGATTAAAAAGTTCTAGGGATCTGTTGCATGACAAAGTGATATATTTAATACCACTGAATTGTACACTTAACAATGAGTAAATTTAATTTCAAGTGTTTTTTTATCACAAGTTTTTAAACATATACTGATGTCTAGGTACAAACCTCAGAATATATCATTTAATTTGTCTGGGATGCAGAGCGGACACTGGATTTTTTTTTTAATATTTTATTTATTTGAGAGAGAGAATGAGTGGGGGGAGGGGCAGAGGGAGTGGGAGAAGCAGACTCTCGCCTGAGCAGGGAGCCTGGTGCTAGGCTCCATCCCAGGACCCCGAGATCATGACCTGAACCCGAGATCAACCAACTGAGCCACCTAGGTGGCCCGACACTGGGATTTTTTAAAGACCTCGTGGTTGTTCATCACCTGCCATACAGAACCATGGACCCAGGGTTTCCACATCTTCCTTTTTTTTTCAAGAGAAGATAGAATCAGGATTTTTATGCAAACACTTCTGATGTTTTAATGTGGCAATTAACTTTTTAAATGCCATGCAACCCAAACACTCCATTTGCAGCCTCTGGGCTAATGATCTCTGAGTTCCCTACTAGTTTACAATTTCTGCGGATCAAAATTAAGTTTCCTATGTCTCAGTAGCTACCCTCCTTACCAGGTGACTCTCCTGTGGCTTTGGAATCTTTCCTGTGGGAAGTAGTCATCAATAAACTGGGTCAGTTTCCGTAAGAGATATGTCATGGTTACAAGTCCTCGGTCCCACGTGGGTTATCATTTGGTCAGGAAGCTGGATTGGGAATCTTTCAATAGCCATTTCAGAGAACCCTGATGTTTAAATTGAATGTTGCATGAACTCCTAAATACAGTTAATGTACAAAATCTGAATTTCTTTGATGTAATCAGGATTGGGGAAGAGAGGAATGAATGATTATGTTCTACTTCCTATTCCATCAGCAGGTTTTCCTGAGCGGACTCCAAAAATCTTACATCTAGGATCAGGGAAAAGCCTCAGGAGCTAGAAGAGGCAAAGCATCAAACCAAACCTCTTTATACCCTGTTCCAAACAGAGCAGCATTGTTTTTCTCAGCTGTGCCGAGAATCCATTTCTACTTTTGTTTGAAAAGAGGGTTCAACTGCTTTAGAGAAGGAAGTTAAAAAAAAAAAAAAAAAAAAAAAAAAAGGCCTGATCTAGATAAAGGTATCTAGTATGCTTGTTAATTTTTCAGACAACACCAACAAAGATAAAACTAAATGCACAAATAGAAAATACACATACCAATGGAAAGCAAAGAGATCAGTGGAAAAGAGGTTGGCATTCTGAGGCTAACAAGCCAACCAAATAAAACACTGTTGCTTAGAACAGACTTCCAGTTTGGGGGAAAGTAAACATCAACACAGAAATATAAGGCCCCTTAGTCTCACAGCCTATTTGCTCACTTTCTATGTGGAGGAACATTCAGGCTGGACTTCAGTGTCTGTGGGAGTAAAAAGCACATTTAGCAGGGAGGTTAATTAAAGGTCTATAACATGAAGCTTTAGGACAGAATAAAGTAACCAACATTATTTTATCAGGATAAGAAGACTATGAGGAGATTTACAATAAGAAGACAAGGACTGCAGAGTCAGCAAAAGATAGATCAGCTGGACTATATCAAAATTAAAGACTTTTGGACATCAAAGGACAATACTAACAGAGTGAAAAGGCAACCCGTGGAATGGAAGAAAATCTAGGCAAATTATACATCTGAGAAGTGGTTAATATACAGCATATATAAAGAACTCCTTAAGTCAACAACAACCACAAAAAGCCCAATTTTAAAAAGGGTGAAAGACTTGGACAGGCATTTCTCCAAAGAAAATACACAAACAATCAATAAACACATGAAAAAAGGCTCAAGATCACTATTGGAGAAATGCAAGTCAAAACCACAAGATACTGTTTCATATCTATTAGAATGGTTGTTTTTAAAAAAAAAAAAAAACCAGAGTAAGTATTGGTGAAGATATGGAACAACTGGAACTCTTGTGCACTGCTGGTGGGAATGTGAAGCGATATAGCCATGGAGGAAAACAATATGAAAATTAAAAATAGAATTACCATAGGATCCAATACTTTACTTTTGGGATATACACCTAAAAGAATGGAAAGCAAGAACTTGAAAGGATATCCACCCATGTTCATAGGCAGCACTGTCAGAAGCAACCAAGTGGCCATCAGTGGTGACTAGCTAAACCCAATGTGGCATATTCATACCAGGACTATGATGTCGCCTTAATCAGAAAGGAATTTCTGACCCATGCTATGGATGAATATTGATGATAGTAAGCAAAAGAAGACAGCCTCAAAAGAATTAATATTGTAGGATTCCACTCATATGAGATACCTAAAGTGGTCAAATCCATACAGACAGAATGTAGAATGGTAGTTGCCAAGGACTTGTGGGAAGGAGAAAAGAGGAGCTAATGTTTAGTGAGAACAGAGTTTCCATTGTACAAGATGAAAAAAGATGGGAAGAGACATTGTGGTGATAGTTGCAAGACAATACAAGTACCACTGAACAATATACCTCTTTATTAAATGGTTATAACTATAAACTATGTCAGGTCAATGTTACCACAATTTTAAAATGTTTTTTTGAAGACAAAGACTATGAGACTCATGAATGTATACTGGCCCATCTGCCAAGTTAGTCTCCTGATATGCCAGACAGATGGACTTCACATATTTCCTTTTCACAGTATCTTCCCACTTCCTCTGGTTCACATATAAATCTGTGAGCCATCAAGGTGAACTGTGTGTCCACCTGCTCTGACAGGACTGATCATGGCACCTCTAATGTAAGGGCAGAATCAATGGCAATAAGAAAGCTTAAAAGCTTAAAAGGGTTGGTTGAGCACCATGAGGTGAAGAGAATCATTGAAAATATTTCAGACCAAAAGGACCAGTGAGCCTAATGAAGATTCTTGAACAGCAAGTGCCCAGCTACATATAGTGGATACCAAAAGACCAACTACGATAGGACAGATAAAGTTAGCTGGAGCACTATGTCAAAATGACCTATTCAGACTCCTAACAGGACGAATGTATAGGCCCTAGGGACTAGTTATCAGATACTCAATGCAATACCAGAGAAACTGGAGGGTCTCCTTTGGAAATGTCAACAAAATGCCTCATGGACACTTAAACAATCTTGCAGTTTAGGATAACGATGATTTTCCATGTTTTAGTTCTGGCCTCATGTATTCTTTTTTTTTAATTATTTATTTATTTGACACAGAGAGAGAGAGAGATCACAAGTAGGCAGAGAGGCAGGCAGAGAGAGAGTGGGGAGGAAGCAGGCTCCCCACTGAGCAGAGAGCCCGATGCAGGGCTCCATCCCAGGACCCTGGGATCATGACCTGAGCCGAAGGCAGAGGCTTTAACTCACTGAGCCACCCAGGCATCCCTGGCCTCATGTATTCTAAAGAAGCAAAAATTCTGACTGGTTTTTTCCATGTCCCCTGCTTCACGGGGCTCTGAGAACCTCATGTTTGCTGGGCATGGCCAGCCCCTGCATTACACAGGCTTACAGGAACTTAAATACCAACAGATAGTGAGGAATAGAACACTGACAATGAATAAAGGACATACCAAATTTGATTCCTGAAGGAATGGAGAACTAATAGCAAATTCACAACAAATAAAATTCCAACAAAATAAGATGGAAAAGGCTCAAGAAGGTATTTTTAGCGACAAATGTGAAGAATTTTCAAGGAGCCATTGTGCCGATGAAGCTTCTGACAAGGTGTAAATATATAAATTTTTGACCCTTGGAATCACCAGCTTCAAGAGCAGATGCTCCCAAGTTAACAGTGGTCCACTGGATACAAGCCGCTGCTGTGCCTGAGGTTAGCAGTGAGGGAAGAAGAGAGAGACAAGACCCCTCATGGGGGGATGTGGGGAGAAGAGCAGGAAACATGAGGAGCTGCCTATCCATGCCATCTGCAAAAAGCTCACCTCTAATGACCAGCAGCACGGGGTTACCCAACCACCCGCCCACATGCCTGGAACACGCCCCAGAAAGACGGTGTCCAAAGACAGGCCAGACATCAAAGACAAAGACCTGCCCAAGTGGGCAATACGTAATCGACCTATGTGTTCTTCTTCTTTAAGCTGATACACTTCTTGGTCTCCAGTTGCTCAGTATTCACATCCTCCAAGCCACATTCCATTTCCTAACGACAGCCCTTTCCGTGTTTGGAGTTTAAACAAACCCTGACCTGCCTAGTGAAGACCGGCTTTACAACAGTACCCCACAAGACCCGTGCAACTATTATTTCTCACCACTCGACCTTGCCAAGTCCTCCTACGTAACCGCTAGGTGTTATCCAAAGATGTCTATTAATCCGTAGAAGCAGGGCTCCCTGGGTGAGTAACTGCTCACATTGCCTGTGACTCGCCAACCTCATTTCCTTTGAGTAGAGGTCTCTACAGCTGAACACACTGTCTGTCTAGAATATGGACAGGAACGAAACCACATTTTGTAATCACATCTCTATTTGCCCTGATGACCTAGCAATAAAGGGGAGTAAAACATGCAAAACTGTCAGGTCTCCAAAGATGACTTTAAATGGTCTTGCTTTATGTTGCTTTATGTTGCATGATGCATTGAAATGTCATCAAGTCCTACTTGATAAAATGGACCCAGAAGGGCGAAGGGGAGGGAGGTGGAAAGGTAACTATTCCAAACCCTAAGAATACCTGACTTCTCCCTGTTTCTCCTTTTTTTCATCTAAAAGTATTTTGAAGTTCAGGTGTGTACAATTCCTTTTCAGCCCAAGTCAAGGATTGAGGATCTCTCACCAAACTTCTATTATTATTATTATTATTATTATTATTATTTTCAGTTGGCCATCATTAGTTTCTGATGTAGTGTTCAACAATTCTTTAGTTGGGTGGAACACCCAGTGTTCACCACACGTGCCCTCCCCAATACCCATCACCCAATCACCCCATTCCCCCCACCCCCCTCCCTTCTGTAACTCTCAGTTTGTTTCCCAGAGTCCAGAGTCTCCTGTGGCTTGCCTCCCTCTCTGGCTCCTTTCATTCAGTTTTTCCTTCCTTCCCTTGTTGTCCTCAGTGCTATTCCTTATGTTCCACGTATGAGTGAAACGTCTTTAAAGAAAACCTGGATTCAGAGTTAATGCAGATCAGTCAAATGGAGGTTGGGCAAGCTTTTATAATGAGACACTGACCTGAACCCCATGGGTCTGTATCACTCACTATTTATAGGGCCTTCCTGAGTGTCTTTACCCCTCTACACCTTGGTTTTCTCTCTATAACATGGTGGTGATAATGTTTACCTCTGCTGCTGTTGAAATATTAAAAGAGATAATGAAGGCTGCATGTCTGTCTGCCCCCTCATAGGGCCAGGCACATGGTTAAGTGTTTTAAAAACCAAAGGTAGGGGCACCTTGGTGGCTCAGTGGGTTAAGCCTCTGCCTTCGGCTCAGATCATGATCCCAAGGTCCTGGGATCGAGCCCCGCATTGGGCTCTCTGCTCAGTGGGGAGCCTGCTTCCTCCTCTCTCTCTCTGCCTGCCTCTCTGCCTACTTGTGATCTCTGTCTGTCAAATAAATAAATAAACTCTTTAAAAACAAACAAACAAACAAACAAACCAAAGGTAAAGGAGGCCAGGAAACTTCTGCTTTCTTCTGCAAAGGAGGTGGAGGGGAGGGAAGTGAAGGAGAAGGAATACCCTGCAAAATGCATGGACGTGTCATAGGTTCCCTAAGATACAAAGCTACTACCTTGACGTCCTTTCCAATGGAAATGAAATAGATGTCAAGACTCATCTTATTCAAGCATCTCTCTAGGCAGGTGCAGAAATTCCACCATAACATCAGAAGTCTGACGGGTTCCATTCCATTTAACTTCAACTTAACTTCAGATATATTCAGATGCAAGGATGAAATCATTTCTTAAATTAAAAGGACTTCAAGTATGTCCTTTTACCCCCAATCTCTAAGAGGAAGGTGAAAGGATCTCCATATTGGTCTCCCATTCCCACTCACATTGAACCTGCCAAGCCCCACCGGGAAGTATTTATCCCACCTGTGTCTCTAGGTGAAAAAAATAAAATCACCCATTTGCATGGTGGTCTAGTCTTCTAGACCATTTCTAATCTGCTTTCCTCATATCGCCTCAAAAAATGATAATTTCGGGTCTGCTTTGAAGGATAAACTTCAGCCAGCTAGCAAATTCAAAACAAGCCCAAGGTCAGTAGCTCACCAGTGAGACCACTATCCATTACTTAGACATGAGAAACATTTGACACGACAAAGAAAAGGAGGGTTGATCCGTTAATGAATTTGGCACAGCAGCATTTGGAAGGGCAGGGAGGACAAGGTACTGAGTGGGTTCAGAACCCAAGGAGTCCTGAGGAACAAACAGGGTCATCGCCTACATGTTTCTGCTTCTCTCCATAAGATGTGAACTTCCTTTGAATCCCGTCATTTAAGACCATAACCCTTTCCAGCTCTGCGCCTCGGGTTGAAATGCAGCATAAATGAAAATTTAATAGCTTTCCACCTGCAGCACCTGGGCTGAAAAATCGTACCAGGCTTTAGACAAGTTGAAGGGCCTCAGCGTGTTACAGATGCAACAGCTGGTCCAGTCCGTGTTCATTGGCCAAATGGCTTCTGTAATCCCAGCGGGAGCTGGCAAAGATTCTCTAGAAAGGTAGTTAACTCAAATCTTCGATGCAAGAAGCATCTGTCATCTCAACCACATTGTGGGAGATGCCAGCCCCCTTAACTGTGGCGAGTGATGAGAAGGACCACCTCAGAAAGAGCAACGATGTTAGTAAACACATCCTTCCTGCAGTGACTTAGCCAGTTTCTGTTGCCACAACCTCAGGTTGTCAAACAACATCTGGCCCCGAACCAGACTCATTTACCCAACACTCGTCTTGGAATAAAATCAACACTTGGTTATGCATGATCCATTTTGGTCCTGTTCACTGCAAGGTACTTTAGCTACCTATTTATTCTATCAACGGAGAATACATATTCTAGGTCATTGTATTGATGCTACAAAGTTTGCTAACTATTCATATGATTATTTCTCTTCTTGTGTGTGTCAAATAATCTTCGCCAAAGCAGGAAAAAATATACAGTGGAAAAAAGACAGTCTCTTTAATAAATGGTGCTGGGACAGCACCATTGGACAGCTATGTGTAGAAGAGTGAAACTCCAATATTCTCTTACAACATACAAAAAGATAAACTTGAAATGGATAAAAGACCTCAACATGAGACAGGAATCTATCAGAATCCTAGAGGAGAACATAGGCAGTAACCTCTTTGCCATCAGTCACAGCAACTTCTTTTAAGACACATCTCCAAAGGCAAAGGAAACAAAAGTGAAAATGAATGTTTGTGACTTCATCAAGATCAAAAGCTTCTGCACAGCAAAGGAAACAGTCAACAAAATAAAGAGGCAACCCACGGAATGAGGGAAGATACAAATGACACTACAGACAAAGGGCTGATATCCAAGATAAAGAACTCTTCAAACTCAACACACACACAAATAATCATGCCAAAAAATGGGTAGAAGACATGAACAGACACTTATCCAAAGGATACATACAAATGGCTAACAGACACATGAAATAAATGTTTATCATCATTAGCCATCAGGAAGATTCAAATCAAAACCACAATGAGATACCACTTTACACCAGTCAGAATGGCAAAAATTAACAAGACAGTAAACAACAAATGTTGGAGAGGATGTGGAGAAAGGGGAAGCCTCTTACGCTGTTGGTGGGAATGCAAGTTGGTGCAGCCACTTTGGAAAACAGTGTGGAGATTCCTTAAGAAATTAAAAATAGAGCTACCCTGTGACCCTGAAATTGCACTACTGGGTAATTACCCCAGAGATACTGATGTAATGAAAAGAAGGGCCATCTGTACCCCAATGTTCATAGCAGCAATGGCCTATATTCTCATGTAATTACTGGTTAGTGAAGAAAGCTCTTTACCTGAATTGTTTCTTGAGATCGGCTCCTTTGTTGATTTGTACCCACTAACCATTACTGAACTTAATCCTGTCCTCTGACAGGGGTTCTCAGCAAAAGGAACAAGAGTATTACAAATACACAATGCTCATGTGTATTTGGAACACACCAATCTCACCTACTCCCCAAAACTAGTAAACCACACACTAAAAAACCAATAAATACAAAAACAGACCCCTTCATGCTCTGTGCCTACCTGAATTTATATTGTTCCCATTCTACTCTTGGCTTGTCTTCCATTTCTAGATCTTTTCCCATCTTTTGGCTTTATCTTCTCAAGGAGCAAATTAAATGGCTTTAGTAAATACTCCTACGTTGCCCTCCACTACACAAACCTTCTCACACATTTCCATGATCCCAAGGTGAGCACCTTATCTAGGTTCACCGCCTGTGATGAGGAAAGGGGAAAGTTCAAAATTTCCATGACCATGAAAAGGGATGCAAAAAGCCACCCCAACTTGTAGACTGTTCCAAATTTTAATCTCAGAGGAAAAAGGTTTCTTTAAATGATGATCATTTAAGGGGTGCCTGGATGGCTCAGTGGGTTAAAGCCTCTGCCTTCGGCTCAGGTCATGATCTCAGGGTCCTGGGATCGAGTCCCACATCGGGCTCTCTGCTCAGCAGGGAGCCTGCTTCCTCCTCTCTCTCTCTGCCTGCCTCTCTGCCTACTTGTTATCTCTATCAAATAAATATAATCTTTAAAAATAAAATGTAAGAAATTGATCATTAAAATGAGAATCTTTGGGGAATGTACTTTAGCATCACTTCATCAGAAAAGCAAATAACGCTTTGTTTCCTAGACATTTTACAACCTACAAACTGAGTCAGTTAATACCTGACATTCAGCACAACATCATGGCCCCAAAACTGTTAGGAAGATTATTATGGATTACTTCCTAGCCCAAGACAGTGTCCTACAATTCCTACCTATTACTAGCTGTCCACATAGCCTAATTATTATTCCTGCCCCTAGCTTTATACTTTAATTTTGTATCATTACCAAGCCATCAGACATGGATTTGGAGCCAAGTCAGACAGGAAATCATATTCCACTATTATTTTTGAGCAACTAAGAGTTCTCACGTGAAATGAAATAAATTTTAGTTTGTACCAAATCCAATAATACAGCTCTAGTCCATAACTTCAGAGCTACACTCTACTAAGTGGAAATTGAGCTCATCTGATTTGTGGACCTCAGCACATGAACCCTAAACTCCACTTTCCAATTCTGCCACTAAGTTACTATGTAGTCACACCTCAATCTTTTTTTTTTATTATTATTTGTTATGCTCTATTTATAAAATGGCAATAATCCAAATTCTTCAAGCCAGGGATCTACTCATTTTAAGATTTTATTTAAAGCTATGGTTCTAGAAGCCCTAAAAATTCTGCAGAGTTGTTATAGGTGTCACGTACAAATATTTTGTCCTGTTTTTTTTTTATTTCTAATGGATATTTTTAACACTGTGGGAATATACTAGGAATCACTAACTCGTATGTGTTATAGATCAGGTTTTACCACATTTTCAAAATCCCCTTTCCAAGATACAGCCCATTGAACCCATTCTTGGGTGTCAAGTTCAATATAAAGCTACTTCTACCAAACCTATACATATAAATGAACTTTCTTTAAATATGTTATTAATAAGAGTACAGTTTCACCCTGGTCTTTTTTTTTTTAAGCTAGTAACTGTCTTACACTCTTTTCTAAAATGTATAATAAGGTCCTCAGAAACATGAAAGCTTTCATCAAGGACTTCATGCTCAGTTGTCCCTATTGGACATGTGTAATATGTTGCCTTATTCTGTAGCCTGTGGGCACTGCAACAAGACAGCGCCAGTGGTACAGCAAGAAATGACTAAAGCTAGGTTACAAAGGTGGTTTCTTACTGGCAGATTTTGCAACCATGATGGGCAATCATGCTGGATTTTCAGGGCAACAAATTTGAACTATAAAGTGTTAGCAAAGACCCTACTTTGGGCTATATATATTATCAGATAGGATCTCCCACAGATAAAACAGAGGAGAATGCAGAGTACTCATTCCCTGAACATCCCCTAGCCTGACATCTCTTGGTTTCATTTGCTAAGTACATGTCCTTAAAGCTTATCACAGTCAACTCTGCCTTCCATAAGTCTTGTGTGGTAAGAGAACTTGGTTTTTTCATACCAACAACCCAGTTCTATAATAACATGCTCCTCCCATTTTTTTTTCAAGATTTGGATTCATCTGCCTGAAACACAATCTGATCATAGGATAGTCTATTGTCCAATGATAAAGTAATTTCCAAGAGATAATATCTTGATACTATTGATACATTTTTCAGTACTTATAAAAGGTCTTGTGTGGGGACGCCTGGGTGGCTCAGTTGGTTGAGCAGCTGCCTTTGGCTCAGGTCATGATCCCAGCATCCTGGGATCAAGTCCCACATCGAGCTCCTTGCTGGGCTGGGAGCCTGCTTCTCCCTCTGCCTCTGCCTGCCATTCTGTGTGCCTGTGCTCGCTTGCTCTCCTCTCTCTCTCTCTCTCTGATAAATTAAAAAAAAGAAATCTTTAAAAAAAAAAAAAAGGTCTTGTGTGCTTCTTATCTGACTTTAATGTTTATGATAAGAAATACAAGTGGAAAAAAAAAGAAATACAAGTGGTAGCTAGACACTGTTGATGGTTCAATTTTTATTTATTTTTTATTAGGTTATGTTTGTCACCATACAGTACATTATTAGTGTTTGATGTAGTGTTCCATGGTTCATTGTTTGCATATAACACCCAGCGTTCCATGCAATCCATGCCTCCTTAATACCCATCACTGGGCCAACCCATCCCCCCATCAACCTCCCCTCTAAAATCCTTGGTTTGTTTCTTGGGAGTCCATAGTCTCTCATGGTTTGTCTCCCCTCTCTGATCTCCACCCCCTTCATTTTTCCCTTCCTTCTCCTAATGTCCTCCATGCTATTCCTTATAGTCCACAAATAAGTGAAACCACACGATAATCAACTTTCTCCACAATTTTGAAATGAAATTTCCCATGATACCTCCCTTGAGTTTCTGGATAAATAATTACTACAGAATGTTCTGACAGCATAGAGTACTCTGCCACCATTTTCAAATACCTGTTTACTGAGTCAGGGTTTCCATAATATATATTATTACAGCATGAAGTTCTACAGAATAGGAGAATAGGATTCAAATGCGGGGGGGGGGTAAAAATTGCTATTTTGAAGATATAAGCCCTGATAATATTTTCAAACCATCCCGGTCTGTAGAGCCAAGCATGGACTGTGTAGGCCAAGCTGTATCGTGCCCCAGCTGTGAGTAAGCATCACTAACTAGGAAGAGAGGGAGGTTTCTTACCTCCTGCCAACTTGACACATGGTTGGAACTGTGCTCCAAAATCAAATATGTGGTCAGTGCCTAAAACTAGAAAAGTATATTTCATGGGGACATAGGAAATTTGGACTTTGCCTGCGTCAGAAAGAATGCAAGCAGGTTTATATTATCACATGATATTATCATATTATCTCGTTAATATAATGTTATCAACATTATCCTAAATATTGGGTGCCTCTTGCCTGGATTTTGTATTTTTTTTAAGATTTTTATTTATTTATTTGAGAGAAAGAAAGTATGAAAGATGGGAGGGTCAGAGGGAGAAGCAGATGCCTTTATTCTTTTTATTTAAATTTGATTTAAATTCAATTACCCATCCTTAGTTTTTGATGTAGTGCTCAATGATTCATTAGTTGCATGTAACATCCAGTGCTTATCACATCACGTACCCTCCTTAATGCCCAGCACCCAGTTACCCATCCTGCCACCCACCTCCCTTTCCACAATCCTCAGTTTGTTTCCCAGAGTCTAGAGTCTCTCATGGTTTGTGACCCTCTTTGATTTCTTCCCATTCAGTGGGACTTGATCCTGGGACTCCAGGATCATGACCTGAGCCAAAGGCAATTGCTTAACCACCTGAGCCACCCAGGCACCATGGAATTTGTATTTCTGATAAAAAAAAAAAAATTAAAGCAGTTGTTAACTGTTCATGTGTGATCAAACATGATTTCCAGCTCTGCTCTTAGCCTTCCTGACCCATTAAGCTCTTCCTTTTGACTCTACTCATTTACGTCTTAGAAGAACGCTACGAGTTCAAACTACCCCTGTAAGTTATGCAGTTACAACATCCCAACTGAAGTTGTGGAATATAAGAAATAGCGCGAGAGGATCATAGGAGAAGGAAAGGAAAACTGAATGGGAAGAAATCAAAGAGGGTCACAAACCATGAGAGACTCTAGACTCTGGGAAACAAACTGAGGATTGTGGAAAGGGAGGTGGGTGGCAGGATGGGTAACTGGGTGCTGGGCATTAAGGAGGGCACGTGATGTGATAAGCACTGGATGTTACATGCAACTAATGAATCATTGAGCACTACATCAAAAACTAAGGATGGGTAATTGAATTTAAATAAAAAAAAATAAAGGCATCTGGGGGTGCCTTGGTGGCTCAGTGGGTTAAAGCCTCTGCCTTCAGCTCAGGGCATGGTCTCGGTCCAGGGACTGAGCCTCACATCGGGCCCCATGCTTGGCAGGGAGCCTGCTTCCTCCCCCCTCTCTCTCTGCCTGCCTCTCTGCCTACTTGTGATCTCTGTCAAATAAATAAGTTAAATCTTTAAAAAAAAATAAAAGCGTCTTTAAGGATATCAATAAAGTGGCTTTCGTTAAGAAAGTACTTACACTTTGTTTTCCATTTTTCTTTCTCTTCAAAAACACGAACAATGTGGAAAAAGTGGAGAGTGACACTTTTTATTATACATTTTTAGTAACTAAGAACTAAAAAAATAAGAAGGACCACCCATTCCCCAAACATATCCATTCTTTTAAACTTGGTCAATGGCTCTCAACTTAATTAAGTATCCCCATGACACCAATCACTATTGTGTGCACTCAACAGAATTCAACAGGACTCAATTCTGCAAATTATAACTATTTTTTTAAAGATTTCATTTATTTATTTGACACAGAGAGAGAGATGATCACAAGTAGGCAGAGAGGCAAGCAGAGGGAGATAGGGGGAAGCAGGCTCCCTGCTGAGCATAGAGCCCAATGCAGGACCAATCCCAGGACCCTGAGACCATGACCTGAGCTGAAGGCAGAGACTTAACCCACTGAGCCACCCAAGAGCCCTATTCTTAAATCATAAACTGTTTTGTCTTAGATTATTTTCCCTTAGCATTTTGTATAACTGATGCCTACTCCTAGATTCTTAAAGTGAATGTATTTAATTATAAAATCAGTTGTGTCCTTACACTTTCTATATCACTTCTATGTTATATAATTATTTAAACTATACTGTAACCAAAAAAAAACGTGTGCCCGGAATTATGAGTTAACCATAATGAAAAGTTTAGTGTCTCTATTAGTTAGTATCTTGTGGTAGAAGGTAACTTAACAACTTTTCATCTCAAGAAAATGACTTGGGTTCTCTCAGAGTCAAACCCAGTAATTAACATTCTGGTTCCAATCATTAATTTGAGAAATGGAAGGAATCCCCATAAGAAAGTAACAAAGAGAGATCAGGAAGAGAAGACCAGCACTGAAGACAGTGTTATTAGCTTTGTAATAGTGTAGGAAAGTGGAGCCAATCAAGGGAGAACTTCTGACAAACACAGTGATCCTACCTGAAGAGCAAGGACCACCAGTCACTGTTTGAGCACTGCTCCTGGGGAGCTGTTAATTTCCCTCATTTCCTTCTACCAAGCGCACAGGCAGAGTAGACTTCTACAGCTTCAGAAGAAGCTCTTGCACTAGAAAATGGCAGACTCTGGCAAGTTGGAAGTTGGCCAAGCACACAGAATGGTAATAGGTAAGACCTGTGGGAGGGTCACAGAATGAACGGTCAATAGGAGACAAGCAGCAAACACAAATTCTGAAGGTCTCACAAGTCATCTTAGCAGGTGAGTAAAGATAATAAGAAATCTCTCTCAAAAAAAGCCCGAGATGCACGATTCTTCATAATGTGAACCATGATTGCTAAAGACCATTTATGAAACAGATCCTACTTGCCAGGTACTGCCCAGAATGCCCAATGTCCAGGATCTCATTCAAGAGTCCCAGCAATCCTATTATTATCCTCGCTCATCCACAGATGAGGACATTAAGTAATTACTTACTACTTAAGATTAAATAATAGAGATTAAGTAATCTACCAAAGTAACAGATACCAACCTGGGTCTGGCCAATGCCAGAATTTATGCTCTTCTATTGTTTTCAAAGGTCCCCAGATTGACAGCTAGGGCTTTGTTAGCATGAATATGTAATCAGCTCTGGAAATTCTATTTAAAGAACATCACAGGTCTTCTCCCTTGGAGAAAAACCTGTGTCTTAATAGCTTCCTAATTCCAGCCTGGGTACGAAAAACGAGGACACCTCCCACGCTGGTGGCCCTGTCATTCCGACAGTGTGGGCTTTTCACCAGGAGCCTGACTGAGCACTTTGCACATGACCCTTTGTGGTTAGCACTTTTAAATAGCTACACGTTCCACGCATTACAAAACCACCTCTGCTTCTCTCTCCTCTCCTGGCTGACTTCCATTTGCACATCTGATGACGGATGGGACAGTTCTGGTCTGTGGTGTGTTTCCCAGCCTGACTTTTCTTTCACCTCTTCACATCCTACATTCCAGCAAGTGGAAATGTATTCCAAGATCTTCAACTAGAACTTTAAAATAGATTTTCAAAGAACAGCTGAGTGTTAGAACTTGAAAGCAGTCAAATATCTAATGAGGCTCTACAAGAAACCTAAATTCTAATCCATGTTCAGTGGTATTGGGGGCAAAAGAACATTTCAGATTCACTCATGTTAATCCCTTTTCACTCCTGATTCTCCAAATCATTCTTAAAACCTTTCAACTTGAAGTCTTCTCGCGCTATCCTACGTAGCCCACTTCCAATCGAAGAAACTGGACTGCCCCACTGGGGTGGGGCAAAGACTTCCGTTACTTTACCTGCTTAATTTCCAGGCAAAAGCTTTGAAGTGGTCAACAGACAGAAGGAATTTGAGTTCAGTTAAACCACTAGCTAGGAAGGTAGCCCAAGAAATAGCAAGAAAGATCAAATCCTGGTACAACAAATTCCGTGGAGAATATTGTTAGGTTATAGTAACAATTCGTGGCAATTGGTGGTGTGATAAAGATTACCTTTCTAAGAACAAAGGAGATAGTGATGACACACCCTCAGAAATGGAGAGCAAGAAGGCTCTAAATACAGTAGCTGTGTGGAACTTATAAATGGCATCCAGCGTCTAAGAGAGAAGATAAACAGCATATCCCCACTCAGGGAATTGCATTACTTTTAAGCCACAGGGTATCGACAGCATTGCCATGATTCAGGTTCCTTCTTACACTCTGCATCTGACCCATAATTTTCTAAAATGTTTTATTTAAATTCCTGTTAGTCGACATACAAGTTAATATTAGTTTCAGGTGTCCAACATGTGATTTAACACTTTCATACATCACCCGGTGTTCATCACAAGGGCCCTCCTTAATCCCCATCACCTAGTTCACCTGTCTTCCCACCTACCTCCCCTCGGGTAACCATCAGTGTGTTCTCTACAGTCAAGAGTCTATTTCTTGGTTTGCCCTTCTCTTTCTTTCTCTGTCTCTCTCTTGTTCCTGTTTGCTCATTTGTTTTGTTTCTTAAATTCTGCATATGAGTGAAATCAAATCTCTGACTGACTTTCATCTAGGGTAATACTCTCTAGTTCTATTCATGTCTTTGCAAATGGCAAGATTTCGTTCTTTTTGATGGTGGAGTCCTAATATTCCATTGCAAATATATACCACAACTTCGGTATCCATTCATTAGTTGATGGACACTTGGGCTCTTTCCATAATTTAGCTATTACTAATAATGCTGCTGCTATAAATAATGAGGGAGCTTGTGTCCTTTTGAATTAGTATTTTTGTGTTCTTTGGATAAATTCCCAGTAGTGCAATTGCTGGACTGTAAGGTAGTTCTATTTTTCATTTTTTTGAGGAATCTCCAGACTCTTTTCCAGAGTGGCTGTACCAGTTTTCATTCCCACCAACAATGTAATAGGGTTTCCCTTTCTCTGCATCCGCACCAACACCTGTTGTTGCTTGTATTGTTAATTTTAGTCATCCTAACAGGTGTGAGGTGGTATCTCATCATGGTTTTGATTTGCATTTCTGTGATGTTGAGCATCTTTTCATGGGTCTGTTAGCCATCTGGACGTTTTTTCTGGAGAAAATGTCTATTCATGTCTTCTGCCCACTTCTTAACTGGATTTTTTGTTTTTTGGTTTTTTTTGGGGGGGGGTGTTGCATTTGAGAAGTTCTTTATAAATTTTGGATACCAACTCTTTATCAGGTATGGGATTTTGTTAATCTCAATGTTGACACAGGAATACATGCGTGCGCGCGCGCACACACGAACACACTAAGAAAAAGAAACCTTCGCTGCATTGTGCTTGAAAGAATCACAGGTTTTTCATGAGTGTGATTAGAGGCTGCCTTCATGTCCTAGAAATACTTCTACAGAAGTGCCTCACTTTTCTCAAAAGTAAAGCTAAGGAGGATTTCAGGAGTGGGTCCCTTTCCTGAGCCTGGCATCAGTTTTCTTCTTTTTAAATACACACTAGGGTAAATATTTTACACCCAGAGACAGATCAGGTGAGGCATAAAAATGTGCAGAACTAAACTCACAGAGACATACTGAACTTATCTTTATGATTTTAAGATTATTTCTTCAATGGCTGAGCAGATCTGGGTCTCTCTCTTACACACACACACACACACACACACACACAGTCTTTGGTAGAAGAGACAGTGTTGGATAAATAAGGAATTCAGGGGCACCTGGGTGGCTCAGTGGATTAAAGCATCTGTCTTCAGCTCAGGTCATGATCCCAGGGTCCTGGGATCAAGCCCCACATCAGGCCATCTGCTTGGCAGTGAGCCTGCTTCCCCCTCTCCCTCTGACTGCCTCTCTGCCTATTTGTGATCTGTCAAATAAAATAATAATAATAATAATAATAAGGAATTCAGCAACCATTTTCAAAGACGGAAGTTCTGACATTTTTATAACTTCTTCAGAAGCAAATGTTCCCTGTGGCAAGGTCCAGTCATAACTCCATGGCCTAATTAGAAGGAAGCCATAAAGGCAGGGCCCTCTCTGTTCCAGAGAAACAGCCCTGCCTATGGGGCCAGCACAGGTCTGGCCCAGAGAGGTTTCATTAAGAGATTTACAAGTTAGCACATGTTCCCTTCTCTGACAACCTGGGGTATATGCACATCTCCTCAGGTGGCACTCCTCATTTAATCATCACAGTTATTAACATAATCTTTTTCTCAAGAGAAAGAACCAAGGTATGGATTATATGCAAAGGGTCCGTACAAGGAAATTTGAGCAAAGGTCTCTAGAATACCCTTTCTTCCTCAAGAGGCTGGAGGTCAGGAAGAGAAGGTAGAAGGGCCTGGGAGCTGGAAGGGCCCTGGCCCTTTGCTGTAAATTCTAATCATGTTAAGATTTCTGGGGCTGGGCGGGGGGGGGGGGGGGGGCAAGATGGCAGAGAAGTAGCAGGCTGATACTACTTCAGCTAGCAGGAGATCAGCTAGATAGCTTATCTAAAGATTCCAAACACCTACAAATCCAACGGGAGATCGAAGAGAAGAAGAACAGCAATTCCAGAAACAGAAAAACAACCACTTTCTGAAAGGTAGGACTGGGGGAGAAGTGAATCCAAAGCGACAGGAAGATAGACCGCGGGGGGGAGGGGCCGGCTCCCGGCAAGCAGCGGAGCAACAGAGCACAAAATCAGGACTTTTAAAAAAGACTGTTCCGCTGAGGGACATCGCTCCAGAGGCTAAACCAGGGTGAAGCCCAAGCGGGGTCAGCGTGGCCTCAGGTCCCGCAGGGTCAGAGAAGGATCTGAGGTGTCTGAGTGTCACAGAGCTTACAGGTATTAGAATGGGGAAGCTGGCTACAGAGACAGAGCCGAGGAGTTAGCTCCCAGCTTGGGGTTACCTTGAACTGGTCACAGGCTCCGTGAGCTCGAAGCACAGCCGAAGTCCACGGAGTTGGGAGTAATTGGGCTCTGTTCTCTGAGGGCACACTGAGGAGTGGGGCCCCGGGCTCTCGGCTTCTCCGGGCCAGAGACTGGGAAGCCGCCATTTTCATTCCTGTCCTCGAGAACTCTATGGAAAGTGCTCAGGGAACAAAAGCTCCCGAAAGCAAACCCCAGCGGATTGCAAACCCCAGCGGATTACTCAGCTGGCCCCCGGTAAGGGCGGTGCAATTCCGCCTGGGGCAAAGACACTTGAGAATCACTACAACAGGCCCCTCCCCCAGAAGATCAACAAGAAATCCAGCCAGGACCAAGTTTACCTACCAAGGAGTGCGGTTTCAATACCAAGGAGAGCAGCAAAATTCCGGAGGAGGAGAAAGCAAAGCAGGGAACTCATGGCTTTCTCTCCATGATTCTTTAGTCTTGCAGTTAATTTAATTTTTTTTTTCTTTTTCAATTTTTTTTCTCTCTTCTTCTGCTAAATCTTTTTGTAACTTTTACCCTTTTCTTTTTTTTTAATGTTTTTTAACTAGTATATCTAATATATATATATATTTATTTATATTTTTTCTTTACTCATTTTCTTTTTTTAATTGTTTCTTTTTTTTTTTTTTTTTCCTTTCTGAACCTCTTTTTATCGCCTTTCTCCCCCCTCACAATTTGGGATCTCTTCTGATTTGGTTAAAGCATATTTTCGTGAGGTCTTTGCCACCCTTTTAGTATTTTACTTGCTCCTTCATATACTCTTACTAGACAAAATGGCAAGATGTAAAAATTCACCACAAAAAAAAGAACAAGAGGCAGTACCGAAGGCTAGGGACCTAATCAATACAAACATTGGTAATATGTCAGATGTAGAGCTCAGAATGACGATTCTCAAGGTTCTAGCTGGGCTTGAAAAACGCATGGAAGATATTAGAGAAACCCTCTCAGGAGATATAAAAGCCCTTTCTGGAAAAATAAAAGAACTAAAATCTAACCAAGTTGAAATCAAAAAAGCTAACGAGGTGCAATCAAAAATGGGGATTCTGACAGCTAGGATAAATGAGGCAGAAGAAAGAATTAATGATATAGAAGACCAAATGACAGAGAATAAAGAAGCTGAGCAAAAGAGGGACAAACAGCTACTGGACCACGAGGGGAGAATTCGAGAAATAAGTGACACCATAAGACAAAACATTAGAAAAATTGGGATTCCAGAAGAAGAAGAAAATGGGGGGGGGGGAGCAGAAGGTATATTGGAGAGAATTTCCCCAGTATGGCAAAGGGAACAAGCATCAAAATCCAGGAGGTACAGAAAACCCCCCTCAAAATCAACAAGAATAAGTCCACAACCCATCACTTAATAGTAAAAATTTACAAGTCTTAGTGACAAAGATAAAATCCAGAAAGCAGCCCGGGACAAGAAGTCTGTAACATACAATGGCAAAAATATTAGATTGGCAGCAGACTTATTCACAGAGACCAGGCAGACAAGAAAGAGCTCACATGATATATTCAGAGCACTAAACAAGAAAAACATGCAGCCAAGAATACTATATCCTGCTAGGCTATCATTGAAAATAGAAGGAGAGATAAAAAGCTTACACGACAAACAAAAACTGAAAGAATTTGTAAACACCAAACCAGCTCTACAGGAAATATTGAAAGGGGTCCTCTAAGCAAAGAGAGAGCCTAAAAGTCGTAGATCAGAAAGGAACAGAGACAATATACAGTAACAGCCACCTTACAGGCAATACAATGGCACTAAATTCATATCTCTCAATAGTTACCCTGAATGTTAATGGGCTATAATGCCCAATCAAAATACACAGGGTATCAGAATGCATAAAAAAAATAAATCTATATGTTGCCTAAAAGAAACTCATTTTAAACCCGAAGACACCTCCAGATTTAAAGTGAGGGGGTGGAAAGCAATTGACCATGCTCATGGAAAACAGAAGAAAGCAGGAGTGGCAATCCTTATATCAGATCAATAAGATTTTAAGCCAAAGACTATAATAAGAGATGAAGAAGGACACTATACCATACTCAAAAGATCTGTCCAACAAGAAGATCTAACAATTTTAAATATCTATGCCCCTAACATAGGAGCAGCCAAATATATAAACCAATTAATAACAAAATCAAAGAAACACATCAACAATAATACAAAAATAGTAGGGGAATTTAACACTCCCCTCACTGAATTGGACAGATCATCCAAGCAAAAGATCAACAAGGAAATAAAGGCCTTAAATGACACACTGGACCAGATGGACATCACAGATATATTCAGAACATTTCATCCCAAAGCAACAGAATACACATTCTCCTCTAGTGCACATGGAACATTCTCCAGAATAGATCACATCCTTGGTCCTAAATCAGGTCTCAACTGGTATCAAAGATTGGGATCATTCCCTGCATATTTTCAGACCACAATGCTCTGAAGCTAGCACTCAATCACAAGAGGAAATGTGGAAAGAACCCAAATACATGGAGACTAAACAGCATCCTTCTAAAGAATGAATGGGTCAACCAGGAAATTAAAGAAGAATCAAAAAAATTCATGGAAACAATAATGAAAATACAACAGTTCAAAATCTGTCGGACACAACAAAGGCAGTCCTGAGAGGAAAATATATAGCAGTACAAGCCTTTCTCAAGAAACTTCAAGAAAGGTCTCAAATATACAACCACGCCCTACACCTAAAGGAGCTGGAGAAAGAACAAGAAAGAAACCCTAAACCCAGCAAGAGAAGAGAAATCATAAAGATCAGAGCAGAAATCAATGAAATAGAAACCAAAGAAACAAGAGAACAAATCAACGAAACTAGGAGCTGGTTCTTTGAAAGAATTAATAAGATTGATAAACCCCTGGCCAGACTTATCAAAAAAAAAAAAAAAAAAGGAGAGAGATAGAGAAAGGACCCAAATAAATAAAATCATGAATGAAAGAGGAGAGATCACAACTAACACCAAGGAAATACAGACAATTATAAGAACATACTATGAGCAACTCTATGCCAACAAATTTGACAATCTGGAAGAAATGCATGCATTCCTAGAGACATATAAACTACCACAACTGAACCAGGAAGAAATAGAAAGCCTGAATAGACCCATAACCAGTAAGGAAATTGAAACAGTCATCAAAAATCTCCAAACAAACAAAAGCCCAGGGCCAGACAGCTTCCCGGGGGAATTCTACCAAACATTTAAAGAAGAACTAATTACTATTCTCCTGAAACTGTTCCAAAAAATAGAAATGGAAGGAAAACTTCCAAATGCATTTTAGGAGGCCAGCATCACCTTGATCCCAAAAGCAGACAAGGATCCCATCAAAAAAGAGAGCTATAGACCAATATCCTTGATGAACACAGATGCAAAAATTCTCACCAAAATACTAGCCAATAGGATTCCACAGTACATTTAAAGGATCATTCACCAGGACCAAGTGGGATTTATTCCAGGGCTGCAAGGTTGGTTCAACATCCGCTAAACAATCAATGTGATACAACACATCAGGAAAAGAAAGAACATATGATACTCTCAATAGATGCTGAAAAAGCATTTAACAAAGTACAGCGTCCCTTCCTTATCAAAACTCTTCAAAGTGTAGGGATAGAGGGCACATACCTCAATATTATCAAAGCCACCCATGAAAAACCCACTGCAAATCTCATTCTCAATGGAGAAAAACTGAAAGCTTTTCTGCCAAGGTCAGGACATGGCCGGGATGTCACATTATCACTACTGCTATTCAACATAGTACTAGAAGTCCTAGCCTCAGCAATTAGACAACAAAAGGAAATTAAAGGGATCCAAATCGGCAAAGAAGAAGTCCAACTATCACTCTTCGCAGATGATATGATACTATATATGGAAAACCCAAAAGACTCCACTCCAAAACTGCTAGAACTTGTACAGGAATTCAGTAAAGTGTCAGGATATAAAATTAATGCACAGAAATCAGTTGCATTTCTCTATACCAACAACAAGACAAAAGAAAGAGAAATTAAGGAGTCAATCCCATTTCCAATTGCACCCAAAACCATAAGATACCTAGGAATAAACCTAGCCAAAGAGGCAAAGAATCTATACTCAGAAAACTATAAAGTATTCGTGAAAGAAATTGAGGAAGACACAAAGAAATGGAAAAATGTTCCACGTTCCTGGAATGGAAGAATAAATATTGTGAAGATGTCTATGCTACCTAAAGCAATCTACACATTTAATGCAATTCCTATCAAAGTACCATCCATCTTTTTCAAAGAAATGGGACAAATAATCCTAAAATTTATATGGAACCAGAAAAGACCTTGAATAGTCAAAGGGATATTGAAAAAGAAAGCCAAAGTTGGTGGCATCAAGCCGGACTTCAAGCTCTATTACAAAGCTGTCATCATCAAGACAGCATGGTACTGGCACAAAAACAGACACATAGATCAATGGAACAGAATAGAGAGCCCAGAAATAGATCCTCAACTCTATGTTCAACTAATCTTTGACAAAACAGGAAAGAATGTCCAATGGAAAAAAGACAGCCTCTTCAATAAATGGTGTTGGGAAAACTGGACAGCCACATGCAGAAAAATGAAATTGGATCATTTCCTTACACCACACACGAAAATAGACTCAAAATGGATGAAGGACCTCAATGTGAGAAAGGAATACATCAAAATCCTTGAGGAGAACACAGGCAGCAACCTCTTTGACCTCAACCACAGCAACTTCTTCCTAGGAACATCGCCAAAGACAACAGAAGCAAGGGCAAAAATGAACTATTGGAATTTCATCAAGATCAAAAGCTTTTGCATAGCAAAGGAAACAGTTAACAAAACCAAAAGACAACTGACAGAATGGGAGAAGATATTTGCAAATGACATATCAGATAAAGGACTAGTTTCCAATATCTATAAAGAACTTAGGAAACTCAACACCCAAAGAACAAACAATCCAATCGAGAAATGGGCAGAGGACATGAACAGACATTTCTGCAAAGAAGACATCCAGATGGCCAACAGACACATGAAAAAGTGCTCCATATCACTCGGCATCAGGGAAATACAAATCAAAACCACAATGAGATATCACCTCACACCAGTCAGAATAGCTAAAATTAACAAGTCAGGAAATGACAGATGCTGGCGAGGATGCGGAGAAAGGGGAACCCTCCTACACTGTTGGTGGGAATGCAAGCTGGTGCAACCACTCTGGAAAACAGCATGGAGTTTCCTCAAAACGTTGAAAATAGAACTACCCTAGGACCCAGAAATTGCACTACTAGGTATTTACCCTAAAGATACAAACGTAGTGATCCGAAGGGGCACATGCACCCGAGTGTTTATAGCAGCAATGTCTACAATAGGCGAACTATGGAAAGAACCTAGATGTCCATCAACAGATGAATGGATAAAGAAGATGTGGTATATATACACAATGGAATACTATGCAGCCATCAAAAGAAATGAAATCTTGCCATTTGCAACGACATGGATGGAACTAGAGGGTATCATGCTTAGCGAAATAAGTCAGTAGGAGAAAGACAACTATCATATGATCTCCCTGATATGAGGAAGTGGAGATGCAACATGGGGGGTTAACGGGGTTGGAGAAGAATAAATGAAACAAGATGGGATTGGGAGGGAGACAAACCATAAGTGACTCTTAATCTCACAAAATAAACTGAGGGTTGTTGGTGGGAGGGGGCTTGGGAAAAGGGAGGTGGAGTTATGGACATTGGGGAGGGTATGTGCTATGGTGAGTGCTAGGAAGTGTGTAAACCTGGCAATTCACAGACCTGTACCCCTGAGAATAAAAATATATGTTTATAAAAAATAAAAATAAAGTAAAAAATTAAAAGAAAAAAAGATTTCTGGGGCTGGGGAGCCTGGGTGGCTCAGTGGGTTAAGCCTCTGCCTTTGGCTCGTGTCTTGATCTCAGGGTCCTGGGATCGAGCTCCATGTTGGGCTCTCTGCTCAGCGTGGAGTCTGCTTCCCCTTCTCTGTCTGCTTCTCTGCCTACTTGTGATCTCTCTCTGTCAAATAAATAAATAAAATCATAAAAAAAAAAAAAAGATTTCTGGGGCTTTATGCCCCAGAATCCCTCATCTTCTGTTTTTTTTTTTTTTTTTTTTTGGTTTGGGGTTTTTTTTTCTTTTTTTGGTCCCCAGCTGCTTTTTCCATTCTGTTGTTATAGGTACCAGACCCCTTTTCAGGTCCTGAGGTTATATTATTTTTTAAATGCCAAGAAAGCTCTGCCTTGTATAATCTCAGGAGTTTTTCACTGATTTCATGTTGCTCTTAATGGAATGAAGACTTGATGGCCTCTGGCCAACCTCATACAAAAAAGAAAACAACTTCCCATGCACTGGCCCACTTGACTCCAGTGACCTACATAGTCCCATGCAGGACCATGGTCCCCACACAGAAGACTGTGAGCTTGCCATCTATGTTGATGTCCAGGTAGATCCTCCCCAGACACGGTCCCCTAAGTGACTTTTCTGAGACACTCTTGTGACAGAGTCACTTCTCTGCCTAACAGTTCCAGTGAATTCCCTTTGCCCAAAGAACAAAGTTTAAACTTGTGTACATGGCCCATGAGACCCAGCCTCCCTTCCTGACCACATGTCCTGTCACTCGTCTCTCTCAGATCTCGTGCCCCAGACATACTAAAGAACATCTTAAGGGTTTGGAATGGATTGGTCCCTCCTCCTGAAATTTTCTTCCTTCCCTCAATCCCTGCGTGGCAAGGTCCGGAAAACTTCCTGCTCATGCTGCAGATCTCCCCTATCAACATCCCTTGAGAACTCCCTCTGGCCCCCCACCCCCTACCCCTACTGCTGGGCTCAGGTAATTGACCTTCCGGTTTGTACCCACAGAGACTGCTTCTTCTATTAGGCAACTTATCTCCTATGCCAATTAACTAATTAATTAATTAATCAATTGCTATGCTTATGTAGGTATCCATCTCTCTGAACTATGACCCCCCAGAGGGACTTATATCTTATTTTCTTCACGGCTGTGTCTCAAAACCCAACACCACACCTGGTGCATGACAGCAAACCAACTGATGAATGACCGAATGAATGAAGGACAAAGAATGAATGAGAAGCTGGCCAGGTATATAAGGTCAATTCCATTCCTCACTCCCTTACCAGCAACTGAAATCACAGCCCAGGACTTCCAGTGGTCCTCCCTGGTCCCACAGCATATGTGAAATCCCAGCAATATCCTTCCCACCCCACACACCTCCACTTCTGATCACCTGTTCTCCTTAACCCTGGGGATACCACTGAGCCTAAACCCAACCAGTCTTCTCCCACCACCTCTGAAATTCTATGACACAGGTGCAGCAGCTTCCTTTCATAATGCTGTGACAGGCCACAGAAGAGACAAAAATCCTGCTACACACATCAGGGAACAGCACAAGTCTTTAGGGCCTAGGTGATGCCACCATCCACCATATACATTTCTATAGTATCAGCCCTGTCTTCTCTCTGGGAGTGAAGGCCCAAAGAACATAGTTGAATTCTCCGGACTTCCATAACTGTAAGCAAGCTCTACTATGAATTATAATTTGGATAGAACCAAATATAGAAGCCTGCACCGGGTATAACTAAGGTTTGGCTCCATGACTTCTCTTCTGGGAACTACATGGGGTTCATCGTTGTCCCCACAAGGCGTAAAAGGTAAACTTCAAACTCAGGTCTTTGCCTGGTTCTCAGAAACATCCAAGCCTGGGTCTGTGTTTCTAAGACCAGATGTTCACCCTTTACAACACTAGAGCCTGGCCACGTATCCAGAAGTATGACAAGACTATTTCTGTCTCCCTGGGACTCTGAGATCTTCCACATTGCTCATGTTAAGTATCCCAGGACAGCGAAACTTCACCCATAAAGAGTATAATGTATACTAACCCCAAGTTCACAAACCTTTTCATCTCTTATTATTTATATGCAACTAATTCTAGGAAGACTCCATTTTGAAACAAAAATGTAGTCGTAAGGATGAGACTCACTTTGGGATTTCCTCTGCCTTGGATACGGACTTCAGATTTACCAAAAAGCCATTAAGAGCAAGGTTCATCCCCCCAAAGAGAAGCCCAAGGAAGTATTTAGAATCAAATACTGGCCATGGCTTCTCAGCTATACCCATATGGGATTTGACACATTACCTAGAAGTCCTTAAGCAACTTGTGACTATCCAAGAGCCCATGTGTACCCACTCTTAGCTGCCCCCCCCTATGGCTCATCTCTAAGGTTGTCAGATTTACTGAATAAAAATCCACGACATCCAGTCAAATCTGAACTTCAGATAAATAATATTTATGTTTTACCATAAGTGTATCCTACATAAGATGCGGAGTATACTTATACTAAAAATGTATTCATTGTTTTTCTGACATTCAAATTTAACTACATATCCTATATTTTATCAGTCAAATCTTATTCATTACAAATGATAGAGACTCATAAGGATCCCCGGGATGCCTCAGAGAAACCTTGGCTTTTATTTATATACCCTAAGCAGTGTGAACCTGAATTTTCCATTCTAATTAACAGGCCATAATGAAGTATAGCCTCAATTTTCGGGCTTTCTCTGCTTGTCATTGTCAATATCTTTTTTATTGTAGAGATGTTGATTTTTTTCCAACCTCAATAGCTCATCAGGAAGTATGTAAAAGTTCATCAGACAAAAGAAAAACAACATGAATCTGAAAAATTACGGGAACCGCCTGGTGTTTAGTGAAAAAGTATTAGGAAGATTGAAAAAGACAAATTTAATAAGCAAGTCTCTCCAAGGATATTTTCATAGCTTCATATCCTCCCACACTCTGAAAATATGATTGCATCAAAAACGCAGAACCGCTAACTGCATGGAAGGCTTCCTTGTGGGTCTATCAAATTGAAGATGCGGTATACTAAGTGAGCTGACTAGCTGCCTCAGGGGCGTAGGCAGTTGGTGGAGCTCTTCCAAGGGTGTGGATGGAAATATCGGGTTTTTCTATGAGTCTCCACCCTGGTCCCGGTATTACCACACTCTTGGCCCTTGTCAGCTCGAGGTAATGTTTTACCCACCTTCACTTCTTTGTTGCTATTCAGACAGCATACTAGACTTGATATTACATAAATGAGTTTAATAAGCTACTTTTTAAAATTTGGTAGGCAATCTTAAATCTTAAATCTGGATGAAGCTTACCTTCATCCAGCAGCATAAGGGTTTTTTAAAAGAGTCAGTTGACATACCCCATGTAACAAGTCCATGCTTGTTTTAGAGATGTAAAAATGGAACATGATATTTAAAGGTTTTAGTGGCAAAATCACCCAGTCTTCCAGAGACAATAAAGGAGAATGATTAAAGGCATGGATTTGCACTTGCTCCGTCTCAGGCAAGTCCCCAGAGTAGATGATCATGCCTCGTCTGCCATTATCTGTCACAGGGGGCTTTTAACTGTACCTTTTCGGTGGGTAGGTCCTGAAACTTACATATGATAGCTACACATAAGCCATTAGAAGAATAAGTGATACAGAGTTAAAACTTAGCAGATGTTTCCTATTCACTCTTAGAAAATATCTCCATGAAAATGGTTACTTTACCAGTGGATGAGTCAATGGGAGAGAGTAAATGACAATCACGGCAAGTTGGTGGGGACCCAGCTCATACGTATGTGAAAAAAAGAAAAGCGTATATGTGTGTGTGTGTAGAAAAATGTATGAAAGTTTGCCTATCAAATGGTTCATCATATTAACTCTGAGGATTGGAATAAATACACTGGGGGAGGATTAAAGAAAAAAAGTTTTATTCTATTCCTCTATCATTTGAGTTGTTACAGATTTAATATATTCTTTGTGAAATTTTTAAAGATGTGTCAGGATAAATGTTTTGACGTTTTCCTGCCATGCCTGTATTATTTTGGAATTGCTGGCATTTCTTCCTATCTTTGGATCTACACTCATTGAGTCAACAGACCATTCTGGAGGGAAGAGACAATAGGACTGAAATGAAGTGAAAGAAAAAAGCCTGGGAAGTGGAGACACCTTATCATAACCATCCTTTGGGGAAAGGATACAATGACAAATGAGGCAAATGCCCTACCCTTGTGATGAAAAGGACTCCTTGGGCTGAGGGTGGATGGAGTCTTAGGACATGTACACTAGAGAACCAACCAGAAGGGAACACACACACACACACACACACGTGTAGAGAAATCACTCTGATAAAACTCTGCTTGTTGCCAAGTAAGCCTGTGTCTCCAGTAACCAGCACTTCACCCATAGCTCCCCAGCAAGAGACACACGCAGGTGGAACCCATCCAACTTCTTGTGTGTCCACTCTGCCAAGACATTCAAAACCCAATTTGTGGCATGGCCCATACCCCTAGAGAGGCTGTGGGGGTGGTCATGAGAGGGGGGGAACCCCTGCCCACACCGGGTGAGATCAAACAGAACCAGCTCAGAACCCCCTTAGGCCAGAAGTTATCTGCACAAAAAAACACTCTGGCTACCTGGGCCAAGTGCACTTCATCAATCTTACCATTTCTTAGTACCTGATATGACTACAATGTACAGTGACCTCAGGCATGAATAAATCCTTCATTCACCCCCACAGAGGTTCCAGGCTACTGCTATCTGGTCCCAGCTGAACTCAGGGCTACAGAATGAGACCAAATTTCCCAGATGGCTCCAGGATTTGTTCCCACAATCCCTTTGGCCGGAGAAGTCTCATCCTACAATATGATAATGGGACCTGCCTCACAGAGTCATTTTGCAGACTAATAAATCCACACAAATACATATAAAAGAGCTTTCTTGTTAACTGCTAGTGTAATATTCTATTTCCCTTCCATGTTAGAGAGGTTTAAAGATCAAATTCTCAAGCCCCTCAGAAAAGGGGAACTAGCTGTTCTGTTGACCATCCTGCTTCTCACCACATTCTCAGCATAAGCTGATTCTAGGTTTAATAAGCCATGAACATTTACTGTTCAGATTTTGAGGAATAAAACATGGAGTGCCTCAGAGAGGGAAGAGCTTGGCCAAGAGACGAGGGAAACTGTTCTCCAGCATTGAGAAGACGACAGGAGCAGGGTGCTCAAGTCAGATTCTTGGATGAGGTGAGGAAATCGCAGAGTAGAAGATCACCTAAAACACCTATGAAGGGAACCAAAGGCCTCTGCACTTACAGGCTGCACCAAAAAGCATGAGGAAAATGGCGGGGGCCTGTCAGGTTGGATGTGCCCATTGCGAATGGGACAATGGGTGTCTCCACTGAACCTGCCTGCATAAGTCATTAGAGATCATAGGACCTTTCCCACCCTATCCCCACACTTCCAACACACTAAAGCCACACACACTCACACACACTTGGTACAGATTAAAACCATTCCCTAATTTGTTTTATGTGTGATTTCCTTCCAATTTTTGTTTTACGGTTTCTTTGGTTTTCTACTTACATGGATTTTGGGACACATTTACCTCATGACTTTTATCTAAGTCATCTTAAATGGATGGTAATTCAAAGCTGAGCTTGGTCAGTGGTCTAGGGACTCTAATTTGCTGGAAGGTATGCTTGGTATGAGCTTTCTTGTGTTTAGAAGGGTTTGGAACTCAGCTGGATGTCTCCATGGGCCTCCTTTTGTGGGTCTCCAGACAGGGAAGCTTCCATAATTGCAAGAACATTGGTGAGCTTAGCACTTTCAACAACCAAACATCCTCTAATTTGTGAGGGAGGAACCCCAAATGTTTATGAGGAAATTAGGATAGGAGACTGAAAGTTGACCAAAATCAGGGGAAAAAAAAAATATTCAGGAGAGTAGAGAGACAAGAAAAGGATCTTAAAAGATAGAAAGGAATTGGCAAAGAAGAAAGGGAAAAGGCAAAGATTCCTCACAGGTTCATCTGCTTCAACAAGGGTAAGAAGGATTATTGATCTGTGAAAACAGCAGCATTTAAAGCAGATAGAGTTTATGAGAAGGTGCTGAGAATAAAATGAGAAGCACGATTATCAAATTATACATTCACTGCAGTGGCATTTTAATGGGGGAGGTGTTCTGCAGGACAGAGAGAAGAGAGAGAGAGTAAAAATGCTCAGGAGAGAGAAGAGTAAAAAGTCATCTTAGAGGGATGACGAAGCTCACAGAGTTGTATATCAGATGTGGACAAGTGTTAGCAAGCACCAAACGGATCAGGAACCCTGCTTCCTTCACCGAGTAAACCCAGACCCACAGCCAGCCTTGAAAGAAGGAGGACTTCAGGAAATCCTCATGGTAGTGACATTAGATTTTGTTCATCAAGACTTGAGAAAAACCCCTCACTCAGATCCCCTCTTTAAAGCCCATCTTTCCTTCATGAGCTTCATCTGGCCTCCTCCCTCCCTCCCAAGCTTGGTGACACTGAGCAGCAGGATGGGTCATTTGGGTCTTCTACCTCCTGTGGTCCCCATCTGTGGAAGACCAAAGGCAAGGGCCAATTAATGGGAAACAAGAGTGACCAGGAATAGATACCGACAGAGCAGAGCTTTCTGGGACAGGGTGGCCCCAGTCAGTTGCGTGTGCCTGGCATCACTCCAATTATGAACATCTCTGGAAGTTCTCCGAAGGCAGAGCCTGGCCATCTGCACCCCAGAGTCCACTCAAGAGACCTCAATCATAGCTTCCATGTCTGCATCTCACCTGTGTCTGCTCAGAGTTTTCAGATTCTCCTTTTCCCCACATTTCTTTAGAGAAGCCAGGGTGGGTGAGGTGATGGGGGATGGCTCAAGGCAGCCCAGACGTTCCTGTGGTCCAAAAGGACACCTGGCAATAACCTCCTACCTTCTGGCTCCTTCAATTTTCCCATTTGGAGGAGTGGTTACTTCTCGGTGCTTCCAACTGCTGGGTGGAGGTAGGTTGTTGCAAGGCATCTGAAGGCAAGCAGCAATCCTTCAGATAGTCTGGCCCTTCCTGACTGACAGGAGAAGTCTAGAAGGCTCTCAGAAATACTGCTTGCTCCAGAGAAAGGAGGGACAAAACACGATTGTGCAGTAACACCTGAATCCGGGAAAAAAAAAAAAAGTGGTGCTGTATTCATATGAGTGAATAACATTGAACAGTTAAAATAACAGACCTAGGTCAATTAAAAATTGATACAGATAAAACACGAAACCCTAGGACTGGTTGAAAGAAAAATGGGATGCACAATGTTGTATTGTGATTTTATGTATCTGAAAATATGGACTGGATACCTGCAAAACTCTGATACTGGTCACTTCTGGGAAGCTGGGGGAGGGGCACTAAAAATAGGTCTAGAAATGGTTATGTGTTTAAAAAGTATCTATAAGAGCCCCTGGGCAGCTCAGTCAGTTAAGCATCTGCCTTCAGCTCAGGTCACAATCCCAGGTTCCTGGGATGGAGCCCTGGGTCGGGCTTCCCGCTCAGCGCAGAGTCAGCTTCTCCCTCTCCCTCTGCGCCTCCTCCCGCTCATGCTCTCTCTCTCTTAAAGAAAAAAATAAAATCTTTAAAAATAAATAAACACATAAAAATAAAAAGTATCTATAAAATGAATTATTCAAGTTATCCATGGAGCATAGGATTTACCTTCAATATCATCATTTACCCAGGAAGCCCAAAAGAACACACAGATAAACTAGTAAGACAGTTCAATAAGCCAGGTGGATTCAAGGTCAGCGCATGGAAAAATCCGTCAAGTTTCTCTAGACTTAGCAATAACTGCCTGCTGCTGACTCGTAGCCACAGGCCCTCGTGTGACTCCGTGCTTTCCTGGGAAGTCTTCTCTCTCTCTTTTTCTCCCTCTCTCTCTCTCCCCCTGTGCAGGGAGAACTGCCACAACTCTGTGTAACCTGCACCCTGCCAAGTCCTGTGGAATCAATGCTAGGTGTTTGAAGCTGTCAGTGGAAGACCCAGGAAGGCACGGGGGATGGAAGATTCCTGGGGGTCTCAAGGAGCAAAGGAACAAAAGGGGAAGATGACAGAGCACAGAAAGCCTGCCAGAGAGAGAGCAGAATCTCCCAGAGGGTGGTGTGAGTACAGAAGTAAATTCTGAATTCTTGGAATGACCACTGGGCATCTAGAGGCAGAAGGATGTGGACACGCAGAGGGCACCCCCTTTGGAGAGGCTGAGAAGCTTGAAGCCAGTGAGGAATCTGGAAGATAATAATGATGGTGACTGAAATAGTGACAGCAATACCAGATCACAGGAACCATGGCTGATTCAAGAAAGCCCCATGAAAGTCACCTTTCAGCTCCTGGAAAAAAAAATCCATGGGACTTTGGAATTGGACCTGGTTCTGCTTCATGTTACAGAGGCTCTGAGCTTTGAATTATTCCCTTCTAACTCCATCAGTTCTCTGGAGCCGGGCTTTGGCCCCCTACTCAGATTAGAAAGACATACAGTACCCACCCCCTTACCTCTCCATCCATGGACAGCCTCATACATTGAAATGATTCTTCAGGCCCTCCCAGACATCTGTAGCTCTGGGGGTGCTGGTAGCAGTGGGGTAAGGACGAAGTTCAGGGATGACAGCATCCCAAACTTGAGCAGCTAGAGTAAGAATTCATTTGGCGACTGACCCATTAACATCAGAACTGGAAATATCCAAGCTTCTAAGCTTCTTGGCTGAACCTCCGATTACAGCTGTGTCTTCCTCCAATTCCTGACTGTGGTCAAGCGGCTTCTTTTCGAGTGCCGTGACGAAGTCCCAGCAACCCCAGAAGAAATTGTTCCATGCACAGCTTCCACATGAAGGCATCTCTCCTCTGCCCTGGTGCTTCCTTGTAAAGCTACAACTAAAAGGCCTCCGTCCAGGCCAGAACTAGGGAGACACACACAGCACCCACTAGCTCCCCAAAGACCATCCCAGTGCTTTCAGTCACGACCCATGGGACACAGTTTCCAGAGCACCTGCTACTTACCAGCAACCTCAGTGGAACTCAGCGTGTTTGTCCCAGTCTCCTGCAAGATGTGGAAGCCAGCCTTGTGAAAATGGTCACACGGAAGCCTCATCCGTCCCAGGGGCGTGAGTACTGCTGCTTCTGCAAAAGGATCGTGGGGCTCTTTGGCACTTACATGAAACCTGGTTTGCCAGCCGCTAGTGAGACCAGTGCACATGGTGGACAGACAATTTTGACTCAAGAATATATCTGGGTGAAGTTTGGAAAACAGCCTTTATTGCATAAGACATTTATATGGTCCTGTGATGCTAGACAGAGCGCTGGTTCCTTCATCTTCCTTCACCGTCGTCGGCATCCTGTCTGCTATTCTCCCCAGGGTCCTGTCTTCTCCCTGGAAGCAATTCAACAGATAAGGCACAGCAGGAAGAGACAAAAGCAACGGGAGTCCCACTAGTCCGAGTAACCCTTCACCTCCGTCTTAAAGCTCAGAGCCATGCACACCAGAGTGGGTTTCTTTCCAGAACAGCTACAGCCCAGTCAAGGTGCTGGACCGTTTCCAGATCTCTTGGGGCCTCACTTCCGAGTTTCTCGCCCCTCTCTCACTCTGGGACCTCTGGCTCTGGCCCTCACCCCTCAGACCTCTGCTCCCGCTAAGCCCCTTGTCCCCGCTTCATACCACTCCCGGCCCTTGAGGTTGTGCTGAGCTCTCTCAGTCCCCCTAAATTCCTCCACCACCTCATGCCATTGGCTCAGACGATGCCGGCCTCAGGCCTTACCTCTCCCAAGAGAAGGCCACACCATCTTCTGGGATCTTCCGGCTCACAAATCTCAGTGGCTGTGTGGAAACCAGAACAAAGATGCTCCGTAATTCAAGAAGAAAGGTGCTCTGTTAGCCTGAAAAGATCAGGATAAACTCCCACTACCAGTCAGATCTTTACTAGAGGCCTGGACAAGAAGCCAGGGGCCGCAGCTATCTGCCCCGCCCCCAACCTTCAGGTGTCCTCTGAGGTCTGAGAGCCCCCAGCTCTCCCTCCTTGGAGGGGTGAGCCTGGGCGGGAGAAACAGGGGCAGCTCGGAGAAGGCATGGCTCCCGCAGCAGCCCAAGCCCCTTCTCACTTCTTGTCCTTTGGAGAATGGAACACACAGCCTGGGCACTGGCTCCAAGGTCGCTTTGGGCTGCGGTCTTCCTGCGGGGGCCGCTCGTCCTCCTTCTCCTTCTCCTCCTCCTGCCTCTCCTGCTCTTCCTCCCCCTTCTCATCCTTCTCCTCCTCACAGGGGCCTATGGCTTCTACGGTGCCTGTCAGCTGGGCCATGGTGAGGTGAAACACGTGGCAGCTGAAACCTTCCCGGATGCCATGCTGCACGTGCTCCTGGAGGACCTCCAGGGTGGAGAAGACCCGGCAGCAGGCCATGCACCTGTAACCGGCCTCCATGGTCACCAGCCAGTCGGGGGTCTTGGCCCTGGGTCTCTCCTCAACCGCGGGTGACCCAGGTGGGCTGTCGGACTCTGCCCGTTCCTCGTGCTCCTTCTCCTCCCCGCTGGGCTCACTGTCAGACAGCAGGTTTCTGGTGGACACGTCAGAGGGGGGAGTCCCTACCTGCACATCCTCGGGAAGGGTCACTTCTTCTATCCTTGGCTGCTTTTCTAGTGACTCCGAGGTCTCCTCGGTCTCCCAGGAGACAGCCACGCCCTTTTTCATTTGTACCTGCATGTAGTATATTTTCATGCCCTTTTCCTCTTTGTTTGTGTGCAGAGAGGACACACAGGTTTTATAGGACGAAGGGGATGAAGAGACTCGGTGTGAGGGGGCAGCAGTCTCCCCTTGTTCCTGAACCTGGGTTAGGGGTGATCTAGGCTGGGGACTGTCTTGAGGTACTCGCCGGAGTCCTGGGAAAGGAAGTAAGAGACATAAGAATGTGAGTAGGGGGCGGGCCAGAAGTTGAGGGGGTCTTCACACGTGAAGATGCATGGTGTGGGGAGCCTGGGGTCAGTGTTCATACCCGGGGTGGTGTCCGCTAGGCCCTTTTCATGCATGTGTAAGGATGTTGGCAAGGTGTCAGTATCCAGGGGTGTGGAGCAGGGTGGCAAGGGGTTGTGGAATTTCTGGGATGTTGGTGGGTTGTGTGTTATCTGTGATACCATCGGTGTGCTTGTGGAATGTGGACAGTCATGTAGGAAATGGTGCTGCAGATCCCATGTCTCGGGGCAGGAGCTATGTGCTGAGAATGAATGTACATGGTGTGGAGTACAGCTGTGTGCCTCGGGGTGCAGGGATCTGAGCTGGACGGTCCTGCTCCAGGGCTGGAGACCTGGGCTGAGGAGCTCTGTCCTTCTTTGGAGGCAACAGCAAAGGCACAACCTACACAGCTCCTTCATCCCATCTCTGGGCACCATACTTCCAGCCCAGATCTTTCTGGCTCATGCTTCTTAACATCCCCATGTGGTTGCAGCAGGGATCCCCTCCACACACACACACACTGAGCTCATACCCACGCTCTCCTAACAGCGATGCCAGCTTCCCGGGCTCCTTCGAGGAGCTCTGACCACCTCTGATTGTCTTGGGTTTCTTCTTGGCCTCTCCTGGGTCTATGTGCCCCACACCCAAGGAGCCCTGAACCCTTACCAGCACAGATGAGCTTGCGTGGAGAAGAGACACAGGAGAAGTATTCAGAGGCAGAGGACACTTCCCCCACCGCCGTGTCCCAACTTTTGACCACCCCAGTTGATTCAAGCTGAGGGGCATCCTCCTGTGACTTTGAGACCCCTGGAAAGATAGGAAAGCCTCAGAAATATGATGAGTGGGCCATGTCTGGACATCATTTGTCTGTCCAACAAATATCAACCAAATGACATATGTCAAGTGCAGTGAATACACGCGGTTCAAAGTCTGGTCCCGGATGGCTACTCCTGTATTGAATTACTATCAACACTTACTTTGTTAGTGTCTGCTTAGGATGGAAGGCTTGAGTAGGTCTGAAATGTGAACATCGTGTGTATCAGCCAAACCTTTCACAAATGTGAGGGTGGCGTGATGAGGAGGGTACACACGCATCGGTGTGGTGTTTGGTGCAACGTTGGTGTTCACAACTCCGAAATGGGGTGACACATAACCATTTTATAGAATATGGTATGTATTTATGGTGTGTAGTCAATCATTTATTCATTCACTCAAAAATAGAGAGTAGCTACTACGCATCAATCTCTATTCTGGGCTCTGGTAAGACTGAACATTCTAGTAGAAGACAGACACTAGATATAAGTACAGTAAACATATGATATGTTAGCTGGCATTAAGTACACAAGGGTTGCCAGAGTTAGCAAACAAAAACAGAGGATACACAACAAAATTTGCATTTCAGCTAAACCACAAACAATTTTTTAGTGCAAGCTTTCCCCATATAATACTTGGGTGATGCCTATTTTTAGTGATGCCTATCCCAAAATGGCATTTTGGGATATACTCATACTCCAGAGCTCAGAGTAAGAGGAAAGGACTTTGACATCCGTGGATGGTTTGTGAACACAGTGCAGCAATGACGTGCATATCTACCTATACGATCTGTGTGTGGTTTGATAAAATCGGGCGTGCGGAGATGTGCGACTTTTTTCTGTACAAAGTGTATACAGATGTATAAGAGATGCTCTCGTGAAACTCACTTATTATGAGTTCTGTATTCATGCTTACATGTTTTGAATGTCTCCCAGATCCAGGCATGGTGACAAGAACTCTACAAGGCCGACTTCACATCTGAGGATACTCTATCCTCATTCTCCCCACTGCTCCCCCCACCCATCATACACACAGAGGCAAAAAATACCCCACCAATCACTACCTTTTCTGTCCTACAGCTGCTGCCTGAAAATCTGCCTCCCGTCCAGGCCTCCAGTCCCAGGGCTCATCCTATATGCCCAGTCCTGTGCCTTGCGGAAACTGCGGGCCTCTGATATGGGCCAGAAGCCTCCGGCTGGCTTCCTGGGGTGGGCTCCATTCTGCCCGCCTCCCAGTGTAACCACACCCTCTCTTCAGGCAAGCTACTAGTTTACAGGGATCCTGGGGAGTAAATCCACAGCTCTCAGAGCTCCCTGCAGGGCCATGACACCATTTCTCATCCCCATCCATCTGAACCTAGTCTCTGAAAGGCCCTCCCTTCCCCTGATCACCGCTGCCGAGCCCCACATCTGTAGATCATACAGACTCCTACGGACCCGTTGATAAATTCTTCCTGCTGAAGGAATACCATCTCCATGCTTTCAGTATGATGCTATTGCTAGACAATCTCCTTTCCTGCTCCTCAAAATATTTTTCAACAAGGCTTCTCCTTGCTCTTTGGTAAAAGGGACAGCGGAACCCATAGATCTTCATCGGCATCCTTCACAACCTCCCTGCCCCCACCCAGTGACCCCAGAGGAAGGTAGAACAAAGAGAATGAGAGAGAATACAGGACTGAGAAAAGCCATCCCCCGGAGGTCTGGGCAAGTAGGACCCCCTGGCCTGCGATGAGTCCAACAGAGCTCCAGCCCTGAGCGCCTCAAGAGAGAAGTCCTCAGACGGGCAGTGCTGACCCCAACTCCAGACAGGGGCACGTGGCCCTCCCATGCCATCTCACACCACAGGGATGCTCAGGAGAGACACAACGGCATCCTCGGCTACTTCCCCAGGGACACATCCTCCTCCACCCCAGCTTCCTAGAGAAGGTCCAGGCTGGCAGCAGCCTTTGTGCCCCAGATAAGGTGCCCAGCGCATACCTCCTCCCTGCTGGGCACTTTCCGGGGACTCTTCACTTTCCAGATGTTTCCTCTTCTGTCGCTGTTTCATGGTACCGGCGACAGGAGTTGCTCAGAAGATGCCTAACACCCAGCTCCTCTTTCTCCCTACTAGCTGGCCCTCCTTGACTCTCAGGAAATTCGCTGAGGTGACCCGAAAGGAATAAAAATTGTCGAGTGTCCTAAATGGCTGAGGAACTCAGACCACACAGAGAACCAGCAACACCGCCCAGTGCCTGCTCCAGCACAGGGCTGTTAAGGTTCAAAGGTCACCCGGCCCCCAGCGGGGGTTCTCTGACCTGAATGATGACATCAGAGCATTCTGGGGACCTGGATCCCACACAGTCTTTGCAAATACACAGACCCCATGTTCAAGAACAATCCCTCTTCCCCTGGTGGAATCTCTCCCATGAATTCAACTCACATCTTCTTAAGAGGGGTAGAGTATTTTGAAATACTCATCTGCTGGCATTCCATTTATTTTCCCCTTTCTCCCTTTATCATTATTATTTTTTTCCCTTTCTCTTCTGCATTCAGGCAGGTAGCAGACTCTGTGTTCTCTGGCCAGAGGAAGAGCATGGCAGGGCTAAAAGCAGCAAATCATGCTCATCCCCTTGGCTTTTATTTCTAAAATCCCCAACTCCACAGATAATACAGGGCACTTGAGCAGAAACCTAACAGAAGCAGGATTCTTGAAATTCAGTACTTATTGTCTTCTTTTCCTCCTAGCTTGTTGAGAGGTACCGACTGTCAGAGAGAAGTCTATGGACCACGAAGGAGGAGTTCTCCAAGGCGTGGTTAGAGTGGAAGATGTGGAGAAAACTCCACGAGGCGAAGGCTACATTGGGCATACAGGCAGAATCATGACAACCTGTCCCACATGTCACCCAAGAACCACCAAACCCAAAGGAGGCACGGCAACCAAGCTGCAGGACATCAAAGCGGTAAGTGTGTCCTCCCAATAAACAGTAACCATGCTCTCACCTCAACCTTCATTCGTGGTGGCCCTGTATGACCTCCCAATAGGGATGGGTGGAAATCCAAAGGGGACACCAGCAGGATCAAGGCTTAACATACAAATCAAGCGGAGTTACAAAAACAATTCCATCCTCTTTCTTGCGTACCTTGCTTGTGGGCTGAAACATCTACCAGTTATAAGTGGCGACCCAACTGCATGCTCTTGATTCCAGTCCAAAATGAGAGACACCTCCTGTTGAAGGTAGTACGGGTGTAGAGGGAGGAGGCGGACCTCCCTGATGTCCCTGGCACCAAGAAGCCCGACTGGACCAAGGTGAATCCAGATCTGAAGGGCACTGCTGGACATCACAGTCTCCAAGAGCAGAGAGTGAAGACAGGACAAACGCAGCCTTGTGAGGATTTGCAGATGAGATTCAACCTTCCTGTTTCTTGGAGAACCCCTAGGTAAGAAGGGGCTAGGAGGGCTTTTCAAAACTTCCTGTGGTAGAAATTTCCTTTTCTTTTTTTTTTTTTTTTAAGATTTTATTTACTTATTTGACAGAGAGAGAGAGAGCACAAGCAGCAGGAGTGGGAGAGGGAGAAGAGGCAGGGAGCCCGATGTGGGGACTTGATTGCAGGACCCTGGGATCATGACCTGAGCCAAAGGCAGACACTCAACCAACTGAGCCCCCCAGGTGCCCTGTGGTAGAAATTTTCAAGCATACACAAAGTAAAAAAAAAAAAAAAGTGTCTAATGGGGTTGTGGCTCCATGGACCTATGACCCAGACTGAACCATGACCAATATTCTGTCTTTCTCGTCCCATCCCCACACCCCTCCCCCACACCACATACACACAGTTAGCTTTTCCTTCAGTTGTGCCAATTTAGATGTTTCTGGGAGTGTGTAGGGGTGGCGGGAGAACTGTGTTTTGAAGAAGATCTCAGACGTGTCCTCTCTCTCTAAATGCAACAGTATTTATATCCAATAGATGAGGAGGTTTTGTTGTTGTTGTTGTTGTTGTTCGGTTTTTGTTTTTGTTTATTTATTTGACAGAGACAGACACAGCGAGAGAGAAAGAGAGAGAGAGAGAAGAGAACACAAGCAGGGGGAGAAGGAGTGGGAGAAGCAGGCTTCCCACTGAGCAGAGAGCTTTGCCTTACCGTGATAAATCCCACTGGTCCTGGCTTGTTTTTAATGATGTTGAGATGAATTAGTGGGTTCCTGTGACATTGCTTTGATCCTTCCACGATAATGATCCCATAAGCCTTTTAACAAATAGCATGAGGAACCACAGAGAATCGTGCCTTCATTAGGAGTTCAAACTTCACTAGGTATTCTAATCTCTCATTCCCAGGAAGGGAATTCTGTTTGCTTCCCCTTGCCCCCATTTTGCCCCTCCCTTCTGGTAGCCATCTACTGGTTCTCTGTATTTATGGGTCTGTTTCTGGTTTTTTGTTTGTTCAGAAGGAGGAAGTTTGTTTTTTTTTTATTTGTCTATAAACATATAATGTATTTTTATCCCCAGGGGTACAAGTCTGTGAATCACCAGGTTTACACACTTCACAGCACTCACCACAGCACATACCCTCCCCAATGTCCATAACCCCACCCCCCAGGAGGAAGTTTCTTAAGACATCCTTCTTAGACCCAGAATTTCCAAAAGAATTGAACCTCTCCTTTCAGCCCAGGTCATGATCTCATGATCTCACGATCTCATTCTCTGCTCAGGGCTGAGTCTGCTTCAGACTCTTTCTCTCTCTCCCTATGACCCTGCCCACTCATGCTCTCTCTCTCTCTCTCTCAAATAAATAAATAAAATGTTACAAAAGAAGAAGAAGAAGAATTGAACCTCTCTTTATAAAAGGAAAGATGGTTCTGATGGTACCAGCTCAGGATTTGCAAGCATGGACCTGTGGGATTTACCATGGTAAGGCAAAGCTAGATTGGAACATACCTCACCCATTCCTTCTTTATTCGTTCTTCATTCTGTAAATCTTTACTGAGTCTTTACCATGTGCCACACTCCCTAGATCCTCATAGTTGAACAGTTATGAACAAAACAGATAAAAAGATTTTCTCTCAGAGAGCTTAATTCTAAAAGAAAAGACAGATAATTTTTAAAATACATAAAATATGGGGCAGCTGGGTGTCTCAGTGGGTTGGGCCGCTGCCTTCGGCTCGGGTCATGATCTCAGGGTCCTGGAATCGAGTCCCGCATGGGGCTCTCTGCTCAGCAGGGAACCTGCTTCTCTCTCTCTCTCTCTCTCTCTCTCTGCCTGCCTGCCTCTCCATCTACTTGTGATCTCTCTTTGTCAAAAAAATAAATAAAATCTTAAAAAAAATACATAAAATATGGAGTAGGTTAGATACTAACAAGTATCATGAAGAAAAAGAAAACAAGGTGAATTTGGGGTCTGTAGGCAATGGGGCATTTCTATGTTAAATGGGAGGTCATGGAAGTCTCTATTTAAAATAGCCCTTTTCAGTAAGACTTCAGGGCAAATGAGAAAGTTTAGAACTAAGGTTATATTTTCCAGATGAAAAGAAGAGACTGGAGTCCTGGACAGGGGTGGCTTGGCCTGTTAGACCTTCACAAAGAGGCCAGTGTAGCTAGAGCTGAGGCAGAAAGATAGGAAGAGACATAATGAGGGACTCTGCAGACAGGAAGCTATTGTCAAGATTTAGGCTTTTTCTCTGAGTGACAAGGGAACCGTGGAGAGTCCTGAGTGAATAATTGTATTTAAAAAGATCACTCTGGGGCCACCTGAAGGGCTCAGTTGGTTAAGCCTCCAACTCTTGATCTCATCTCAGGTTTTGATCTCACGCTGGGCATGGTATCTACTTAACAAAACAAGAAGAAGGAGAAGGAGGAGAAGGAAAAGAAGAAAAGAAAGAAGATTACTCTGCTAGATACCCAACTGGGGGATGCCTGGGTGGCTCAGTCGGTTAAGCATCTGCCTTGGGCTCAGGTCATGATCTCTGGGCATCAGGCTCCTTGCTCCGCAGGGAGCCTGCTTTTCCCCTTGCCTGCCACTCCCCCTGCCTGTGCACTCAAGCTCTTTGTCTTCCTGACAAATAAATAAATAAAGTCTTTAAAAAAAAAAAAAACCAGCCACCCAGGAGGCAAGGACAGAATCAAGAAAATAGGGAGCTTTCTGGGGCATCTTCCTGACTCAGTTGGCAGAGTATACAACTCTTGATCTCAAGGTCATGATTTCAAGCCCTATTTTGGGTGTGGGGTGTGGAGCTCTTTAAAAAAAAAGTAGGGGCGCCTGGGTGGCTCAGTGGGTTGGGCCGCTACCTTCGGCTCAGGTCGTGATCCCAGGGTCCTGGGATCGAGCCCCGCATCGGGCTCTCTGCTCAGCAGGGAGCCTGCTTCCCCCCCCCCCCCGCCTGCCTCTCTGCCTGTTTGTGATCTCTCTCTGTCAAATAAATAAATAAAATCTTTAAAAAAAATAAAAATAAATTTAAAAAAAGTAAAAATTCTGAAAATAAAGACAAATTCATCTCTTTCTTTCAAAAAAGCAAAAAAAAAAAAAAATAGGAAAAAAGAAAATAGTGGGCCTATTGCAATTATCCAGGAGAGAAATGATCTGTAAAAGGAAAAATAAATAAACTAGGCTTCATGAAAACTAAAACCATTTGCTATGCGAAAGATCCTTGAAGGAGTGGGAAAAGACAAGCTACAGACTGGAAAAAAAGATTTGCAAACCTCATAAGCCAACAAACACATAATATCTGTAACATGTAAAGAACTCTCAAACTCAGAGTAAAAAAGGAAACAATCCAATTGGAAAATGGACAAAAGACTGGAAGAGATGTTTCAGGGAAGAGGATGTCCAGACAACAAATAAACACATGAAGTGCTGTTTCATGTCCTTAGCCATTAGGATCATGTGCACGAAAGCCACAAGTAGACACCTATCACCCAAGCTCAAATAAAAAGCCATGACAATACAAAATGCTGAGGAGAATGGGAAGATACTCCATCATTCATACACTGCTGGTAAGAACAGAAAATGACAGCCATTCTGGAAAGTAGGGCACTCTAGAGACCTCTGGATGGCTCAGTCAGTGAAGCATGTGCCTTCAGCTCAGGTCATGGTCTCGGGGTCTTGGGATCGAGTCCCACATCGGGCTCCTTCTCAGCAGGAAGCTTGCTTCTCCCTCTGCCCTCTGCCTCCGCTTGTTCTCTCCCTCTATCTCACAAATAAATAAATAAAATCTTAAAAAAAAAAAAAAGATTATGGCATATTCTTAAAAAAAAAAAAAAACTAAATGTGCAACTACCATCCAACCCAGCAAATTGCATTCTTGGGCATTTGTCCCAGAGAAAGGCAAAGCCTGTTCATAAAACATGCACATGAATGTTGGTAACAGCTTATTCACAATAGCCAAAACCTAGAAACAACGCAGATATCCTTCAGTGGGTAAACGTTTAAATAAGCTGTGATATAGCCATACCATGGAATTCTACTCGGCAAGAAAAGAGGAATGAACTTGGATGCATCTCCAGAGAAATATGCTGAGGGAAAAAAGCCAGTCCCAAAAGATGACATACTAGATGATTCCTTTTATGTAACAGTCTTGAGATGGCCAAAATTATACAAATGGAAAATAGGTGCAGAGTTAAGTGGTTAAGGGGTATGGAAGTGTGGGAGGAAGTAGGTGTGGCCATAAAATGGCAACATGGAAATGTTCTGTGTCTTGATACTATAGATCAAAATCTAGGTCATGACAGGACACTATGGTTTCACAGTATGTTTCAATTGGCCAAAGTGGGTAAAGTTTCCATGGGATCTCTATATTCTTCCTCACAACTGCACATGAATGCACAATGATCTAACAATTAGAAGTTTTGGGGCACCAGGGTGGCTCATGACCTGCCTTCGGCTCAGGTCATGATCCCAGGGTCCTGGGATCAAGCCCCGCATCAGGCTCTTGCTCAGCAGGGAGCCTGCTTCCCTCTCTCTCAGCCTGCCTCTCCGATATGTGTGATCTCTGTCTGTCAAATAAATAAATAAAACCTTTAAAAAAAATAAAAATAAAAATAAAAATTAGAAGTTTAATTAAAAAAAAAAGAGAGAGAGAGAGAGAGAGCAAAAACAAACAGGGGCACCTGGGTGGTTCAGCTGGTTAAGCGTCTGCCTTTGGCGCAGGCCATGAGCCCGGGGTCCTGGGATGGAGCCCCACAATGGGTGCCCTGCTCAGCAGGGAGCCTGCTTCTCCCAACCCGCCCACCTTCTGGCCCGGTGCATGCTCTCTCTCACTATCTCTCTCTCTCTCACAAATAAATAAATAAAATCCTAAAACAAACAAACAAACAGAACGAGGAGTACTTGTTTAAAAATAGAGGTGGGCGCTATGGGATTCAGATAAAGAATTAGCTTGCTTCTCCAAGCAAGTTTTTCTTACCACCTCTGCATGTCTCCCTGGTGGGCACATTATGGAAATCCTCTTGCTAGGCACAGGAGAGCGAGGAAGTTTACACTGGAGAAAACACTTCATAAACCCTACTTGCTGCACAAATGTGAGCCACAACAGTTACCCTTAGGAGCTACAAATCTGAATGCTTTTAAGCGACAATGGATCGTGAAGTTCTCTAATTCAATCTAATATTCTGGTACCGGTTCTCCTCATAGGAGGCAATGGTTTCACCAAGCAAATCTCCAACACCAGCTGTGTGTCCTTTAACCCAACTCAAGGCAGACACTATCTACCCAAAGACAGCGTCAGATTCCACAGGTGAACGAGTGAGCCCTACAAGACTTCCCTAGCCCACCTACCCCCTCTCCACATGCGCACACACCTCAGACACCAGTTGTCACCTGTCCTTACCAGTTGGCTGTAGACGGGAGGTTCTAATGGCCTACCACCTTAGGGTTCGGTCATTTTGCTAGAGTGGCTCACAGAACTCAGAGAAACATTTTGCCTATGACATTATTGGCTTCTTTGAGAGGACAGAACACAGAAACAGCCAGATGGAAGAGAGGCATGGCACAAGATATAGGGAAAGGCAAGAAGTTTCCACACCACTCTCCCCAAATCTCCATGTGTTTCACCAGCCAGGAAGCTCTCTGGACCCTGTCCTTTTTGGTTTTTATAGAGGCGTCATTACATAGACATGATTCATTAAAACACTGGACCATGAGGACTGATTCAGCCTTCAGCCCCTCCCCCATCCCCAGAGGAGGGGGATGGGACAGAAAGTTCCAACCCTCTAATCATGTGCTTGTTCCCCTGGCAACCGGCCCCCACCCATAGGTGCTTCCAAAGTCACCTCATTAACCTAAGACACCCTTATGGCTCTTACGACTTGGGAAATTCCAAGAGCTTTAGGGAGCTCTGTACCAGGAATGGATATATCTATTTCTTACTATAGCCTTCAATTTTTTTACCTTCAATTTCTACAGTAATGCCTTCAAGAGGTTGCCTTACTGTTTCCAATGACAGAAAATTTACTTCCCCCTCAGAGCAGCTGGACATTGATCTGTAGAAAACTTTGTAAAACTTAATTTAAGGAAAGGAAACATCTCCTACATCCCTGAGTTTTCCCACAAACCATCACCGTTAAATTCTTTGGATACCGTATCAATCAAGAAGCCTCATTATTTTTTTGGAACAAATAACCCCCCAAATAACAGCAGCTTAAAACCACAAAGGTTCATTTCCTACTCCTCGTCGATGCCCACTGTGGGCCGGCTAAAAGCTCCCTCCTTGATGTCTTCCTTCCCAGATTCAGGTTGATAAAGCCACCGGTGTCGGCCATAACTGCCAAGAGAATTCTGGAGTCTCACCCCGGCATTGAATGTCCTGTCCGCAAAGTAACCTATGGCTTCTACCCAAAATTGTTGACCACAATCTTATCATATGTCTCTCCATTTTCCAGACTCCTGAGGCAAACATAATTGTGAACAGTTCTAATAGATAGCACAGGGACCCTGTAGAAAGATTCTAATCCCTCCCCACTAGGTAGGACACCTGACAAAACCATCAAGACACATATTTACAAAACCACACCAAGTACTCAGGTCTCTTGGATCACAATTCAGAACCTTTTCCTACCAAGCTACGTTAGGATTTTTATACCAGTTCAATGCAGTTGTATTATATGGCATGGGTTTTTATGATACGGCTTGGGTTTTTTCTGTTTCTTTCTTCAAAACCGATTCAGGAGAGAGAGGGCTCTGGAGTTCCTAAAACACTTGCCTTAAGCTGGAAAATAATTTCACCGCCTTTTGAAATGTGTGACCTAGTAAAGATTACATGTCTGGGCGGTTTTTATACCCTGAATTTAGGGAATACAAAGGAAGCAATCTTCCAAAGACTCGAACTAACAGGCAGAAAAACTCTTGACTCTCACATCACTATTTCAATGATTCCACTGACCTCCGGGTCTCTGAGTGATCACAGTGGCAAGAGGCAGAGTTTGGCAAGGATGGAAGTAGATATAATAGCGTGGCAGGCCTTGAAGAACCAAATACTACAGTAAATGCGTTAGCTCCATCCTATTTGCTCATAGGTCTGTGCAAAGTAACAAATGGTTCTAAAACATGTATTCCAAATAGCTTTTGTTCTTATTATTCTAAAGTTAACCTGGCTGCCAGATATGTGCTCCGTGATGACAAAGAATGCATAGAGGGGAGGAGTATGTATGCATCGAGGTATGCTGCTCATTTCGTTCCTGCAGATACAGCGCACATCTGATGAATTCGCGACCATCTTCCAGTCTTCCCCAAACTGGGAACATTCGAGTATGTCCTTCCCAGCTTTTAACCCAGCCAGGTCATAGTTATTTTCTTAAAGAATATTAGTTTCCTGCTCAAATGGTCAATGGCTTCTGCATTAAAATCTAAAATGTCCCACCTAGTATTCAAAGCTCTGCAGGGTTAAGAGCCCTACTGAGTTTTCCAGGCAACCGCACGGCACCCAGCTTCTTGCCTCCACTCACTGGACCTGACTTCCCCGCCTCAGAGCGCAGTCCTTGCTCAAGTCATTTCTTTCAAAGGTACAGATTTTCAGGGGCACCTGGCTGGCTTAGTGGGTTAAGCATCTGCCTTTGGCTCAGGGCATGATGCCAGGGTCCTGGGATTGAGTCCCGCACGGGGCTCCTTGCTAAGCGGGGAACCTGCTCCTCCCTCTCCCACTGCCTGTATCTGCCCCTGCTTGTGCTCGCTCACTCTCTGTCAAATAAGTAAATAAAATCTTCCAAAATTAAAAAAAAAAAAAGTACAGATAGTCAAAGTACACGATGCATTTTGTTTTTATATACAATGCTAGTACTTACCACTGACTACACTCCCTGTGCTGTACCTTTTATCCGTATGATATTCATTCCATAATATTATGGTTCTTTACAGAGAAGCCCGTTTCTCCCTCTCCCCTGCATCCATCCTCCCCACCCCTCCCCCTCCAGCAACCATCAGGATGTCCTTTGTATCTATGCATCTGCCAATGTACAATGGGGTTTTAAGTAGAACCAAAATCCTACTTCACAAAGAAGCCTTTCCAGATATCCTGAGAATGGGGCCCTCTTAGCTAAATGTCTATGATAGCTCTTTTCATAGTGTGCTTTTGGGCCACTCTATGAATGAATGTGTCTAGTTTTCCCCCACAACAGGGTATGAATCCTTGGAAAGGAGAGGCTGTGATTCCTGACCTCTGGAGTCAGCTCCTTGCACTTAGTGTGAGCTCTCCCACCTGCTTCCCCAGCTTCCCAAAACCAAAACTTAAATAAATAAAGTGCCCCAGTACAAGCTCTTCTTTTCCCCTAGACCAAACAATGTCCTGACCAGATAGCTCTTTTATTTTTTTTATTTTTCCCCCACACAAGTGTCACCTCTGTTTTATCCCGAGCTTGTCACCATACCCACGTATCTGAACTGAAATGAGTACCCTATTTACCCTGTGTCATCAACCCAACTCCCTTCTTCTGCATCTAAAACTATCTTTTTTTCCACTGCCTAAAATTCAGCCATAGAGATTCAGGATTTCAAATACTGAGACCTCCCGAGAGGTGCTACCATAATTGAAACATTTACCAGCCACTGTTTTAAGAAGTACTAGGGAAAAAGAGGCTGAGAATCAGGCCTTTTTTTTTTTTTTTTTTGTGGGAAGGAGATGTGGAGATTGGGAAAAGAAGGAACAGTATCTGGGAAGGAGACAGATGCTGGGCGCGGTGGTGAGAAAGAACCAAAAATAAATATTGGACTTCCTCTTAAATTTGCAACAGACCAGGTCTTCCTGAGACATGTAAAGACACGTATGAAGAACACAAAAAATATATGTCCACTGCAAATTAGTCATGTTAACAAAGTGACATGAGACTTGGGGAGTTCGAAGAGCGACAGAGTAATCAAAGCCTAACTGTAAAAGAACCCAGGAATTGGGGTAGGACCCACAACTAGAAAAGAAACATTGCCATCAGGACTCAGCAGTTCTATATATACTGTGAGCAAGTTAAGAAGCTTGATGAAGCAGAGGACAATGATTACCGGTGTGCAGGAAATGTCCCAGCCCAAAGGATTCCTCTGAGTCGAGCCCTGTCTCCCTCAAAACCCAGTTAGTAGGGCTTGGAAAATCTCCACGAACCTAATACCTTTGACATCACGTCATGGAATTAAATGAGATTCATGGTCCCAGGGTCCCTTCTGAAAGATGGGTGGGAAATCCTCATGAGGAGGGGAGCATGGAGTATCCACAAAGCCCATGCTCAGAACGCCTCTTCGTCTCTAAGTCATGCTTCTCTGCTGTTTATAGGTCTGTAATGGATGAGGAGAAACCCACTTCTAGGTGCGAGGAGGGAGGTCACTGAAGATGACATGTGGCCATGAGCCCATGGTGTCTGCCTTGGGGAGAGCAATAAAATGTGCAATGCCTACTTTTTTTTTTTTTCTGCAATATTTACTGGTTCATTCTTTAACAGTCTGGCTGTCAGCTGTGAGCAAAAACCTTCTGCCAATCTCATTCAGTCCTTAAATGGGTAACAAGCCAGTAGAGGCTCGAAACAGTTGAACGTTCCTACCTAACACAGACCTGGCAGCCCCGTACTAGCTTATGAGTAATTTTTAAAGCTCCTTTGATGTGTGTAATGAAACCCTTTGACTGGTTCTCTGTCTCTTGGATGACCCCCAATTTCCATCTCCTTGAAATCTAGGAAAGAATTCAAGTACTGTCTTCCCCAGAGAGAGTAGGCATCCATAAGTTTCAAAAACCTAGAATTTGTACCAGCAGTCAAGTCAGACGGTCTGAGGGCTGGAGCATGACAAAACTGGATCTCTGATTTGATCCTTGATAAAAATCATTTCAAATAACATTTAAAGAACCCAGTGGCAGGAGCTGGTGGGCTAAGTTGAGGGTCACCATTTACACAGTTATACCCACAGGTTTCCTGTGTACCTACAGTCTAAAGTGAGCCTGTGCCTATCGCAGAAAGGGAAAGTAAAAATGGTAGACAAATGAGGATGGTCCAAAAAACTGCTCAGCCATTGTGGGTTCTTCCCATTCCCTGCCATCCATCCCCCAAAGAGTATATCCTAACTATGACCAAAGTGGAGGCAAAGCCTAGAAAAACAGTCCAGTGCTGCTGAGATGTTCACGGTTGGCAACAAGTTTGATGCTTTTGAAATCCAATCCCCCTGGTAATTTTGAATTTCCTATGCAGTGTCTCTACCAAGTAATTACTCAGCTCAGATTCCTACACTGCCAAGGCCTAAGAATCCACCATTTCCCAAAAAACAAAAGAACAAAAACAGCAATTCTCTATTTGTGGGTGGGTATAACGAAAAATTCTTCCTTGTAAGGACACATCTTCCCCAGAGGCTGTTGTTTCTAGTTGTTATCTCTTGGGGCGGGGGGACACAAGTAACAAATCAACATTCCTCTTCTGTAAGTCAGTACATTAACTTCTCTTTTTTTTTCTTTTCTTTTCTTTTTATTTTTTTAGGTAGGCTCCATGCCCAGTATGGAGCCCTGGGTGGGGCTTGAACATATGACCTGAGATCAACACCTGAGCTGAGGTCAAGAGTTGGAAGGTCAACCAATTAAGGCACCAGGGGCCCCATCCTCCCAGTTTTGAAGACTGACATCTCAGCCCCTCGGATCTTTCTTTCAGCTACAGACCCCTGTTCCTCCAAACATCTACACTTCCTTTCCTCTTCGCCATTCGTCCTTCTCCTGAATGTGTCCTAGTTGCTTTTTGCCATAACGTGCATTCCCCAAAACTGAACATGGTACTCCAGCGGAGGTTGACCAAAGCCAAGTGGAATGGGGCTCTTGCCTCCCCCATTACAGATATTTCTCCTAAGACTGGACCCTGGGATCATGACCTGATTATGTGAAATAATCACATCTAACTGTGAAGTCCAGTGGGGCTGACTCAGCCAATCTAAAATAACCATGGCACAATTCAAAACCATTATTTCTTGCCAAGTAATATAGCCAAGTGGTATCTAGACCCTTTCTATCCCCACCCAAAGGCCATCCACAAGCCCTCACTCCACAAACACAACAACACAATAAATGGATGAAGTGTTCTGTTTTGCACATGACTTTTTAAAAAATCTGGCAATTATCTGAGTTGCCCAAGATTCTTCAAAACATCCCCAAGTCAAAAAATGGTCATCTCTAGGGGTGCCTGGGTGGCTCAGAGGGTTGAGCCTCTGACTTTGGCTCAGGTATGATCTCAGGGTCCTGGAATCGAGCCCATATCAGCTGGCAAGTCTGTTTCTCCCTTTCCCTCTGCCCCTCCCCCCACTTCTGGGAGCGCTCTCTCTTTCAAATAAATAAAATCTTTTTTTTTTTTTCTAAGATTTTATCTATTTATCAGAGAGAGAGAGGGGGAGAGAGCAAGCACAGACAGACAGAATGGCAAGCAGAGGCAGAGGGAGAAGCAGGTTCCCTGCTGAGCAAGGAGCCTGATGTGGGACTCGATCCCAGGACGCTGGGATCATGACCTGAGCTGAAGGCAGCTGCTTAACCAACTGAGCCACCCAGGCGTCCCTCAAATAAATAAAATCTTAAAAAAAAAAAAAATGGTTGTCTCTAAGTGTTACACAGCTTGATAAGCTAACTGCATAAGCCTTTAAATCCCCTGAAGGCATGCCCAATAAGGTAAACCATTAAATGACAATAGCAGAACGGAGAGGAAAGAGCACAGGTCTGTCTTTCGAACTACGGGAGTCTGAATCAAAGCCGCATTAATAAATTGGCTCAGGCCACTGAGGCTAAACCTTAGTTTCTTCCCACAGAAATGGGGATAACCCTCTTCTTCCGCCAAGTCCTTACTGGAAGTGCTGGATACATTGCTTGGTCTATGTAGATACACAGTAAAAGAAATGTTAGCCCTCAAAGCACAGATTATTCCTGGGTACATATTATTTCTCCTAGTAGATTACTAGCCCTGAGGGAAAGGGATGGAGACTTGTCTGTCCTCACAGTTTCGACCCCTAGCATGAGGAGACACGTACTTCCTTCTGGAATACAACTGTGGGTATCTGCCTTCAAATTCACTTGAGTATCACACAGAAATAATCACACTTCTATTTGGACTACTTAGTTCCCTCAGGGAAATTTGACAATTTTCAGGAAGTATCTAAAGTTATCCGTTATTTAAATTAAAAAAAAAAAGACTCCCTTCAAGTCTGAGGCAGTCATGTTCAAAGGTTGCTCTAAGTTAGCAGTGACATTTCTAATATTTTTTTAAAGATTTTTTTATTTATTTATTTGAGAGAGAGCACATACACATACAAGCAGGGGCAGAGGGGCAGAGGGAGAAGGAGAAGCAGACTCCCCGCTGGGCAAGGAGCTGGATGTGGGACTCGATCCCAGGACCCTGGGATCATGACCTGAGTTGAAGGCAGATGCTTAACCCACTGAGCCACCCAGACACTCTGACTTTTCTAACATTTTTAATTTTTACCCAGTTTTTAGCTCTATTTGTCTCCTCCAGTAATGGCGTTCCAAAATGCAGCAAAAACAGGAAGGGCAAGGGGAGGCCTCTGACAAAAGCCAGCATCTGATACATCCGGACCTATGTATCTGATACATCCAGATACATCTGACCTATGGCTCCAGAAACCAGAGGTAAGTTTTGCTGGTCTCCGGTGTCTACCCTGAGCAATAAAATTCAGAGAGTTCACTCCCACACAGTCGCAACACGATTGAGGTAATTGTTGCTGTTACAGCTTTCGCAGTTTGAGTGGGAGAAGATGAGAATTCTGAAAGAGATTTATTTACCGCAAAGCATCCCAAATATCTCATTAATCTGCTTTTCATTTGGCAAACTTTTCCTTCATTAAAAGTGCCACGGTCTGCAGTTTATGACAAGGCAGAATTGCCTCTGGGAAGGCACAGCAGCAAAACGAAGAGGATCTGGGCTGTGGAGAGAGGGAGACGGGAGTTTGATTTGCAGGTGTGTGATGCCCTTGCTCTGTGACCTTGAGCGGTTTTCCTTAGGCTACTAGCACCCCAGCATCCTCATTTGTAAAGAGAGCATCATTGTCCTGGCCTGATGTATGGCTGAGATTGGCTGTAGGACTTTGGGGACACTTGTTTGTGTCCATTACTTCCTGAAGGCTCAGGCGGTCATCTGTGAAATGATCAGGAAACTACCAACTTCACAGAGATGAGGAGGAGGATTTAAATGAGAGAATCTATGTAAACAGATGAGAACAGGATCTGGCACAGAGGAGAGCTACGTGTCTCTTCTCATCATCATGATTAAGGATTAATGACTCAGGTCAAGGGTGTCTTGCACCGTGATCTGCACCTTGTACATAGAAGGTGCTCAATAAATGCATGAGAGAACCTCTCCCCACAACAATGACGGAGTTCGCACTGGGGACTGAAGAAACTCCTTGGATAGGAGAACATTTTCCACAGTTAAATGTTCAGGGCTTTAGAGAAGGAGAGATCATGTAGATGAGCCTGTCTACAAATCAGCAGCAGAGAGAGCTGAAGGGGGAGACCTGTGACAGGGAGAGCTGTGAGGGGAGGTAGAGAAGGTAGGTACACTGATAATATGACAGGGTTAATAGAAAAGAAAAATTCGAGGTCTTGTGACAACCAGACTACTGCATTATTTTCCCCCATGTCACGCTGCCTTTTAAGTGCGACCTGGTTGCAAGATGCCTGGAGACCATGTGACTCTTGATCCCGGGGTTACGAGTTCAAACCCCATGTTTGGTGTAGAGAGGACTGAAAAATAAAATCTTTCAAAAAATAATAAATAAGTGGTACCTGATTGAGGTAACACCTTTCAACAAAAATAATAAAGAAAGAAAGAAAGAATAATAAATAATAAATAAATGTTACCTGGTTGAGAAACACCTTTCAACAAACGGAGTCCAAACTGTCAGGTTGCATCTGATCCTATTTGTGGTTTTTTCAGGAAGAATAGGAAAAAAGGCACGGTTGTGCACCGCTGGTGGGAACGCAAGCTTGGTGTAGCCACTGTGGGAACCAGTATAGAGGTTTCTAAAAAACATTAAAAACAGAATTACCATATGATCCAGTAATTCCACTGCTGGGTATTTACCCAAAGAATAAGAACACACTGATTTGAAAAGATATAAACACACATATGTTTATCTCAGCATTACTGACAATAGCCAAGATACAGAAGCAACTTAAGTGTCTATCAACTCAAGGATAGACATTCGGTAATGTCTATGGTATGTCCACGATGTGATAGATATATATGATATGGAATGCAATGGAACATTACTCAGTCATTAAAAAAAAGTAAGAATAAATCCTTGCCATTTGCAACAACATGGAGGAAGCTAGAGGGAATTCAAGAAGTGAAATAAGTCAAACACCACATGATTTCACTCACATGTGGAATTTAAGAAACTGAAAAAATGAACAAAGGAGGAAAGAGACAAAGACTCAACTACAGAGAACAAGCAGAAAGTTACAGGAGAAGAGGTGGGTGGAGGGATGGGGGAAAGAGAGGAAGGTGATTAAGAGTACACCTACCATCATGAGCACTGAGAAAGGTATAGAATTGCTGAATCATTATGTGGTACGCCTGGAACTAATGTAACACTGTATGTTCATTATTCTTGAATGAGAAAAATATTTTTTGAAGAGACAGATAAGAAAAGACATGGACTCAGGGTGGTTTGGGTAGATGTTGGGAATGTAAAGGGAGAAAATGGCTTCCTGATAATATTCCCGGGAGTCCCAGTTCAGAGCAGGGAGTCTTCACCTCACTCTGGATGGAGAAACAGGGGCAGGACATTGCGGAACTGGACAACCATAAATCCAGCCAGCCAGTTCTGCCTCCCTTGGTTCATTCTAAACACGGCTTTTATAGCCCAGTTCAGACTTGTTTTGTACATAAAATATCTCTGAGTTCCAGATCCCTTACCTTTCAGTCCATTCCTGCTGTTTCGGTGTCACTCACCACCACCACCACGACCACCCACCAGGGGAAGGAGGATGTTCCTCTTCTCAACGGGAACACATCACTTTGCTTCTGTGGGTTTCCCTCATTTCTTTTCCTTCAGTCAGGGAGATAGATCTGGCCTAAGGACTTTTGTCTTTTAAAGCATCTCTCACTTCTTGAGCTTAGACTAAAAAAAGAAGAAGAAAATCAATTAACCAAAGAAACAAAAGTCAAGGATGAAAGAGAGAACAGAAAATAGAAACGGGGATGTGAAGTGGGAATCAACCTGGGTTGTGCACAAAATATTGGTATTTTGGGTGCCCAGGCTTGAACCTTGTCTCTGGCCTACCCAACCTCAATGACTCACATCTCCAGTAAGTTCTATTCTAAAAAGAAAAGGGACCATGTGCTCACAACTGCACTCTGCCTTGAGATCTAAGCTTATCCCCAAAGGGAGAAGACCGCATCATCTGCTTACATTAAGAACGCTGAGAACAAAATCCGAGGCAGAAGCAAGAATGTTAATGGCGGAGGCTGCCAACAGAGTAAATTCTGTGTCCCCTCTGAGGACAACCAGCCTGACCCATGGGGCTGAAGCAGGGGAGGAAGAAAACCCACCGCAAAGCACACAGGTGGTGGACAGAACCAGAGAGGGCGTAGAAGGTGAGCTCCGGGGACTCCCTCAGGGGTGGGCAGGAAAGCCAGGGGTTTATAACCATCAAAGGGATCAAAAGCTAAAAATATGGGTTATAACCATTCATGTGACCCCTTTGAAAACTCCAGGCTAGTGTGGCCTGAGAAAATGGGCTGACACCGATAATATCACTTCCTTCTGTTCTCCTTCTACAATTTAAACTGTACACAGAGTTAAAATGAGGCTCCCCAGTGGGCTGTGTTCATTCAAACTCACTCTTTCTGGTGGCAGGTGTTCCCAGTAAGAGAAATAGGATTCTGGATTCCTAGAATTTAATTAGGTACTGCTCTTCAAATACCAAAATAATCCAAACTATTAGGCCAGTGGGGTATATGATCTGTCTTACTTTTCTGTGTGGGTTGGGCTGGTGACTGAATTCTCCATTTTTCTCATTCAGATTCCCTTGCAACTAAGCACACATATTTGAGAAATGGCAGGTCAGGGTATGGGGTTCAGACTGTGTCCATGAGAGGATTTCTCTTCAAAGAAGCCGTATAATATAAAGAGCCATGAAGTCGATTAAACAAGGAAGCTATTAGACTGGGGGTTGTTTCTAATGCCTTAGCAACCTATAGAAGCAAACCAGAACCTAAGCCTGTGAATGCCTCAAGGTTAAGGAATCAAAATCTTAGGACAACCCATTACAGACAGCCAACAAACCTACTCCAGATAAGGCAAATGCTGACTTACAGCCAATCAAATCTTTCCCTCGCTTTGCTTCCGAATCCTATCTATGATATAAAATCCCTCTGGAGCCTCTGTGTGTAGGACACTCCTAACCACTTCCGGATTTAATCAGTTTTTGCTCAGATTAACTTAAAATCTGTAATACACCTCAGTCTATTTTAACAGAACTAAGTAACACTAGTCCAGAGGGTAACAAAAATATTATTATTAGGCAGAGCCTTCTGCTCATCCTGTCTGGGCCTCCGTTTCTTCATGGATTAAAAAAATGATAATAATAATAATAATAATCTTGCAAACAATATCTCCTATGCACCTCCTTGGAATTCTTATGAGGGCCCTAAAAGATCTTGTGAAACTTTTTTTAACCTACAAAGGATCATAAATAATAAGGGGCGATCTTGTCCATTGGAGTAATAGGACTTTGCTTTCAGCTAAGTTAAAATACCTGCTTCCTTAAATGTGGTATTATAATTTTAAAAATTGTAAAATGTACCTCCCCAGTTCATCATTACCTAAAGTAAAGAGCAAAGAAAATGAAGATCAAATGCCATCCCATCAGTTTTGGGCAGTCTAATTCATATTAGAAATCTGGGAGTCATGTTTCCTTCTAATATCCAGTAATAATTAATATTATTCTTTCCCTCAAAGAACAAAAAAAATCTGTCCCAGTACCAAGTTGCTTTTGTCCCTGGCATCTTGAGGACACACGGGTGTTTTCTGAGGGCTCTCTGCCAATCAATATCCCACCAACCTAAATAAATATAGCCACACACACGAAGAGTATGACTGAAGAGAATCATTCTTCCCACGAAAACTAATGGATTCCAGTGAAGAGAATAAGAAAAAGATTACACTGGAATCTGTGAGTGGTAACAGAAGAAGTAGGTCATTCTTTTAAATGCCATTTCCTCCCCAATTTCATGTTAGCTGCCCAACCTCCAAAAAAACAAGCTCCACGTTGCCCAGGAGAAACAACATCAAAGTACCTTGAATATTTCTCAAATAACTTTCCTCAATACTCTGTACCACTGAGAAATGCCACAGGCCTGTGAATGTTGTTAACAAAGCCATTGGTCCCAGCTCTCAACTCCATCTTTGGGTTTGGCTCTCTCTCTTCTTTTTATGGATGAATAACATTTTCAATCACGTTGTTTTTCTGGTTACTCTGGGAACCACGTTCCTATTAAATAAGCATCATCTTTTGTCCCACATTCACTGGCCTTTACTTCTTTCTCATCTCTGCTAGAACATGAGGTGAACATTCCAGGGATTGTGTGGGGAGCAGGGGAGATAGTGCGGGACGGGACAAAAGGCTCTGAAATCTTAAGAGCAGGATCATCTGGGAGACAAGGCTTCACCCCTCTGCGTCAGGTTCCAGCTAGATGATTGTGACCCTACTGAGGATCCCATAAGAGTTTGCTCACTGACCCCTCTCCTATGAATGCTCTCCTGTTCACTACCTGCTCCCTTAGTCAGAACCACTTGTCCTCGCCTTGTGTCCCTATTGTGGGGTTTACAATTTCAATCACAGCATTTGAGCACACTTCTTGCTATTTCCTTCTCCCCTCTATGGATTAAAAACTCACCTTATTTATTTTTGGAATCCCCAAATCATGCTGACCAATGTGTATCATGTAACAGGTTCTAATACAAGACTGACCTGTTAATCAACTAGTTGATTGACCGAATGGATGTCTACAGATGAAATCAACCTGTATAGCTCCAATCACTAGAAAAAGGCAAGTTGTTATTACGTGGGAGCCCACAAATCTGCTTTGAACTTAAGGTAATGAGGCCACTGCTCAAAGTCAATGATAATAGATTTTACAAGTGTTATTTCAGAGCATCTTTAGTTTTTGTTTGCTCATTTATTTAATCTGGACAGCCACAGAGAATACACATACTCTACCATAATAACACACTAAAAAAACAGTCTATGCAACAGAAATATTGAAAAGTACTCTGCTGGTTAGGTTAGCATCACCTCTAAAAGACGCAGTGATGAAACAACACACTTAAAGACATTCCTTGGGTACAAACTGGTATCCTGGTGAGACCATTACCACAGAAGGCCAGTTATCAAACTATTATGAACACCAACAAACTCAACAGGAGATCGAAAGGAAGAAGAGCAGCAGTTCTAAGAAGAGAAGAGCAACCGCTTTCTGGAAGGTAGGGTTTGCAGAGAAGGGAATCCGAAGTGATGGGAAGATACACCGTGGGGGGAGGGGTTGGCACCCAGCAAGCAGTTTGTGCTGCTCAGCAGAGCACAAAATCCGAACTTTTAGAAATCTGCTCCACTGAGGGATTTGGCTCCAGAGGTTAAGTGAGGGTGGAGTCCTCATAGAGACAGTGTGGTCTCAGGTCCCTTGGGGTCACAGAAAGACCGGGGGTATATGAGTGTGTCAGAGCTCCCAGGTATTAGAGCAGGGAAGCCAGCTGCAGAAGTGGAGCCAAGGAGTGAGCTCTCAGCTCGGGGTTACCTTAAACCATGATCCAAGGCATGGTGGGGCCACTGCTCTTTGAGCAGGGACCCCACAAGCAGCAGATCCGGAAGACTCGCCTTCCTCTCTGGGAGGAGCAGCGTGAGCACATGGCAGGAATCTGCTGGGTTTGGACACTCCAAACAGAGCCATGTGTCAAAGACAAAAATGCTCGGTCACAGACCAGGTGAGCTCAGAGCTTGGCCAGAGACAAGGGAGACAGGAGGGATTGACTGCTTTTCTCCGAGGGGGCACTGAGGAGTGGAGCCCTGAGTTCTCAGCTCCTCTAGGCTGAGATTGGGAGACCACCATCTTCATTCCCGTCCTCCAGAGCTCTACAGAAAGCTTTCAGGGAACAAAAGCTCCTGAGAGAGAACCTGAGCAGATTACTTAGCCCGGCCGCTGGCAAGGGTGGCACAATTCCGCCTTGGGCAAAAACGTTTGGGAATCATGGCAACACACCCCTCCTGCAGAAGATCAGCAAGAACATACAGTCAAGACCAAGTTCATGCGTTAAGGAGAACTGGGAACTTGAGAGCTAAGGGAAAGCAACGCATAGAATTCATGGCTTTTTCCCCATGATCCTTTAGTCTCGCAAAGCTAAATTTTTTCAATATTATTTTTTTCTTATTCTATTTTTTAAATTTTTCCTCTTTCCTATTTTAATGTTTTTGAACTATATTACCTTATCAATACATTTTTAAAAATCATTTTTAGTTTTCATTGTTACAGTCATATTCTATCCCTTCATTGTATTTAACCTTATTTTTTGTATACATATAGGTTTTTCTTTCTTGAAAATTTTGGGATACAGTTTCTTCTAACAGATCAAAATATACTGTAAATCTACCACATGGCTTTGTTCTAGACTCCAGACTGTTCATATTCTTTTCTTTTTTCTTTTTTCAACCAACTTATCAATTCCTTTTTTAGAATATTTTAAAATTTTCATCTTTACAGTCATATTCTATCCCTTCATCGTGTTTACCCTTATTTTTGTATATATATTAGTTTTTTCTTTCTTTAAAGTTTTGGGATGCAGTTTCTTCTAACAGACCAAAATACACCCAAAATCAAGTATGTAGCTCTGTTCTATTCACCAGTCTAATACATATACATATATATGGAAAAAATACATATATGTGTGTGTATGTGTGTGTGTACATATATTCCCCTCCTCCCCCAGGTTCAGGTCTCTTCTGATTTGCTTAGTGTGTATTTTTCTGGGGTCATTGCCACTCTTTTAGTATTTTGCTCTCCCATTCAGTAATGCTTATCTGAATAAAATGACAAGGCGAAATACCTCACCTCAAAACAAAAGAACAAGAGGCAGTACCAACAGCTAGGGACCTAATCAACACAGACATTAGTAAGATGTCAGAACTAGAATTCAGAATGACAATTATCAAGGTGCCACCTGGGCTTAAAAAAGCATAGAAGATACTAGAAAATCCCTTTCTGGAGAAAGAAAAGAACTAAAATCTAAATAAGTTGAAATTTTAAAAAAGCTATTAGTGAGGTACAATCAAAAATGGAGGCTCTTACTGATAGGATAAATGAGGCAGAAGAGAGAATTAGTGATACAGAAGAATTAATGATATAGAAGACCAAATGACAGAGAATAAAGAAGCTCAGCAAAAGAGAGAGAAAAAACTACTGGACCACAAGGGGAGAAAAACAATATTAGAATAATTGGGATCCCAGAAGAAGAAATAAGAGAGAGGGGGGAAGAAGGCATATTGGAACAAATAAAAGCAGAGAATTTCCCTAATTTGGCAAAATCCAGGAGGTACAGAGAACCCCCCTCAAAATCCATAAAAATACGTCAATACCCTGTCATCTAATAGTAAAACTTAAAAGTCTCGTGACAAAGAGAAAATCCTGAAATCAGCTCAAGACAAGAGGTCTGTAACACACAATGGTAGAAATCTTAGACTGGAAGCACACCTATCCACAGAGACCTGGCAGGCCAGAAAGGACTGGCATGATATATTCAGAACACTAAATGAGAAAAATATGTCGCCAAGAACACTATATCCAGCTAGGCTGACAATTAAAATAGGAGAGATAAAAATCTTCCAGGACAAACAAAAACTGAAAGAATTTGCAAACACCAAACCAGCTCTACAGGAAATATTTAAAGGGGTCCTCTAAGCAAAGAGAGAGCCTAAAAGTAACAGACCAGAAAGGAACAGAGACAATATACAGTAACAGTCACCTTACAGGCAATACAATGGCACTAAATTAATATCTTTCAATAGTTACCCTTATGTAAATGGGTTAAATGTCCCAATCAAAAGATACAGGGTATCGGAATGAATAAAAAAAACAAGGCCCATCAATATGCTGTCTGCAAGAGATTCATTTTATACTGAAAGACACCTCCAGACTTAAAGTGTGGGGGTAGAAAACAATTTACCATGCTAACAGACATCAAAAGAAAGCTAGGGTGGCAATCCTTATATCAGATCAATAAGATTTTAATCCAAAAACTATAATAGGAGATGAGGAAGGACACTCTATCAGACTTATAGGGTCTGTCCAACAAGATCTAACAATTTTAAATATCTATGCCCTTAACATAGGAGTAGTCAATTATATAAACCAATTAATAACAAATTACAAACTTATATAAACAAAATTATATAACCAATTAATAACAAATTAAGAAATAACAAATATAAATCAAAGAAACACATCAACAATAATATAATAATAATAGAGGACTTTAATATCACCTCCACTGAAATGGACAAATCATCTAAGCAAAAGATCAACAAGGAAATAAAGACCTTAAATGATACACTGGACCAGATGGACATCACAGATACATTCAGAACATTCCATCCCAAAGCAACAGAATACACATTCTCCTCTAGTGCACATGGAACATTCTCCAGAATAGATCACATCCTCAGTCACAAATCAGGTCTCAACCATTACCAAACAATTGGGATCATTCCCTGCATATTTTCAGACCACAATGCTCTGAAGCTAGAACTCAATCACAAGAAGAAAGAACTCAAATACATGGAGGCTAAAGAGCATCCTACGAAAGAATGAATGGGCCAACCAGGAAATTAAAGAATTGAAAAAAATCATGGAAACAAATGAAAATAAAACACAACTGTTCAAAATCTTTGGAACACAGCAAAGGCAGTCCTGAGAGGAACATATATAGTAATACAAGCCTTTCTCAAGAAACAAGAAAGGTCTCAAGTACACAACTTAACCCTACACCAAAAAAAGCTGGAGAAAGAACAGCAAAGAAAGCCTAAACCCATCAGGAGAAGAGATATAATAAAGATCAGAGCAGAAATCAATAAAATAGAAAACAAAAGAATAGTAGAATAAATCAACAAAACTAGGAGCTGGTTCTTAGAAAGAATAAGATTGATAAACCTCTGGCCAGACTTATCAAAAAGAAAAGAGAAAGGACCCAAATTAATATAATCATGAATGAAAGAGAAAAGATCACAACAAACAACAAAGAAATACAAATAATTATAAGAACATATTATGAGCAACTAACGCCAGCAAATTTGACAATCTGGAAGAAAAGAATGCATTCCTAGAAACATATAAACTACCAAAACTGAACTAGGAAGACACAGAAAACATGAACAGACCCATAATCAGTAAGGAGATTGAAACAGTCATCAAAAATCTACCAACAAACAAGAGCCCAGGAGCAGACAGCTTGCCAGGGTAATTCTACCAAACACTTAAAGGAGAATTAATACCTATTGTCCTGAAACTGTTCCAAAAAATAGAAATGGAAGGAAAACTTCCAAACTCGTTTTATGAGGCCAGTATGCCTTGATCCCAAAACCAGACAAAGACCTCATCAAAAAAGAGATTTACAGACCAATATCCTTGATGCAAAAATTCTCACCAAAATACTAACCAATAGGCTCCAACAGGACATTATAAGGATTATTCACCACCACCAAGTGAGATCTATTCCTGGGCTGCAAGATTGGTTCCACATCCACAAATCAATCAGTGCGATACAGTACATTAATAAAAGAAAGAGCAAGAACTGTATGATACTCTCAATAGATGCTGAAAAAGCATTTGACAAAGTACAGCATCCTTTCTTGATCAAAACTCTTCACAGTGTAGGGATAGAAGGTATATACCTCAATAGCATCAAAGCCATCTTTGAAAAACCCACAGAAAATATCATTCTCAATGGGGAAAAACTGAGAGCTTTTCCCCTAAGGTCAGGAACATGACAAGGCTGTCCAATATCACAACTGCTATTCAACATAGTACTAGAAGTCCTAGCCTCAGCAATCAGACAACAAAAAGAAATAAAAGGCAACCCATTCAGCAAAGAAGAAATCAAACTCTCACTCTTTGCAGATGATATGCTACTTTATGTGGAAAACCCAAAAGACTCCGCTCCAAAACTGCTAGAACTCATACAGAAATTCATACAGTGTCAGGATATAAAATCAATGCATAGAAATAGGTTGCATTTCTATACACCAACAGCAAGACAGAGGAAAGAGAAATTAAGGTGTTGATCCCATTCACAATCACACCCAAAACCATAAAATACCTAGGAATAAAACAGTAGAAAAATAAAATATTTTTTGAAAACCTAATCAAAGAGGCAAAGAATCTATACTCAGAAAACTATAAAGTAATCATGAAAGAAATTGAGGAAGACATTTAAAAATGGAAAAACGTTCCATGCTCATGGATTGGAAGAAGAAATACAGTGAAAATGTCTTTGCTACCTAAAGCGATCTACACATTTAATGCAATCCTATCAAAATACCACCCATTTTTTTCGAAGAAATGGAACAAATAATCCTAAAATTTACACGCAACCAGAAAAGACCCCAAATAGCCAGAGGAATGTTGAAAAAGAAAGCCAAAGTTGGCAGTATCACAATTCCAGACTTCGAGCTCTATTACAAAGCTGTCATCATCAAGAGAGTATGCACAAAAACAGACACACAGATCAATGGAACAGAATAGAGAATGCAGAAATGGACCCTCGACTCTATGGTCAACTAATCTTCAACAAAGCAGGAAAGAATGTCCAATGGAAAAAAAAATAGTCTCTTCAATGAGTGGTGTTGGGAAGATTGGACAGCCACATGCAGAAGAAAGAAACCGAACCATTTCCTTATACCACACACAAAAATAGGCTCAAAATGGATATAAAACCTCAGTATGAGACAGGAATCCATCAAATCCTTGAGAACACAGACAGCAACTTCTTCAACCCCAGCCACAGCAACTTCTTCCTAGAAACATCGCCAAAGGCAAGGGAAGTAAGGGCAAAAAGGAATTATTGGGACTTCATCAAGATCAAAAGCTTTTGCACAGCAAAGGGAACAGTCAACAAAACCAAAAGACAACTGACAGAATGGGAGAGGATATTTGCAAATTACATATCAGATAAAGGGTTAGTATCAAAAATCTATGAAGAACTTTTGAAACTCAACACCCAAAGAACAAATAATCCAATCAAAAAATGGGCAGAAGACATGAACAGACCTTTTGGCAAATAAGACATCCAAGTGGCTAACAGACACATGAAAAAGTGCTCAACATCACTCAGCATCAGGGAAATACAAATCAAAACCACAGTGAGATACCACCTCACACCTGTCAGGATGGCTAAAAGTAACAAGTCCATATACACTATGGAGTATTATGCCTCCATCAGAAAGGATGAATACCCAACTTTTGTAGCAACATGGATGGGACTGGAAGAGATTATGCTGAGTGAAATAAGTCAAGCAGAGAGAGTCAATTATCATATGGTTTCACTTATTTGTGGAGCATAACAAATATCATGGAGGACATAGGGAGATGGAGAGGAGAAGGGAGTTGAAGGAAATTGGAAGGGGAGGTGAACCATGAGAGACTATGGACTCTGAAAAACAATCTGAGGGTTTTGAAGGGGTGGGGGGTGGGAGGTTGGGGGAGCCAGGTGGTGGTTATTATGGAGGGCACGTATTGAATGGAGCACTTGGTGTGGTGCATAAACAATGAATTCTGTTACACTGAAAAGAAATAAAAAAAAAATAGAAAAGTAACAAGTCAGGAGAAGACAGATGGTGGAGAGGATGCAGAGAAAGGGGAACACTCCTACACTGCTGGTGGGAATGCAAGCTGGAAAACAGAATGGAGGTTCCTCAAAAAGTTGAAAATAGAGCTACCCTACAACCCAGCAATCACACCACTGGGTATTTACCCTAATGATATAAATGTAGTGATCTAAAGGGGAAAGGGTACCCCAAAGTTTATAGCAGCAATGTCCACAATAACCAAACTATGTCAAGAACCTACATGTCCATCAACAGATGAATGGATAAAGAAGAGATGGTATACATATAAAATGGAATACTATGCAACCATCAAAACCCCCCAAATCCTGCCATTTGCAATGACATGAATGGAACTAGAGGGTATTATGCTAAGTGAAATAAGTCAGTCAGCTAAAAATAATTATTATATGATCTCTCTGATAGGAGGAATTTGAGAGATGGGGTAGGGGTCATGGGAGGTAGGGAGGGAAAAAATGAAAAAAGATGGGATCAGGAGGGAGACAAACCATACGAGACTCTTAATCTTAGGAAACAAACTGAGGGTTGCTGGGGGGTTAGGGGGTAGGGATAGGGTTGTTGGGTTATGGACATTGGGAAGGGTATGTGCTATGGTAAATGCTATGAATTGTGTAAGACTGATGATTCACAGACCTGTACCCCTGAAGCAAATAATACATCATATGTTAATTAAAAAAAAAAAAACCCACACACAGAAGGCCAACAAGAAACATTGAGGTGACTGTCCTCAGATCCCCACTTTGTTTTTTACCAATTATTCTCAGTGTGAGAACACTTATAAGAAGTACTTGGGTTTGGAGGGTGGTTGGGTTTTTTTGTTTGTTTTTGGTTTTTTGGTCACTTTTCAGTTCATAAATATTGGACACCAGCTGCGGGTTGGCCAAATCAAGAAATGCAAACACGGGTTTCAAGACAAGGTGTGGGTTGCATGAGAAGGTGTTGAAAAGAACGCAAGGATCATAACCAAGGCATGTAAACTGTGAAACACACATGTAACTCCCCAATGTAATGGATGTAGAGACAGAAATTAACAGGCACTTGAAGATCAGAACAGACTTCATGGAGAAGGTAGTATTTCTCATAGAAGTTAAGCTCTGAACATGTCAAAGCCCATAGATAGGGAGGATAGTACAGTAGGGTCGGGGGGCAGTGGACATTCTTGGCAGGAGAGGGGGTATGATGTTACACAAAAGCCCAGAATGGAAGATCAACTCCCATGGCTCTTTTTCATCTTCATTCCCAGAAACTTCCATTCCATCTGCTCCCCGTATACTGATCTGACTCTGCTAATCACCAATTCAAGCCTAGCTGTGTGTAATGTAACATAACACCGATATTATTACTGTGAAGATCTCTCCCTTTCCACAACAGCAATGAATATTATTTTGAAGTAACGCATTGACTATTACATTTATATAATATCCCTAGAGAAATTATTCGTAATTGCAATATATTTGGGGTGTACTGTAATTATATTCTTTAAGTTTTATTAGAATTCAAAACGAAGGCTTCTCAGCCTTTTCGGCAAATGATCTGTGCGTCACATGGAAAAACCTTTTAATTATTAGAGTATAGGTTTTCGCCCACTTCTACATCATTTTGTTCTTGCCAAATTCTGAGGTCTAGCATTAGAACAAGTTGCTTTAGAATATTCTTAAGAGCTGAGATTCCTTAACTCCAAATTTCAGAGCAGCCTCGTTAATCTGTGATAGAAATAAAGAGCTGATTTAATAGAATGTCTCCCAGACTGGTGTTCTCCCAGATATGAATAGGCATTTCATACAAAATGAGACATGTTAGTGGAACGAAGTTAATTTAAAGTTTTTGTTTTCTCTACAAGACTTCTCAGTCATTAGTACGTTCCTTTTGTAAAAAATTTTATTTACGAGAGACAGAGAGAGGGAAAAAGACAGAGGGAGAACCAGACTCCCCACAGAGCAGGAAGCCCAACCTGGGGCTTGATCTCAGGACCCCGAGATCATGACCTGAACCAAAAGCAGACTGAGCCACCCAGGTACTCCCTGAGTATGTTCTTACAAATGGTGAATCTGTAAAGAAGGGACGCATGTCTCCATGCTCACTTTACAATGAAACATTTTTTTCAGCTGCATTCCTAGAATGCTGTTTCAGGAAATGCTAGTCTGAGAAATACTTATTTAACAAATTACTCTAAAGCTAATTTACAAGTCAGCTTTGGGAGGTCAGTGGACGTCCAGGGAAATGTTCCCCATCATCCAAATGCTTACAAAACAAACAAACAAAACCCCACAAAAACAAAACAAAAACAGAGTATAAATCCAAAAACAGAACAAAAGTTATATGAACTACGTGGTAAATGCCACTTAGGTAATGCTTCTCAGATGCCAAAACAAAAACTTCAGTTGTGACTTGCACAGAGATACTGAGGTTTTCCTGTAGTATAAAATGTACTTGGTATGCTAATAAATTGGTAGTCAGTTACCATTTATGGGATAAGTAGATACACAAGGCACTTTCTAAAAGTTTCCTCACTTGCATCAGAGTATCTGCTTTAACAACTTTGCAAAATTCACTATCCCAATCAAAAAAATCACTTCAATGTATGTGCACATGCCTGCCGGAAAAAACATTTTGGTCACCCTTAACCCACCTGCCCCAAAGAGTCACCTCTGGGCTTCTCCGGACAGGCTCCCACACTCTTTGATCCAAAGTACTGTGGGTTATCACCATCCCCTGCCTCATGTTATGAAGGGAAAGTTCTACCAAAAGACGAGAAAGCTAGAAAGGGCCGTTAGAAAAGCAGCCATGTCTCAAAGGGATGCAAAAGCCCCAAAAGTAGAAGCGAAAAGACCTAAGCGTGGCCACACCCATGTCCCCATCAGCCAAGGCTATGACTTTTTTTTTTTTCTATGTGTGAAAACTTGGGAAGATATTTGAAGTTGCAGTTGGTTCCAGATAACTTCACTGTGTTGTGTAAATACGTGAGAATGACTTAGTGATTTGAGAGGAAACTGTTCTGTGTTTTTGAGTCGGCTGGAAATGATTTCCAATTTCTCCCATTTAAAATCATAGGATATAGGTTACCACTATTCAAAATGTTAACATCTAAAATCTTTGCTCAGATTTGGAGAAGGAAAGATTCCTGAACATAGATTTCAACTATTTGCAGAGTAGGTGGTTTGTACCTGCGGAAATAAAGAATTAGTTAGCCTTTTTTCCCAATAGGCACCTTAAGAGTCTAAGAGTTTCATCTGACAATACTGCCATGACTTAAAATATTTTTGAACTCCTCTTTGAAAATTGCCTTTAGTTTGTGATGTAGACTCTTAAAGGTCCTCAATGGTGGGAAATTTTCAGCAATTATTTTTTCAGCAATTGATTTGGAGACGAGACAAAGCCATTCAGAGCCAGATTCTAGAAAATAAGGTAAAAAATGGTCCCTCCAAGAAATGGTATTTTGCTCAACAGGAGTGTCCGTATGCGGTAATAACGTCACATTTCTGGTGTGACTTATGAGGTGGTTTTGCAGTCAGTGGGATAGGAGGAATTCCAAAGAGTTTTATGAATGGCAACATCGTTAGAAAAGATACCTTTCCCAAAATGAATGTGAAGAATAAAACTCCTTGTTAGAGGGGCGCCTGGGTGGCTCAGTGGGTTAAGCCTCTGTCTTCGGCTCAGGTCATGATCCCAGGGTCCTGGGATCGAGCCCCGCATCCGGCTCTCTGCTAGGCAGAGAGCCTGCTTCCTTTCCCCCTCTCTGCCTGCCTCTCTGCCTACTTGTGATCTCTGTCTGTAAAAAAACAAAAACAACAACAACAACAAAAAACCTCCTTGTTATAAACACTTGGATAAGGTTCAAAACAGTTCCCATTACTTTTTTTTCCCTCATTTTGTTCAAAACAACTTGTCCACTTAAGGCAAGTCCCTAAAGAACTGGATACTTACCTATTTTCATCCAAATAGGTGATTTCCCTTTCAAGTATTTTCTGGAAGGAGACTTACACTGTCTTCTCTGAATCCTTCCCATTTATAGGACAGAAAAAATACCCTGAAAGGAGATTGAAAAAAAAAAAAAAGACACCATTGGCAGATGGTGGATGGGAAGTGGAAGGAAGATAGACAACAGGTATTATCAAGCTGTCTTTTTTTTTTTTTAAGATTTTATTTATTTATTTGACAGAGAGAGATCACAAGTAGGCAGAGAGGCAGGCAGAGAGAGAGAGAGGGAGAAGCAGGCTCCCCGCTGAGCAGAGAGCCCAGTACAGGGCTTGATCCCAGGACCTGGAGATCATGACCTGAGCCGAAGGCAGAGGCTTTAAACCACTGAGCCACCCAGGCGCCCCTATCAAACGGTCGTTTGACCTGGAGGTCCATCAGATCTGTACGACAGAGAAGGTTTCAGACTCTGCCGAGAAGGTTTCAGACTCTGCCAAGACCTCTCAATGATGGTTTTCCATCACAGCGTTTTGTTTTTCACTTGAATTTCAAGGAACCTTAAAGCTCCAATCCTTTCAGCCTGGAGCAATAAATAGAGCAATGGTTATGTAAGACACAAGCCTTCCGGTCTCCTTCCAGGGCCTGCAGGAAGGAATGTGGCCCCGAGACAGAGAACTCTGTTCTGTTCACTAACGAGTCCCAAGAGGTTGTAATAGACCCTGGTAGATACTCAATAAATGCTTGCAGTAAACGGGGTTCATCTCTCTAGGCCTCCGTTTCCTCATTTGTTAAAAGAGGATGCTGGCTTAGACCAAGAGTTTTCAGTAGTTACTAACAGGGCCTTATCTTTGTTCTCCCCTTTCCTTTCCAGAGCTAGAAAGCTCTCCCCAGGCTAGACCAAAAGGGCAGAAAATCAGTTGTGTCCTCCTTGTGCTGGATTACCATCTCTATTATCAATGGGCACTTCACTTTCATAAAGTCAACGTTTTCCAGAAATGAAAATAAAGTGGGACAGAAACTCCTGGCCGCCCATAGATCATCTGTGTTTTTCTTTTTTTCTCAGGAGCAGAACTCAATTTTGCTGGAACTCTCTTACGTTGGCTAACCCCAAGAGTTGCTGTAGTTAGAGGACATGACTCTGGGCTAAGAAGGAAGCAATAACCTTTCCTAAAAGAGGAACAGAATGGCCCGACAGTGCCACATTTGGCGGGAAGCATGGTGGGTACAAGACTGAGATGCTGGAGGTGCTGTATTTGTCACACGGGTCACGCCAACACTGTCAATAACCCCCAGGCCATGGGGCATTGACTCCTGATTCCTAAGGGAGTCCAGAACTGCTAAGGAGAACTTTCTGATCCATCTCTAGCCCTTTTGGGGACCAGACTTCCAAAACAAAAGCTTTGGGTATCAACTAGAGCAAGACCAAAACTAACATTCCTCACCCACCCCACCAAGGTGACTGTGTTTGGTTTTCTAGAAGCTTCTGGGTACAGCTGATCACCCAACAGTACGGAGGAGCGCACAGCTGAAGCCTAGCTCATTTTGTTCCCCGTGAGCTTCATTTTTATGTCTCTCCCCCAAATATTACGAATTGAAGACAATACTTATTAACACAAATACGACGTTTTGCCCCCTTGAAAGACAGGGTTTGATTCCATGAACGGGTAGCAACCAGTTTGCCTCCCTCGGCTTTTCCCCCTCTCATCCAAAGTTCCAGCCACACACGACACAGTCACAAGGGCTCCAGGAGGCCCATGTGGTGGCTGAGAGGAGGCAGGTCACTTTTCAGCTGTAGCTCAATAGACCAAGCCAGCAAAAACAGGAGAGCTCATCAGTGAAGTCACAGGATTTTCTTCATGCCTTAGAAATTTTACTCCCATGTACCCACGACACTCAACACAAGAATGTAGGAAGAGATAAGGCCAGTTGTCAGGTTCAGGAGCAAGATTCACGGAAGTAGCTGGGAAATTTTACCCGAGAATGAGTTTTTTAAAGGAAAGCATTTATTTAAGGCAGTGGAAGTGTCTATCTTGTTTATATTTAACATTTTAATGGTTGGAAGGTTAAGGTCTAAGAGCAAGAATTGTTGCGACTCACCTACAAGCTACTGATTATATTTTAGTGAACTTGACCCTCTCCCGGGTATTTAAGGAAGCCTGTTATAATGTCAAGCCCTGGTCTTTTTCCCGAAAAGAGGAAGGAGATAGAAGAATTAAGTCTACAAAATGGCACCGAATCACAGCAAAGCCAGCCTACTCAGCTGCCCTCAGGGAAGCTAAAAACAAAGAACAGGCAGCGAGTCTGAAAGGACAGAGGGGAAGAAGCCCCGGAGAAGTGAGGTTTCATGCTAAGTTCACTGCAGAAAAACAGGCGGCAGACTCTCACGAGGGGACTTGCGGGAGTTACTCCCATTACAAACTGGGGTTCTGCGGCTGATCTCTCTCTCTCTCTCTCTGCCCCCGCCCCCTTCTGCTCCCAAAGGAGAACACAGGTAATTAACAAGCACCTCGAGATGCGCGCCCTTGTCAGCAGGTCTCAATGTCTTTCCGATGGCCCAAGATAACATAAATTTGTGATTTTCTATTTTTTTTTTAAGATTTATTTATTTATTTATTTGACAGACAGAGATCACAGGTAGGCAGAGAGGCAGGCAGAGAGAGGGGAGGGGGGAAGCAAGCTCCCTGCTGAGCAGAGAGCCTGATGTGGGGCTTGATCCCAGCACCCTGGGATCATGACCCGACCTGAAGGCAGAGGCTTTAACCCACTGAGCCACCCAGGTGCCCCGGGATTTTCTAAACCAATTACACACCTGGACCCCAAAAAAGACAACGTATACTTAAAACTACTATCAATGGCCTTTTTCCTGTGAAACATGTTTTCTTCCATCTCGTGCTGCTATTTAAATAGCCAGTTGCACAGAAAATTGTTCCTCCAGAGACACTGCCATGATATCCATCGCCCAGAGTCCGAACGTCCTCAGGAGCAGCAGCCTCCCTCCTGCCACAAAGCCGGCTCCAGGAGCACCTGGGTGGCTCAGTGGATTAAGCCTCTGTCTTCGGCTCAGGTCATGATCCCAGGGTCCTGGGTTCGAGCCCCCCATCAGGCTCTCTGCTCAGCAGGGAGCCTGCTTCCCCCCTCTCTCTCTCTCTGCCTGTCTCTCTGCCTACTTGTGATCTCTGTCAAATAAATAAATAAATCTTAAAACAAAACAAAAAAAAAGCCAGGTCCAGGTGGACATGGGACACAACCTCGATGAAAGAAAACAGGTGAGGGAGAGCAGGTTGGCAGCAGCAAGCACCTGATCACCATCTTTAGACCAAACAGGAAATGAAAATAAGCGTGTCAGAAATGAAAGGAAGAACCTTCTATTGTCAGTCCACAATTCCCTAATAAGAGCTTTCATTTCCTTTTTTTCCACCTACAAAAGATGCTCTCAGCTATGGGGCTAAGTTAGAATCATCCAGGGAGCTTTAAGGGAAAAACCTGACGTCTGCTCCCACGCCAAACCGATTAATTAAGACTCTCTGGGGGAAAGAGGAAAGCCCTGGTGGGGGGAGGGGGAGGGGCAAACAACCCCCAGAAGAGGCCAGTGTGACAGGCAAGTCCACTGTGCCTCAACTCCAGCATCCTCACCTTGATCAAGCAGCCACATTTGACACATCTCCAAAGGCGAAGAATTCAGACCTTCCACAGAATTCCATTCCACGTTGACACCATTCTGAAGTTTAAAGGTTTTCCTTTTGTGGAGGGAGGGTCCACCTACCTTTCTGCGACGGCCCCCAGTTTCTCCTCGCTCTGCCCACAAGGGCCACGGAAATCCACATAACCCATCCATTGAATCTGGGAAAGGTGCAAACCCAGAGGAATTCTTTGATAGCACAATTGACAAGCTAAGGGCAAATTTGAGGGCAAATTAAAGAGAATGAATGAAATCCAACAGAGATCTGCCTCCTGTCTTTTATTTTATGTAGGGCTAAGAAACACAGACCAAGAGAGAGGATGGGAGAAAGCGGGCTTTGGCAGCAGGAGTGCCGTGAGGGACCTCCAGGGTGGGCATGGAGGGTTGGGGGACGGTACCTCGAGCTGAGTCACCAGGCGTGATATGGCTGTCCGTACTGTCCATGCTCTCCCAGCTGCATTCACAGAGGGCAAAGCAGGGAGGGCCCTCGTGAGATACGCCTGTAGCTGAGGACTACAGGGACCACTCTTCAAAAGAGATCCAGAAAACCGGAGAATGTGAACCCTAGGGTGATAGATTTTTCAATGTCTTCAATAAAGAACTACTGGCAGAAAAGCTACTGAAAAGGACGTTAAAACGGCGAGAGGAAACTCACATTTGAGTTGAGGGTCTGGGCCCGGTGTTCTAAATTCGTCCCTTCCAGGAAGGATCAAGCCAGCCTCTGAGGTCCCCGGTGATCTAAGGGGAAGGTGTTTTGGGCGCCTGGGTGGCTCAGTGGGTTAAAGCCTCTGCCTTCGGCTCAAGTCATGATCTCAGGGTTCTGGGGTCGAGCCCCACATTGGGCTCTCTGCTCAGCGGGGAGCCTGCTTCCTCCTCTCTCTCTGCCTGCCTCTCTGTCTACTTGTGATCTCTCTGTGTCAAATAAATAAATAAAGTCTTAAAGGGAGGGTGTTTACATGGTTTCAAGAGCTAAAACCAGGCAGGGGGAGTGGACTTGAAGCTTCAAGGAGACAGGTATCTTCTTCAGCGGCTTTTTCTTTTGTTTTTGGGTCTCTGCAGGAGAAGACTCAGGTCATCCTACTTCTCAGTTGGTGGGACTCGGTTCACTGTTCTGGAAAGGCTCCTCGCTTACTTATTTGCTCATTAACTCCTTCATTGGTTTATTCGCATGTATATATTTCTAAATCCCGCTAGTATTTCTCTCCGTCTCCTAAGGCAATGATACATATTCTTTTCTTTGCCTGTATTCTGTGTATTTCCTTTCGTCTACTTTGCCATTTTCCACTATAGTTTTTGCCTTTTGCTTGTTAATTTGCAGGAGTTTTCTGTACGTTCTGGATACCAGTGCCTTGTTGGCCTTTGCCACTTAATTTACAGTTTGTTAACATTCTAATCCTTGTAATAACGTTTACCAGATGTCATGAAAAGCTCCTTTGCTTTTTTTGGTATGGATTTTACATCCAAAGTTTTACTTAATAAATCCTTCCTTATTTTATAGTCACAACAAATTCTCCTCCATTTTCTTCCTATCACTGTATCATTTCAGCTTTCCTATTTAAATTTTAATTCATCAGGAACCTACCCCAGTGTGTGATGTTATGATAAAGTCAGTGTTCTTTTTCTCCTTCTAATGAGCCTGTTTTTCCAGGAGCATCTACTAGATGGTCCTTCCTTTCCCTCACTGACTTGTGATGTCACCTCCATATTATATCACTTTCAGGTCTGTGTAGGAGTCTGTTTTAAGCTCTTTATCCTGTTGCATTAGTCTACTGGTCTGTCCTTGCAGTGGTACCACGCTGGTCTTATTACTATAACTTCGTAGTGTGTCATAACATCATATGTCTTTTTTATTTTTTTAAATTGAAATTTTTTTTTTAAGATTTTATTTATTTATTTGAGAGAGAGAGACAGTGAGAGAGAGCATGAGCTAGGAGAAGGTCAGAGGGAGAAGCAGACTCCCCATGCAGCTGGGAGCCCGATGCGGGACTCGATCCCGGGACTCCGGGATCATGACCTGAGCTGAAGGCAGTCGTCCAACCAACTGAGCCACCCAGGCGTCCCTTAACATCATATGTCTTAACATCTGCCCAGGAACGGTACCCCCACCCTTATGCTTCTCTTTCATGATTGGCTTTCATGACTGGCTTACTATGAAACACTTCTGGAGATCTGAAGGACAACGTTGTGCATGTAGCTCACAATATTCTACAGTACACTTAAAAATTGTTCCAAGGGTAGATCTCTTGTGATGTGTTTTCCAGAACTGGTTGGGACACCTGGTTACCTCTGCACCCCAGATCTGAGGTCTCCATCTCTCCCCCGCTGGTTGCTGTTTGCCTTCTCAGTTTAGCACCTCAAGCAGATCAGGTTCTCAGGGAAGCCCACGGAGAAGTGGATTTCAGCTCAGTCCCAGGAATGACTTGTGGCCCAGCTGTCCCAGGAGGGAGTGGCTGATAGGCAGTTACCACCTCACCTCAGGGAAGAGGACTTTCCTTCAGCCTGGTCAGAAATGTGAGATGGTGCCTTGTCCTGGAAACCGTGGGCTCTATGGTCAATGCCAGTTCTGATATTTGGGGGTTCCCAGCATCCGGGTGCCTCTTTCCGTCACCCAGGCTCACCTTCCCAGGTGTGCTTCTCTGTGATCCAGGGGTCCCCACTTGCCCTTCAGGGTCTCCAGTCTGGAGCACACAGAGGTCTGGTCTGCTGGGGACATCGTGGAAAAGAAGGGACAAAGGAAGGACCTAGGTCCTCTGTGGGACATCTTCGGGCGCAGTGGGGATCACGCAGGCTCCCAAAGTCCATCCGGTATATTGAGGAAACCACCCGTCCCTGAGAGGGATACACCCAGGGGGCCTCGTCATTAGCCTAGATCCATAAAATGAGCTGGGCAGTTTTCACTCCCTTCCATCGTCTGCAACGTCTAATGTGAGTGAAGAAGCAACTGTGTTTTTTTTTTTCAAAGTTTGGTAGTATGTACCTGTCAAAACAATCTGAGCCTGGGGTTCCAGGGAGCGGAGGCTGTTAAATGCCACGTCGACTGATGTAACCTTCATGGTTTTTATTCACGTTTCCTGTAGGTGTGCTGGTTTTGCCGTTTTCCATTTTCAAGGAACATATCCATTTCATCTGCTTTAACTTTGTTTGCATAGAGGAGAGCAAATCCCGTAATTGGATAAGTGGAGTGCACACAAACAAAAGAAATCAGTTGTGTCAATGAAGAGCTGTAGAATTGCGCAGCGGCGGAAAAAAACATCCAGGGTAAACCTGAGCCTCCAGGGAGAGGCCAAAGGTTCCCAGTCACAAAAGTTCCTATTTATCCAGCTTACTGCAATGTGATGCCATCTAGTGGCTCTTGCCTGCTCTGGCTAAAGTACGTATCAGAATAAATCTGGGACTCGAGGCTGGCCAAAGCTTCCAGATCACGGGCAGGTGTTCCAGAAGTTTTCCTGGTTGTCCAGTGCTACAGATTTGGGCTAAAGAGTCTCCTGCTCCCTTTGAAGCCCCTTCAGTGGTGGCCTACAGACGCCCCCTCCCTGGTCTCACTCCCCAACAGTGGCCCTCCCAGGAAAGATAAACACTTGAGGCCACAGCCATTTGAGAAGGGCAGGATATATCATCAAGCCCAGTATTACCAAGTTCACGCTATTGTGAGATGAGAAGGTAATGTTTTAATTATTTTTTTTTTATATATTCCTGTTGTATCTTATCGGGCCATTCTCATTCTGTAGGATATTTGATTTCATCTTTTTCCTCATCACTTTGGAGAAAAGTTTGTCGATCTTATTTATCTGGTCAAAGAGAGGGCTTTTCACTTTGTTCATCATTCTATTTTTTTTATTGAGATGTAAATGGGTTTTTATGGATAGATAATTCATACGCTGTCAAACGTACCCTTTAAAGTGTGCAATTCACAGGTTTTTTAGTATAGTCACGAGAATGTGTGGCTGTTCCCATTATTTCCGGAACGTTTTCATGGCCCCAAAAAGAGCACCTACACCGATTGGTCACCACTTCCCATCCCTCCTTTCCCTGCCCCCGGAAAACCACAGTCTGCTTTCTGTCGCTCCCTGAACAGTTCATATAAATCACGCAGGATGTGGCCTTTGAGGTCTTGCTTCTTTCATTTGGCTTTCTGTTTTCAAGTTTCACCCCACGGTAACATGTATCAGTTGCCTCTTCCTTTTTATGGTGGGATAATAGTCCACTGCATGGATACACCCTGTTCTGTTTGTCCATTCATCTTCTCCTTCGGACTAAATAACGTTGCTAGAAATATTCATGCACAAGTTTCTGTGTGAATGTAGGTTTTTGGATCTTCTGCGTATATACCTAGGAGTCAAATGGTGGGGTTCGTGTGATAAGTTGCCATTTAACTCGTTGGGGAACTGATACATTTTTCCACAGGGGCTACAAGACCTTATGTTTCCACCAGTGAAATGAGTAAGGGTTTCAGTTTCTCCACATCCTCGTGGGTGTGAAAAGGTATCTCATTGTGGTTTTGATTTGTATTTCCCTCATGACTAATGATGCTCACTATCCCTTCACGTTTATTGGCATTTCATATCTTCTCTGGAGAAATGTTCTATTCAAGTTCTTTGCTTATTTTTATTTTTATTTTTTGGATTTTTATATGTTGTATTTGAGTAGAGCTGACATACAACTTAACCCTAGTTTCAGGTGCACGACCCAGTGATTCAGCTTTTTTTTTTTTTTTAAGGTTTTAAAGATTTATTTATTTTTTCAGAGAGAGAAAGAACACAAGCAGGGGGAGCTACAGGCTCAGGGAGAAGCAGGTTCCCCACTCACATTCTGCTTGCCAACATCTTAATCTCTTACCCAGATGCTCACTGTTTAAATATAATGAAGCTGTTCTTCCACTACTGTAAATGATAGAGACCTGGGCTGGCCTGCTATGGGGAAGAGGTACTTCGGTCTAGTTAGATAAACTCCATATAGACATGGGTCTCCAGCTTTCTGAGATCAGTTTATGTCCTACGAGGTTAAAAACAAGCTCTAAGTTAGAAGCGATCCTGTTTCCTGATCGCATTTCTGATTATGGTTTGTCGCTTATCATTTATTTCCCACAGGTGTTGCTGAACGGACTTTCACCCCAAAGCTTCATTTGTTAAAAAAGAACACTATAAACATAAAAGAATCCTCACCAGAGCTCCACAGGGAAGATACATTGCTTTGGTTTTTCTCTAGACATCTAGCAGCAGCAAGCACGTATTTCATTAAAAAGATTTAAAAGTCCTTTTATTTACAAAAATGACACGGGGAAAGCTAAGTCACTATTTCTAAAAAAATATAATGAGAAGAATAAGACATACATACAGTAGACATATGAGGAGCTGAGAAACTTTTTTTTTTTTTTTTAGTCAGTGTCTGAGATTATATCATCCTTCTAAAAAATAATTTCACTGTTTCGGGACAGTCTGAGAAGGCAACCAATCAGCCAAAAAGAATTCTCTAATTTTCTTCAGCATATAATAGCCATCCAAGGGACAGGGTAATTTTAGAAAATTAAGAGCTTCATATCCCAAAGGGAAGGCATCCCCCCAAGGTGACAGTTTTAGTTTTGTATATGGTTTCTCCTTCATGCATATAAAAGTTCTCACGGTCAGAAAGCCCGGAGGCACAGTTTGCATCTTGTATCATTTGCATGTTGGTATAACTCTGTGGTCAAAAGCTTCCTGCCCCTTTGTATGAATGTGGCCAATGCTTCCTCAAGTGATTTCCCTAAAGAGAACATAGTCTTGGGCCTACCCAGGAGCCACCTAATCCTTTCTGGTTACATTTACGAAGAATAGTCCTAAAATTCTGTATTTCCATTGGAATTCCTTGCATTACCAAATGAATTAACCTTAACCTGATGAACTTTACAAATATAATGATTTGCAAGAGGGGCTTCACATTTCCTCTTTATACCATGTCCTATTCACCTCAGACCTGTTACATAACAGATCCCAGGCTAAAAGAGCAAATCTCCAGCAACTCTCATCGTCTCCTCATGTTGCCTCTGAACTGCTACAGAGCTAAAAACGTAATTTCAGGGGTACCTGGGTGGCTCAGTGGGTTAAGCCTCTGCCTTCGGCTCAGGTCATGATCTCAGGGTCCTGGGATGGAGCCCCATATTGGGCAGTCTGCTCAGCAGTGAGCCTGCTTTCCCCCCTCCCCGCCCCACCTGCCTCTCTATTTGTGATCTTTGTCTCTGTCAAATAAATAAATTAAATCTTTTTTTTCTTTTAATTCAATCCATAGGTAACTTGGGATGTATACTCTGAGCCCAGTCCAGTAACAAGAGAGTATTCTAATTTGAGAGACCTTAACAAATCTTTCTAAGAAATATCACAAGGAGGGGTGCCTGGATGGCTCAGTGGGTTAAAGCCTCTGCCTTTGGCTCAGGTCATGATCCTAGGAACCTGGGATCGAGGCCCGCATTGGGCCCTCTGCACAGCAGGGAGCCTGCTTCCTCCTTCCTTCTCTCTCTCTCTCTCTGCCTCTCTGCCTGCTTGTGATCTCTCTCTGTTAAATAAATATTTAAAAACGTAAAAAGAAAAATTCTGCAAAATTGCCTTTCCTAAAATTCAACAATTTCATGGTAACTACACATCCATATTTAATTTTTATGTGCTATTATTTGGATAAAATTTCATTTAGTACCATCAGATCAGTTCCCTTTGGGGGATAACTGTTAGTTGGGCACCAAGGTTGGTGTTTCCCAGAATCCCCATTTTTCCTTTTCCTTATTAAGTCAATACTTCCTTTCCTAGATTCAGGAGTCTCTTCCACTCAAGAAGCAAGATACCTTCCAGATTTTTAGAAAAAAGAATTTGTGGTTGGATCTGTGGCCGACTTTCGCCACCCAAGCTCCACGTGCCACTCCCTCATTTGCAACCTGAAAGATCGCAAACCCAGCTCTGTCCTCCACCACTTCAGCAAGATCCCCCCCTTCCCAGTTTGGGGATCCACTGAAGCCATGTAGGCAGGTGGTGTTCTGACGTGACCCTGCCTCCGAGTGACATGGAAACTTGTTGAAACAGACTGCTCATTCAGTAGGTCTGATGTGGGTCCAAGAATTTGTGTTTCTGAGGAGGAGTCAAGATGGTGAAGAAGTAGTAGGCTGAAACTACTTCAGCTAGCAGGAGATCAGCTAGATAGCTTATCTAAAGATTGCAAACACCTACAAATCCAATGGCAGATCGAAGAGAAGAAGAACAGCAATTCCAGAAACAGAAAATCAACCACTTTCTGAAAGGTAGGACTGGCGGAGAAGTGAACCCAAAGCAACAAGAAGATAGACCCCAGGAGGAGGGGCTGGCTCCTGGCAAGTGGCGGAGCAACGGAGCACAAAATCAGGACTTTTAAAAGTCTGTTCCGCTGAGGGACATCGTTCCAGAGGCTAAACCGAGGTGAAGCCCAAGCGGGGTCAGCGTGGCCTCAGGTCCCGCAGGGCCACAGAAGGATCGGGGGTGTCTGAGTGTTGCAGAACTTACAGGTATTAGAACAGGGAAGCCGGCTACAGAGACAGAGCCGACAGTGAGCTCTCAGCTCGGGGGTACCTTGAACCAGTCGCAGGCTCGGTGAGCTCGGAGCATGGCCAGAGGCTAGGGAGACAGGAGTAATTGAGCGCCGTTCTCTGAGGGCACATGGAGGAGTGGGGCCACGGGCTCTCGGCGCCTCAGGCCAGAGACCGGGAGGCCTCCATTTTCATTCCCGTCCTCCGGAACTCTACGGAAACCGCTCAGGGAACAAAAGCTCCCGAAAGGAAACCCGAGTGGATTACCCAGCCCAGCTCCTGGTAAGGGCGGTGCAATTCCACCTGGGGCAAAGACACTTGAGAATCACTACAACAGACCCCTCCCCCAGAAGATCAACAAGAAATCCAGCCAGGATCAAGTTCACCTACCAAGGAGTGCAGTTTCAATACCAAGGTGAGCAGCGGAATTCCAGAGGAGGAGAAAGCAAAGCACAGAACTCATGGCTTTCTCCCCGTGATTCCTTAGTCTTGTAGTTAATTTAATTTTTTTTCTTTTTCAATTTTTTTCTCTCTTCTTCTGCTAAATTTTTTTAACTTTTACACTTTTCTTTTTAACGTTTATTAACTAGTTTATCTAATATATATATATATTTATACTTTACTTTATTCATTTTCTTTTTTTAATTGTTTCTTTTCTTCGCTTTTTTGTTTTTTTTCTTTCTAAACCTCTTTTTATCCCCTTTCTCCCCTGTCACGATTTGGGATCTCTTCTGATTTGGTTAAAGCATATTTTCCTGGGGTTGTATCCACCCTTTTAGTATTTTACTTGCACCTTCATATACTCTTATCTGGACAAAATGACAAGGCAGAAAAAATTCACCAGAAAAAAAAAAGAACAAGAGGCAGTACCAAAGGCTAGGGACCTAATCAATACAGACATTGGTAATATGTCAGATCTAGAGTTTAGAATGACGATTCTCAAGGTTCTAGCTGGGCTCGAAAAACGCATGGAAGATATTAGAGAAACCCTCTCAGGAGCTATAAAAGCCCTTTCTGGAAAAATAAAAGAACTAAAATATAACCAAGTTGAAAAAAAAAAAGCTATTAATGAGGTGCAATCAAAAATGGAGGCTCTCACTGCTAGGATAAATGAGGCAGGAGAAAGAATTAGTGATATAGAAGACCAAATGACAGAGACTAAAGAAGCTGAGCAAAAGAGGGACAAAGAGCTACTGGACCATGAGGGGAGAATTCGAGAGATAAGTGACACCATAAGATGAAACAACATTAGAATAATTGGGATTCCAGAAGAAGAAGAAAGAGAGAGAGGAGCAAAAGGTATACTGGAGAGAATTATTGGAGAGAATTTCCACAATATGGCAAAGGGAAAAAGCATCAAAATCCAGGAGGTGCAGAGAACCTGGTTCAAAACCAATAAGAATCAATAAGAAGAGGTCCACACCCTGTCACCTAATAGTAAAATTTACAAGTCTTAGTGACAAAGATAAAATCCTGAAAGCAGCCCGGGAAAAGAAGTCTGTAACATACAATGGTAAAAATATTAGATTGGCAGCAGACTTATCCACAGAGACCTGGCAGGCCAGAAAGAGCTGGCATGATATATTCAGAGCACTAAATGAGAAAAACATGCAGCCAAGAATACTATATCCAGCCAGGCTATCATTGAAAATAGGAGAGAAAAAAAGCTTCCAGGACAAACAAAAACTGGAAGAATTTGTAAACACCAAACCAGCTCTACAGGAAATATTGAAAGGGGTCCTCTAAGCAAAGAGAGAGCCTAAAAGTAGTTGATCAGAAAGGAACAGAGACAATATACAGTAATAGTCACCTTACAGGCAATACAACTGCACTAAATTCCTATCTCTCAATAGTTACCCTGAATGTTAATGGGCTATAATGCCCCAATCAAAAGACACAGGATATCAGAATGGATAAAAAAACAAAACCCATCTATATGTTGCCTACAAGAAACTCATTTTAAGCCCGAAGACACCTCCAGATTTAAAGTGAGGGGGTGAAAAAGAATTTACCATGCTAATGGACATCAGAAGAAAGCAGAAGTGGCAATCCTTATATCAGATCAATTAGACTTTAAGCCAAAGACTATAATAAGAGACGAGGAAGGACACTATACCACACTCAAAGGATCTGTCCAACAAGAAGATCTAACAATTTTAAATATCTACACCCCCAACGTGGCAGCAGTCAACTATATAAACCAATTAATAGCAAAATCAAAGAAACACATCAACAATAATACAAAATAGTAGGGGACTTGAACACTCCCCTCACGGAAATGGACAGATCATCCAAGCAAAAGATCAACAAGGAAATAAAGGCCTTAAATGATACACTGGACCAGATGGACATCACAGATATATTCAGAACATTTCATCCCAAAGCAAGAGAATACACATTCTTCTCTAGTGCACGTGGAACATTCTCCAGAATAGATCACATCCTAGGTTCTAAATCAGGTCTCAACTGGTAACAAAGATTGGGATCATTCCCTGCATATTTTCAGACCACAATGCTCTGAAGCTGGAACTCAATCACAAGAGGAAATTTGGAAAGAACCCAAATACATGGAGACTAAACAGCATCCTTCTAAAGAATGAATGGGTCAACCAGGAAATTAAAGAAGAATTGAAAAAATTCATGGAAACAAATGACAATGAAAACACAATGGTTCAAAATCTGTGGGACACAGAAAGGCAGTCCTGAGAGGAAAATATATAGCGGTACAAGCCTTTCTCAAGAAAAAGAAAGGTCTCAAGTACACAACCTAACCCTACACTTAAAAGAGCTGGAGAAAGAACAAGAAAGAAACCCTGAACCCAGCAGGAGAAGAGAAATCATAAAGATCAGAGCAGAAATCAATGAAATAGAAACCAAAAAAACAATAGAAGAAATCAACGAAACTAGGAGCTGGTTCTTTGAAAGAATTAATAAGATTGATAAACCCCTGGCAAGATTTATCAAAAAGAAAAGAGAATGGACCCAAATAAATAATATCATGAATGAAAGAGGAGAGATCACAACTAACACCAAGGAAATACAGACAATTATAAGAACATACTATGAGCAACTCTATGCCAACAAATTTGACAATCTGGAAGAAATGCATGCATTCCTAGAGACATATAAACTACCACAACTGAACCAGGAAGAAATAGAAAGCCTGAATAGACCCATAACCAGTAAGGAAATTGAAACAGTCATCAAAAATCTCCAAACAAACAAAAGCCCAGGGCCAGACGGCTTCCCGGGGGAATTGTACCAAACATTTAAAGAAGAACTAATTACTATTCTCCTGAAACTGTTCCAAAAAATAGAAATGGAAGGAAAACTTCCAAACACATTTTAGGAGGCCAGCATCACCTTGATCCCAAAACCAGACAAGGATCCCAACGAAAAAGAGAACTACAGACCAATATCCTTGATGAACACAGATGCGAAAATTCTCACCAAAATACTAGCCAATAGGATTCAGCAGTACATTAGAAGGATTATTCACCAGGACCAAGTGGGATTTATTCCAGGGCTGCAAGCTTGGTTCAACATCCGCAAATCAATCCATGTGATACAACACATTAATAAAAGAAAGAACAAGAATCATACAATACTCTCAATAGATGCTGAAAAAGCATTTGACAAAGTACAGCATCCCTTCCTGATCAAAACTCTTCAAAATGTAGGGCTAGAGGGCACATACCTCAATATTATCCAAGCCATCTAAGAAAAACCCACCGCAAATATCATTCTCAATGGAGAAAAACTGAAAGCTTTTCCACTAAGGTCAGGAACACGGCAGGGATGTCCATTATCACCACTGCTATTCAAACATAGTACTAGAAGTCCTAGCCTCAGCAATCAGACAACAAAAGGAAATTAAAGGCATCCAAATCGGCAAAGAAGTATTCAAACTATCACTCTTCACAGATGACATGATACTATATGTGGAAGACCCAAAAGACTCCACTCCAAAACTGCTAGAACTTATACAGGAATTCAGTAAAGTGTCAGGATATAAAATCAATGCACAGAAATCAGTTGCATTTCTCTACACCAACAACAAGACAGAAGAAAGAGAAATTAAGGAGTCAATCCCATTTTCAATTGCACCCAAAACCATAAGATACCTAGGAATAAACCTAACCAAAGAGGCTAAGAATCTATACTCAGAAAACTATAAAGTACTCATGAAAGAAATTGAGGAAGACACAAAGAAATGGAAAAATATTCCATGCTCCTGGATTGGAAGAATAAATATTGTGAAAATGTCTATGCTACCTAAAGCAATCTACACATTTAATGCAATTCCTATCAAAGTACCATTCCTCTTTTTCAAAGAAATGGAACAAATAATCCTAAAATTTATATGGAACCAGAAAAGACCTTGAACAGCCGAAGGGATATTGAAAAAGAAAGCCAAAGTTGGTGGCATCACAATTCCAGACTTCAAGCTCTATTACAAAGCTGTCATCATCAAGACAGCATGGTACTGGCACAAAAACAGACACATAGATCAATGGAACCGAATAGAGAGCCCAGAAATAGACCCTCAACTCTATGGTCAACTAATCTTTGACAAAGCAGGAAAGAATGTCCAATGGAAAAAAGATAGCCTCTTCAATAAATGGTGTTGGGAAAATTGGACAGCCACATACAGAAAAATGAAGTTGGACCATTCATTTCCTTACACCACACACGAAAATAGACTCAAAATGGATGAAGGACCTCAATGTGAGAAAGGAATCCATCAAAATCCTTGAGGAGAACACAGGCAGCAACCTCTTCAACCTCAGCCGTAGCAACATCTTCCTAGGAACATCGCCAAAAGCAAGGGAAGCAAGGGCAAAAATGAACTAGGGATTTCATCAAGATCAAAAGCTTTTGCATAGCAAAGGAAACAGTTAACAAAACCAAAAGACAACTGACAGAATGGGGAAGATATCTGCAAACGACATATCAGATAAAAGACTAGTGTCCAAAATCTATAAGAACTTAGCAAACTCAACACCCAAAGAACAAATAATCTAATCAAGAAATGGGCAGAGGACATGAACAGACATTTCTGCAAAGAAGACATCCAGATGGCCAACAGACACATGAAAAAGTGCTCCATATCACTCGGCATCAGGGAAATACAAATCAAAACCACAATGAGATACCACCTCACACCAGTCAGAATGGCTAAAATTAACAAGTCAGAAAATGACAGATGCTGGCGAGGATGTGGAGAAAGGGGAAGCCTCCTACACTGTTGGTGGGAATGCAAGCTGGTGCAACCACTCTGGAAAACAGCATGGAGGTTCCTCAAAATGTTGAAACTAGAACTACCCTATGACCCAGCAATTGCACTACTGGGTATTTACCCTCAAGATACAAATGTAGTGATCCGAAGGGGCACGTGCACCCGAATGTTTATAGCAGCAATGTCCACAATAGTCAAACTATGGAAAGAATCTAGATGTCCATCAACAGATGAATGGATAAAGAAGACATGGTATATATACACAATGGAATACTATGCAGCCATCAAAGGAAATGAAATCCTGCCATTTGCGACAACATGGATGGAACTAGAGCGTATCATGCTTAGCAAAATAAGTCAATCAGAGAAAGACAACTATCATATGATCTCCCTGATATGAGGAAGTGGAGATACAACATGGGGCGTTAAGGGGTTAGGAGAAGAATCAATGAAACAAGATGGGATTGGGAGGGAGACAAACCATAAGTGACTCTTAATCTCACAAAACAAACTGAGGGTTGCTGGGGGGAGGGGGTTTGGGAGAAGGGGGTGGGATTATGGACATTGGGGAGGGTATGTGCCATGGTGAGTGCTGTGAAGTGTGTAAACATGGCGATTCACATACCTGTACCCCAGGGGTTAAAAATATATGTTTATGAAAATTAAAAATTAAAAATATATATTAAAATACACAAACTTATGATACAGCAAAAAAAAAAAAGAAGAAGAAGAAGAATTTGTGTTTCTGACCAAGGACCTGGATGACGCAGGTGATTGAGTGCAGTGACCATAATTTGGAAACCACTGCATATATCCCAGGGCATCAACCTCCCACCTGGTAAGCCCTAACTTGTCTCAACACATACCAACGTCAGAGATTGAGAAGACTGGAAGAACAGCTAAAACCGTCAAGAACTCATTTCAGCCGACACCAGCTCTAGAGATGGGGGATTTTGTAAATGACTAGCTAAACCTGGCAGATTCCCCGGCTGTCTGGATTCTGGACCGTGCTCCCTTACCTAGGTGTTCAGAATTTTCCAGACTCCCTTCCCTTCACTCCTGGGCTGCCGTTACCCTGCCTGGTCTCAGTATCATAGCCTCATTGTTACATATCTTCTGAATCTGATAAAAGCCTGATGAGGAAAAACTTCAGTCCATTTTTGGAAAGCAGATGAAAACTGCTCATCAGGTCAGGATTCCTCTAAAGGCACAAGCCCCTTTCAAGAGTGTAACATTCAGGGGCACCTGGGTGGCTCAGTGGATTAAGCCGCTGCCTTCGGCTCAGGTCATGATCTCGGGGTCCTGGGATCGAGCCCTGCATCGGGCTCTCTGCTCGGTGGGGAGCTGCCTGACTCTCTGCCTACTTGTGATCTCTCTCTCTGTCAAATAAATAAATAAAATCTTTAAAAAAAAAAAAAAAGAGTGTAACATTTATTAGCAATTCAGTAAGTCCCTGTACATTCTCAACTGTCTCCAAACTCATAGGGAGGGGAAGTACCTGATATGAGCTTCCACTGCGGCCAATACCTTAAGAGCTTGTCAACAATTCCACAAAGCAAAACCATGCCCTCAGTGAGCTCAGGGCTGTAATAAAAGCTGTGTAAGGCCAGGAGGGGGGTATAATGGAGCTGGGATTCACATCCCCCTGACAGCCCTCTTAATTCATTTCTCCTCATTCCGGGTGATTCACAGAGACCCGCACAATACAGCTTAGGCTCTTGAGTCCCCGGTACAGAAGAGGTTGCCACAGGGCCCTGCAATTTTCATCACGGAGCATTACCTTATGGCTCACATTGTAAATGAGATAGTTTGGGGAGAACACAAAGACAATCTTTATGAAAGACAAACACCCCTCCCCCAACAAAAACAACACCCCTTCTGAATTATCTTCCCACAACTAAGACAATGATTTAAGACTCTGCCAAAGCGTTTTAGCAACTACAGCTGATTTCTGGCAAGGAGCACGGATGAAGCCCAAGTCAGAAAGCCTCATGTCGGGACCCAGAGCTGGCCCGGGTCACCTGTGCTACTGTCGTCTCTGCGTGACAGACTCAGAGAGGAGGAAGACCCAACTGTTAAAGTACCCAGCATGAGCCCCCCACCCTGGCTCCTGAGTCCACGCGGGACACCCTGACGGCCGAACGCCCCACCCTCTCGCGGTAGCTGCCTCCTTGACTCTTGTCTTCTCCGAAGCTCTAACAGCTGCCTTTCACGCTTGGAGAAAGACCACCTCACAGTGCAGAACCATGAAACTCATCTGCGTTGGCCAAATGTAACAGGGAGCCCCTTAGCTGCAAAAGCAACTGTCGGGGTTCCCGGGGAGGGGGTCTTGGGTGCTGGAGGCGGGAGAAGCCAGAGAGGGGAGCACAGAGGCCCTATCCGTCCAGCACAGACAGGAGGGAGTCGGGAGCTGCTCCTTCTGCTTCCCGGCGCCACCTCTGCCATCTTCTTCCCCCTCATGAGAAAACCTCTCCCATCACCACTTAACTTCTGTTGACTCAGCCGGGTATTTACTTTTATACATTTTATCGCCGGGTACAGATTGAAGCAGCAGGTACCTGCAGGGCAGTTTGTAGGGAACACTTAAGAACGGTTTCCTGGAAATAGAAAGGAGATGGTAGGTGGGAGGCCTGCGCCAGAGGAAAGTGGCCCCCAATAAACACGGCCGGAGGGGCTGGCGCCTCCCGGTCTCCAGCAGAAATATCCCAGCTGTCATACAGTGTCAGCCGGAAGGCAGAGAGCACGGCCTGTCCTTTCCCACCGACCCCCATGCCTCCCAGCCAGATGCCAGGATCCCGGGCCCGCCGGGACACATGGCAGTGTCTCTGGTTATGACAGAAACCCAGGAGGAGGCCTAGCATTTCCCAGGATTCCTTACTCATCTTTTCAAACCAGACGGAGGGCAGGAGGTCACTCTGTCAACAGCTTTCATCGGGTCACACAAATGTCCAGTGATTCACCTCAACAAGCAGCTTCTGATAAACAGATCTGGAAAACACAGCTTGGGCCCGAGGTCACAATATAGGCTTTTCCCTCAACCTACTGTGTCCAGGAAGTCAGTGTAATGGCCAAGGATATAACCTAAAATTAAGTGCAGCAAGAATGGGGCACCTGAGGGGCTCAGTGAGTTGAGCTTCTGCCTTTGGCTCAGGTCATGATCTCAGGGTCCTGGGATCGAGCCCTGTGTCGGGCTTTCCACTCAGCGGGGAGACTCTTTCCTCGCCCCTCTCTCTGCCTGCTGCTCTGCCTACCTGTGATCTGTCTCTGTCAAATAAATAAATAAAAATCTTAAAAAAAAAAAAAATGTACAGCAAGAATTCTGAGCAGGCCTGTTTCCTGAGAAGAAAGTGTGAGTGAATCAGCAGTGATGGCCACCATTGGTACAAGGACCATGACCGGAATCAGATATTCGGGTGGATGATGACAGAGTGGCTTTGCATTTCATTTACATGTCTGACAGGCTACCTCTTTAGTACGAAAAGTTTCAAACACACACAAGAAGGAGAACAGTGTCAACGCTTGTCACACCAACCCTACAACCAACCCTACAGTGTGTCGTTTCTATAACATGACAATATTTTCTTACAGAATCAGGACTCCATTGCTGCCCTTAACAAAATTCCTTGATCGTATCTGGCATCCCCAGGCCATATTCAATCTCCCAGTCCAATTCAAGCTAATGGAGAGACCAATTTTTATTGTGTATGGAGCATGGGAAAATTGATAATATTGGAAAACTGATACAGTAACGCTGACTACAGATACTGAACAACCCTCAGAGAGGAGCAAAACTTACAAACATTTGGTAATTAACACGAATCACAACAATTTATCCAACTGCTTGACGCGGACCCCCAGTAACCACAGATCATAATAACAATTAACGCCGTGTCATTAGATGTTCACCGGATCAGAGTTGGAATCCAATAAAATATGCATGAAGAGCGAAGGCATTGGCTTGCAACTTTAAAAGAAAATTGTTCACTTCCAAGAAACTTGAGCTGACCTAGATGATCTGTATTCAGACCCAGGGAAGTGGAGCTGATCTCAGGAGCACCAGAAGACTTGGGGCTTCGTCAAATTCATATCCTCTGTGCTTACCTTTGCAGTGATACATTAGGCCCTTCGCGAGGTGGGGGAAGTGCTGATCCCAGACCAACACGATAACAGAAGACACACTTGTTCTGGCGTCTGTGACAAGGAACTCTTTGTGTGAACGTGCTGGAGCCAGAAGGCAGGTTTTGCTCTAAACAGTGGCTGTTTAAGGGCCCCTCGTCCTCCTCCTTCCCCTCCCAGCACACACACTGGTTTGCAGGGCTGAGCTCAGGCGAAGGGGCGGAAGAGACCTTGAGCATGTTCCTTCTGTGACTCAGTGTGTCATCTGGGAGACACTGATGGTTCCCATCAAAGGGCTTTCTGCTACGCTACCGCACGACCTATAAGACACATTTGCATGGTCCTTTCTAAGTCCGTGTCAAAGGACGCACTTAGTCCAAAGGAAAAGGGTCTAACAGAAGTCAAGGGGGAGCTCCGTGCTGTAAAGTCTTCCACCGGCAGCTGGCATTTGCCATGAAGCCTGCCCCAGACCTTTGTTCTCATTCTCCATGAGCCTTGTGGCCACTTGGTTCTTTGGACGCAGACACTAGTGAACTCAAGGATGCTGACCTGCCCCAAGGATCAACAGGCTGGCTCAGAATTCTGGAAGGATAACCTCTGGAATGTTGGCCCTAACTTCTTAGTGAGGTTGTAAGGGTTTTGTTAAGTCACATTAGCCTTCTGCAAAAGGGGAGGGAGGAAGAGAGGAAGGCAGGGAGAGAAGGGAGGGAGGGAAGAAGGAACGTGGGAAGGCAGGCGGGCCAGCTGTGCTTGGAAACGACCCTCTGAAACCCAAACACCGGTGAGCCTGTTGAAGACTTTAAGTCTGACAGCCTAGCATTCTCAAACCATGGCCGCTCTGAAGGGAATATAATTATACTTAACAGAAGCCACCTGCATTTTGAAGTTGCCCTAAATTTAAAGCTTCTGGGAGACTTAATTAAATTTCATAGCTGCTCAACAAAGATGTATTGTAGCACCCACTTAGTTATTCCTGAGGAAATTAAGCAGCAGCACGAAGACCTACCTCAGCTTTCACATTGAAACCTCTCCATAGTAACGTCCCTGAGTCTATAAAGAAGGTAATGCTTGGGCACCTGAGTGGCTCAGTGGGTTAAGCCTCTGCCTTCGGCTCAGGTCATTATCCCAGGGTCCTGGGATCGAGCCCCATGTCGGGCTCTCTGCTCAGCTCTCTGCTCTGCCTGCCTCTCCACTTACTTGTGATCTCTGTCTGTCAAATAAATAAAATCTAAAAAAAAAAAAAAAGAAGGTAGTGCTCTTTTCTTTTCGTAAGCTAATAACATCAAACTACTCACGCGTTCCTGTAGCAAGAAAGGAAAACAGTACTAGAAGGAGAAAGATGAGGAGAAAGGCCGGATGTATGGGGAAACTATCTTGAGTGTGGAACTGGGTGATATCCTAGCTGACTTCCTATCCCTAAAGCCCCTCGGTCCTCCGCTCCCCACCCCCAAGTGGCATCTCTTTGGGTCCTAATAGGCCTGTGTGTTATCTGCCACTTCAGGGCAAGTGCCCACTTCATGCAGATCAGGATGGGTACCTGTAAATCCCGGCACCAGGGTACATGGCTTCCTGTGCGCTCACGGGAATCTTACTTAACCAAGACTACTTCTCTGCAGAAACAACGGTGATTCCATTGAAGGATTTTAGCAGTAGGTTGGTAGAGATACAGTAGAAGGTGACACCAGGTAGAAACTTTTCTCCAGGACAGGACAGCGGGAAGAGGAGGGGAAACTGCCCAACCTGCTTTCACAGAGGGCAACCAGACAGCCGAGGACACGACTGTGCATCAGACTCCCCTGGAGAGCTTGTTAACAGACTGTGGGAGACTGCTCCCAGAGTTTCCTCCTCAGGAGGCTGGGGGTGGGCCCCCAAACTTGCCTAACAAATGGCCAGATGCTGATACTACGGGTCCACAGACCATATTTTGAGAACCACTGATCAAAGACACAGTGTCTCCAAACCCTAGAAAACTGAGGCATTTAGGAAATGCTTTGGGATTAGGTCAGTCTGATCCAAAAAGCAGACCATAGCATTGAGAAAACGAAGCCACCAGTGACAGGAAGTAGCTGGCTAATGGCTGAGTCACAGACATCTGCCCCAAACGGCAGGTCCATCCCCAAGAAGGGAGGAATAAAGCCTCACCCTTGAAAGGTGATAGGGTTGTGTGGGGTACCACAGCCACCATCCAGCTGCTGGAATCAGGAAAAAGCTATGGAAGGTCCCCAGGGGCTGAGGAATGAAGTTTGGAGAGACTGCCTCAGGGTAAGGGACATCTGCCTATGAGGAAGACCTGACTGACTGGTCTGTGGGTGGGCTGGAAACTGTGTTCCCCATCCTGGCAACTGAACCTAGCCCCCCACCCCAACACACACACCCAGACAGACCCATGCCCACAAGTGCCCCAGGTCTTTACCATTTCTGTATCATTAAGCAAAAACCTTAATCACTGAAGTCTACACTCATCTGCTTGCTTCCACTCAGAGCACTGTCTACACCAACTTAATGAACGACAACACATAGAACCCTGAAGCGAAGTTACTGAAACACTTTCATATTTACTGTCACGTAACTCTTACAACATCCTCGTGAGATACACCGAGGGAACAAGCAAGAGAAAGGATTTTCATGCATCACACGACTAGCCCTCAGACCCCCAACTGTGTGAAATTGAGGCCAGCCTCCCGGTTCCAAGACTGGCCTCTTGATGCTACATTCAATATTTTTTCTCATTAGACCACGTTCCCTCCCATTTAAAAGGGATGAGAACCAACTCTACAGAACCAGAGAAACTTAACCTTCCCTGCTTCATTCAGTGAGAACCCAAATCAACAGATTATCCAGATTATCATTGCATTGAACTTAAGACACCTGGTACCATCCATCGCCCTAAGGAGCTCCCTCCCCTGCCTTCAGAAAGACAGAGCTCTGCATCATTCAAGGTAACCAAATAAAGATTCCACAACCACACACACCAGGTACTTTAAAAAGGGGATTCAGGCATCCAGTGGGATGGATGGACAGATGCTATTGATTCTATTGATTCTAAGTTCTCTTAATTTCTCCGTTAGGTTACTCATGAAGAACACATTCATTATCCCTATCACTCTCCCTGTCACTTTCACGTGTAAAATGTTTCTGTGGGCACACTAATTTCAACGGACAAGAAATCTTGGTATCATCATAGCCACAGTGAACATAAAGGACAATGGATTTTTTTTTCATGTTTGCCGGTTCATTTTTGACAAGTGGACATAGGACAATGTTTCTTACCAGAATGCATGGGTTTGGAATTCCAAAATTAGAACAATACGAGTACCTCACAGTCCCAAGTAGATGTATTTCTTGTCCAATGGCGTCTTTCCTATTTGAAAGTGTTTTCTTTCATCTTCTCTAATGTACTCTTTCCCCCTTTCTTTCCGTTGTTCACACCGTAAAGTTCTAAAATGAAAGTCCATATGCATCGACTCTGTGATGTTTGTTCTAAAAGCCTGCAAATTTTTAATGGAATCATTATAAAAAATTCTGCTTGTTAAACCCAAGTACAAGTAGAGATGCATTAATATTTTAAGTGGAAAGCTCATCAAGGCAATGTGCCACAAAGACTTAGGAGTTGAGCGAGCTGAGTTTGACTTCCGGCACCGATACATCCTAACTCTGTGACTTTGGCGAAGTTTCTTCTTTGGGGGAAAAAAAAAACGTAAGTCACAGGAATAAAATGGAATCACATGTGTGGGCACCAGTGTAAGGGATAAGGCAGCACTTTACAGCGATTAGGCAAAGAGACTACCTGTGTCCACATCATAGATTCACCATTTGACAGTGACAGGATGGTGAACAACTGATTTAACCCCCTAAAATCTGTCTCCTCATCATTGCAATGAGGGTAATGGTATTATCTGCCCCACAGGCTTTTGATGACTGGCTCGGAGGAGGCTTGGGAAACCCTTGGCATGGAGTGCTACAGATGGAGCGGAACTTGGACCCGGGTCCCTTTCCTGTCAACCTCTTTGCAAGGGTCCTCGGGTCTTCCTACACCCGTCTCTCCCTACCTTGGCATCCTAGGTGGCCCAGAAGGAGAAAAGACATGTAAGCTAGACACTGAATCTTCACAGGGAGAGAAGTGTCTTTGTTGAGGCGTAGATATCCCGTAAAACCCTGGTCAGCTGTGAAAATAACACTGCAATGGTCTGGCTGAGAAATGAGTCAGATGTTTCTGTATGGTAAAGTGGGACAGAGTGGAGGTCCGGGGGTATGGGGGGTAAGCAGGGCCAGTGTGAGAGGAGCCAGCCCATTTGGAACTTTCCAATGGTAGGAGGAGCCAAGGCAGTTCTGAGAACCAGAGTGTCTAGTATAGGCCATGAGGAGCCCGCCGGGCCAAGTTGTAAGGAAAGTCCTCTGTGTCAATCCAGGTGCTTCCATGTTGGCCTGCTACACATAATGACCTTGAGCATGTGTGGTTTGGGGAAAACATCGACAAAAGTGAATACTGCCCCCCATTTAGTTTCAGGGCAGTGACATAAGAAGGGAATGGCTGAGTGAGGGGGAGATGAGAGATGATAAGCCAATGGAATCAGAAAATCCTATCAAAACGTGATGAGAAAAGCCATCAACCCCCCCCCAAGAATACTTGGGCACATTGGTAGGCACCCCAGATTCTCACTGTAAGCAGGGACTCTGGGTTTAATTATCAAATGAGAGGTGACCAAGAGAGTTGGAAAACTTGGGCCCAACCACCTTGATTGGCCAAGACTGCTAACAGCTTGACTGTGCCATTTGCACCACTGGCTTTTAACTGGGTTTTAACTGATTCTTACCTGAGAAAGTGAAATACTTGACTTCAAAGCAAGTCTGGAAAGTTAATACTCAGAGTCTTAAAGTCTTGAAGCTAGAAGACCTTCCCACAACCCCTTAACAGCTCAGAAACCAGCCTGGAGAATGGTGGGCCCAGTTCTCAGAGCAAGCTCTAGCAGCCCGTGGATTGGAGTCCTCAACCAAGGGCAGCCATTCCCTTCCTTATCATTGGGCTGGTGGTTTCATGTCAGAAATGGTATAAAAAGGAGCCCCAGTGTATGTATAAGATAGCTCAAGAAACCAGGGGGTTAAGACGAGCTGCCCACAGATGTTCTAGAGCGGAAATGTTATTAATCCATTTCAGCAACAGAGGATCTTTCTGTCAACTACACCAATCAACTCTATCAATACATTATTGTATCAGGCAACTCCGAATGATAAATTAATGCTCTTTTGAGGATAAAACCCATTTTGAGGATGAAACCCATTCTTGGACACAGAAAAGTGGAATTAAGTATGAAAAAAGGCCCATTTGATTATCAGAACTTCTAAAGTTTTCATTTGCTTTTCTGTGTCTTGAACTGATTTTCTGGTGCGTTGAAACAAAGTGAACACAAATTTAGAAAATCCAATGCCTTTACAAAGAATATGAAACTTTTGAGAAATTTTTATCACTGTGGTCTAATTATTGAACATGTGTTTAAATTGTCACTGAATTTATAAAATGAAAATCAACTAAACATTTTAATCAACTTAATTTGGAGATTTTAAACCCGTAATTTTTACAAAATGGTTGCAAAATAAAGCCATACTCCCTCAGCAATGCAACAGCAATGTTTATAACAGTAATAATTCCACTTTCAAGACATACAAAGACCACCAAGATGAGCTACTGTATAGAACTTGAAATTAATAGACCGTGTCTTATGCCTCTGTTTGTCTTTATAATAGTTAGAGCTATAAACCTAATTAAATTCAAGAGAAAATGCACCAGTCAGACATAAGATTTTATCAAGAAAAGACAAATGATAGTTGTTTGGATACTGGAGGAGGGGTGAAAAGGCACTTAGGGGATAGAACTTTGATACATAAAGGAGCTACAGGATATAAGCTAGGGGCACATTTTCAACTGTGCAAGGAAAGTGAGAAATAAAAAGTCAGATGGACACCTGGGTGGTCAGTCAGTTAAGCGTCTGCCTTTGGCTCAGATCCTGATCCCAGGGTCCTGAGAGCCAGCCCCAGGTCAGGCTCCCTGCTCAGCAGGGGTCTGCTTCTCCCTCTCTTCCTCTGCCTCTGCCCCACTGCTGTGTGTGCACTCTCTCTTTCTGACAAATAAATAAAATCTTCATATTAAAAAAAAAGAATTCTCATCACAATAACAAAATATTACATACAAAAAAAAAAAAAAAGAAGTTAAAAAATGTCATAGATAAAGGGGCTTCTCCGGTCCAAGTAATTCTGCAGTGCCCAGTCTTTTCCTGTTTCCACTTTAGAAAATTGTCTATACAGCCTAAGTTAAGAGTTCAAGTATTGCCAGCATTATAGAAAGAGCACTCCTCGGGGCCCCAGTGCCCTGGTTAAGGAGTCTAAGACAAATCAGATGATCTGCAGAAGGTAGGGACGGAGGGGTATGTTTTGAGGCATTGCTTCAAGTGCATCGTAGAATAAAGATGAAGGAGGAGTGGGTGACCTTGTTTCTTCATCTGGTGCTTAGACTTTCCCAGTAGGACCGGGCACAACTCATTGTCTTGTCAGAGGTTCAAGGCCAACTGCCAGGGCTGGAGTTTGTTTTGTTTTTAGGTAGGCTCCACGCCCAACCTGGGGCTTCTGCTCTCCACCCTGAGACCAAGCGTTGTGTGCTCTACCACTGATCCAGCCAGGTGCCCCCAAATGCGTTTTTTTAATTGTCAACTCCAAAGAGTTAGAAACTGACAGTTTACAAGAGGGGAAATACAGATTTTTTAAAATATTTTATTTATTTATTTGACAGACAGAAATCACAAGTAGACAGAGAAGCAGGCAGAGAGACAGAGGAGGAAGCAGGCTCCCCGCTGAGCAGAGAGCCCGATGTGGGGCTCGAACCCAGGACTCTGGGATCATGACCTGAGCCAACGGCAGAGGCTTTAACCCACTGAGCTACCCAAGCACCCCAAGATTTCTTTTATTTTTAATGATTTTATCGTTTTCTAAGTAATCTGTACATCCAGTGTGAGGCTCGAACTTACAACCCTGAGGTCAAGTCGCACGTTCCACCAACTGAGGCAGCCACGTGCCTTGAAATACACATTCCTTAGACAACTCATAGGCAAATGTTTATTCTTTGACTAAAGTGCAACTGAAATTAAACCTGAGAAGCCACGGGACATCTACTGAAGAGGAAGAATTTCTTTAAATGATAATGTCTTGAGAAACAGTAACAATAAAATTGTGTGCATTCAATGTAATCAGCTCCTGAACGTCAGCTTCCGTGTTCACATGTGACTTGCCAACACCCAGTGTACACTAGGAATCCAGTGAATACTTCTTGACTGAGGATCCATCCATTATTGGTCTTGAAAATTATGCTTTGGGAATCCGTATGGTCCTACACAGCAAAAACCATAAAGCTGAACTTGCTTGCCTATTAAGCTGGTGAGGAGTGAAGGGAAATTGTGTGTCCTCACTCACTTCCACAGGCCCAGAAACATGGAGCACTGTGAACTAGGCAGGAGAAGAAGGCCTATTCTGACCGGGGATAGTAGGGGAGAAGGTAGGGGTACCAACACCCTAACCTCTCATCTCCCAGTCGGAACTCAAAGATAAAGCCCCCTCTACTCCCACAGTCCATGTGTCCCCTCTCAGAACACAGCTGGAGTTGGTGGCTCTCTTTGGACTGAGGCTTGGTTGCCACTGGGCCCAGCTTCTGGGGATTATTCAAAAAAGCCAAAGACTCGAGTCACTTAAACCTACAGCTCTACTCATTTCCATGACCCTGTGATCGTGACTGGAGCTGAAATCAAGAGTTGATCACGTAACCCACTGAGTCACTGGGTGTCCCTTAAATAATGTTTTCTTAAATGGCACTCGAACTCTATCCCCAGGACCCACCCTACAGGCCAAATCCAACTCCTGGCGTGTTTCTGTATAAGTTTTTACATTTTTTGCAAAGCTGTTTTAAAAAAAATAAAAGATGCTACAGAGACTGTATGTGGCTTGCAACACCTAAAATATTTACTATCTGGTCCTTTTTTTTTTTTTTTTTAAAGATTTTATTTATTTATTTGACAGGCAGAGATCACAAGTAGGCAGAGAGGCAGACAGAGAGAGGAGGAAGCAGGCTCCCTGCTGAACAGAGAGCCCGATGTGGGGCTTGATCCCAGGACCCTGAGATCATGACCTGAGCTGAAGGCAAAGGCTTAAAACCCACTGATCCACCAGGCGCCCTATCTGGTCCTTTAAAGACCATGTTTACTAAGCCCCTATTTCACACATCATTACCCTTGACTGATTGACCTGTAACGTCAAGACAGTAAGGAAAACAAAGGGGCTCAACCTTCCTTCAAACGACACTCAGGTGACATGGTACTTTTTAGTCTGTTTTTCTGCTTCAATTTTACATCCTCTTCCCTGTTACCTCCAAAAACTTCTCCCCCGCCAATGCTGCCCTCCCCCCAGCTCTTTCTACTTGTGTATTTTGTTATTCTCACCAGCTATCAAATGAGTTAAGTAGCCAAGCTCCACAAAGGACAGGTTCTGGACCAGGCGATACGCAGCTATTCTGTGGGTAAATTTTGAACTTTCGTGCCTCAACATTTTACCCCTTAGGTATCTTTTCATTTTTTAAGCTCTGTGAACCCTGATACCTCAATGTCACTTACCAGGCAACTTCAAGCCAACATTCTGCCTATATGTGTAATGTAAATCTAATTCCACTTTTACTCCTGTGCCCATTTGTCGGTTATGAAAACGGCTTTTTGCATTTTTTCTTTTTTTCTCTTCCATCTTAAAATAGCTTAGTCCACACTGACCTAAAATGTTCCGCTCTTCAGAAAATCACTCTGTAACTTTCAGGTTTTGACGTCTCTCAACGTCAGAATTAAATAGTAACCCAGGAGCTGGGTTACTATTTAATTTTGCTGCTCTATGTGTTGCCTGAAAGGGTAGACTTCTTGTTGGGGTGCTATTACTAAATACATTATCCCTCAAATCTATTTCTGTCCAAGGTAAAGATCTGCTTTCTCAGGTTGTTTGCTTTAAAATAACTAAGCCAGGTTCTATGAGAAGTTGGGAGACTGTTCTCGCTGTGTCCGGGAACAGCTTCACGCACGCACCCATGTGGGAGGCTTCAGGATAGAGAAGAGTTTACCAGGTGATAAGGTTAAAAAAGCAAGTTGGGGGAGAGGAGATCTAAGGAGCCTTCACGGTGGACCATTGTGATTTGGGTCCCCTGTGTTCTCGATGTCTTTGGATATCACACCTGATTAGCTCTCGGGCCAGGTCATCTGGATGCTAACAGGACATCCCTGAGATTCCTATCCTTAGAAAGGTTTGCTTGTAAGGTTGACCCCTGGCTGGCATCTGGGAACTCAGATTTGGGGAGGACCCCCCCCCATTCTGTCCCTGAGGAGAGCAGCTCCGTTCCCAAACGGCACCAGTAGGGTTTAAGCTAAAGACTTGCTTTCCTTCATGAGTCTGGTGTGTGCTCTGACAAGAAAAGCCTGGCCTATGTAACCAGCCTCTCAGTTAAAACCTTGGACGCTGAGTCTTGGCCGGCTTTACATGTGTTTTGTGTGACACTGGGGGAATTAGGCATGTCCTGTGTGACTCTCTGGAAAAAGAAGTTTTGAGAGCTTGGACTGATTTCCTCTGGAACTTGTTCCATGCGACTGTCTCCTTTTTCTGATTTTGCTTGGTATCATTTTGATAGGATAAATTGCAGCCACGAATATCACTGTATCCTGAGTCTCGTGAGTCCTCCCAGCAAATCACCAAAACTAGGGGAGGAAGCCCCAACACACTATGCTTAGCTACACTTTTGGGCCCTGATATACACAGGCCAGTCAGCATATCCAGCGTTTCTAGAGCGACGATGATTCAAGGGTTGGCTTCTGACTCAGGCACAACTAGACCGACTAGATGAGGCCTTCAATGGGGCTTTTGTGAGAACCCAGTGCACGCGTGCGCAGTAACCAGGGGACAACAGTCCAGTAACAATTTGGAGCTGTGGGTGGGACTGGGGAATTTTGGAGGGAGCGAGGCTAAAATACAGACTCCGAGCAACCAGCACTCGGGCGATGGCTGAAGACAGGACAGTGGATGAAACCAATCGGGAAGAAAATACCTAGCAAAAAGGGAGGAGGGCTGAAACTTCGACTGATAATCCTGAAAAGTTAGGGAGACAGAGGAAATTATAAAGGGGACAAGCAGAAGACAGGGAGATTAATCCACAGGTTCACTAAGAAGTTAACACCTTTCTCAGTGGAGGATAAAAGGGAAGAAAAGAACAAAAGAGGACGGTACAATCGACAGTATTGAAATTATGGAAAAGATTAAGGAGCACGAGGATTAAGAAGCTGCTAAGTCTGGATACCAGTAGCTCTCTGACCTTTAAGACTGACGGAGATGGGTTAGTAAGATGATTAGAACATCTTTCTTAGAATCTTTTAAGCATAGTCAACACTTTCATTAGTGGGGGGCATTTAATTTTAATATGCGATTTCTATTTGGAAGGACACAAAGCTCTTCCAAGCTCAATAGGAACAACTTCTATTTTAAACGACCAGTGTTAAAAGACTGCTACTTTATAAACAAATTCAACTGGTAGAACGATAAATCACTTTACATTACAGTTAATTTTATAACAGCATTCAGAGATCATGAAGCTAGGGCATGGCTGCCGAGTATGTACCTTTTCTTCTACACCTTCTACATTCCCAGCTCATCCATTAGGTCGACTGTAACCTATTAAGGCGCTCCTGTGCTCCACCGCTGCGGAAGTATTCCATTTCCACAATTCTGAGAGCGTTTCCTTTGACCCCTGAGCTGTAGTTCCCCCCGTCTTGCTCCCTGAAGTGAAATGCCAGGCCACGCTCCCAGAAGCCTTCTTCAGACCGAAGACAGTCCACCCAGCAGCTCAGGAAATCATCAACGGCTCAGCCCAGTCACCAGTGACAAGTTCGCTCGGGCCAATCCTGAAGGGCCATCCCCAAAGGACCGACCAGCTGAGGCCTTGTGGTAAGTGCACCCACCACAGCCAAATGTCTCCCTGGGCTTCCTTTGTTTACCACCACCCCCACCCCCACCCCCACCCCCACCCCCGCTCCAGGCGTCAGTCTCAAGAACACCTCCAAATACAGCTCCTACCCGCAGATCTCCATCTCGAAGTCTGTCTTCCAGGGAACTGAGCCTGGAACAGCCCCCCACCCCCACACGTCCCCTTCAGCTGTGCTCTATGAGCGGCATTCAGGCCTTCCTCGACTTCAGCACCCCACCTGCTGGTCACCTCTGCAGCCAACCCGTCGAAAGGGGATTTCCATCAGCACACATCACCTGCTATGTGTGGGGAGAACATTAGCATGACAGGACCTGTCAGTCACAGCTTTATGACTGCCAATGACCGATTAAGCAAGAAAACCCTGTTTGGTATTTACAGGCATTGTGTGAAAATAAAGGATTTCCAGCAAAACAGAGTGGAGTAGAAAGAAAACTATTTGGGAACATAAAGACCCTTCTCCTGCCTTGAAGCAAGACACTGTTGGAGTATGAAAAACAAGTGAATATGTGTGATAATTCATGTTAAAACTGGGGTATCAGTAAGTTAGAGATCAGAAAATAACAAAACAAAGTATAAAAGACTTCAAAGTGGCCTTTCCTCATCTAATTTTCCTTTCCACTTATAAATGCTATTATGATTCTAAAGACCTGGGTGAAAGTTTTTTTATTATGAAGATAGAGCTCTGAGAACAGAAAGATATTATGTGCTGGCTTACATTTCTTGTAAAAAGAACAATAATGTGAAAAATTAGTAAAAAATTAAAATCTCCAAACTTATCTAAAACCTGAAAATGGTAAGCAGCTTTCCCTGTATCTTAGTTTTGATCACTTTTGCTTAATCAGATTTGCGTATCTGGGCGAAGAGAGTATGTAGTTTTTCTAGTCTTGTTCACACTGCGGTGTGTCCTTCAGAGCTTGGCGTAGTCTTTAAGAATCGTTTGAAGCTTCTGGCTCAGCATGATGTTCCCTCTGGCCTTCAGTCTGCCACTAAAGAATGCCTGGAAAGGAGAGAGGAAAAAAAGAGCGCCAGACTTAACCACTTTACATTTCCTCTTTTTTAAAAAAGATCATTGGTCACACTGAGATAACAACTCTGGAAAACAAAGGCAACTTTTATCCAGCAGCAACACTTTAATGATTATGGGGAGCACCCATATTCTAGATATGTAAGGGGGGGGAAGCATCTTTTGGAAAATCACAGAATAATCTGAATTGACAGACTTGTGAGTTTCTGCTTCAACCCACCCTTGGAGGCCAGTGTATGTTCTTAAATGTGATTTTGAGACTCTATGAATAAAAGTCTTTGCTGTGTTCCTAATGCTAAAAATATTTATGACACCATGAGACAGAGAGCCAAGTACTGACAGAAGGTCGCGTCACAAAGTCAGGCATCGACCCTGTGCTGGCGCCTCCAAGGGGCTGGGTGAAGAGCCAGGCTCTGCTGCTTCCAAGCGAGGGGAGCAGGGTGCAAACCCCTTCACCTCCAGCAGCTCCAGCCTCCTCATCTCCAAGAGGCCTGAAGAGAGGACTTAAATAAGGCAGGCCTGCCACTGCGCTGAGGGCATTAGTGCAGCAAGCGCTGAGCTTGGCCTGCCCCAGGCAGCAGGAGCACAATAAACTTGCGCTTGTCACTACACCAGGCCTAGCATGGCCTGACACCATGGGCTCTAGGTGCACCCCTCGACCCCACCCGACGCAGACTCAGGCAAAATGCTGAAGATCCCCCTCGGTGTCAACTTCCCTCTCGACAGAGGGAAGACAACCCACACCAACCCAAAAGAAAAAAAAATCACAGTTTACATAGCTGAGAAAACGGTATATGGAACATGAAGTGAAAAAGTGGAAAAAAACCCCACAGATTTTTAGCCACAACTACTACTTACCACTGCAAAGCAGCCCGACAAACACGGTGTCACTTGGGAAGCACAGCCATGAGCCCACAGTGGGCACACTGAACATCTATTTACTGCCAGCGACAGCAGCGCCATCTTCAGGCCCCAGAGCTTCCCCGACCAGCAGGAAGGGGGGGCCAGGCTGCGCACACTCGACACTGCCTCCCGATTAGCCACCAGCGGCAACTTAATCTTAGAAGCAAATCCTCATCAATTGGGGGAGAAGCAAAAGCCCTTTTAAACTTCTGAGCCCGGCAAAAATCAACGAGAACTCATTCAGTCGGGATCAAGTGTTCCGTGTTTGAACGGGAGACTGCAATTTCAAAACTAAGACCGCTTTCGCCGCGCAATTATGGACACTACGCTCACAACCCTGCAGGGGGCCAGTATGGACACCTGCCTGCTCGCTTCCAGCTCCCAGAGGGACGTGCGACCTTGGATAAGGTCTTTGAACTAAGTCCACCAAAACCAGCATGCGATGGTTGTCACAGAGTGCCAAGGCTATGTACATAGATCTGTACACCTATTTCCTCAGGGCAGATGCCTAACAAGAAACTGCTGAATCATGACCTTTTTTTCCCCTTAAAGATTTTACTTACTTATTTGACAGAGAGAGAAAGCACAAGCAGGGGGAACGGCAGGCAGAGGGAGAGGAAGAAGCAGGCTCCTCGCTGAGCAGGGAGCCTGAAGCAGGGCTCGATCCCAGGACCCTGGGATCATGACCTCAACTGAAGGCAGAGGCTTACCCCACTGAGCCACCCTGGTGCCTCCAAATAATGACATTTCTTAAGTAAGCTTCCTAACCATGCTTCCCTATCACCAGCTTCCAAACCACACCGTGGCTCTGCAGCAAATTCACAGGCACTGGAAGGAATGCTCGAGGCAAGTATGATGACAGCGGTCACACACAACTTTTGTTTGGACCCAATTACTTAACCAACTGGACCGCTGGGTATTTCTTTTGGCCTAGGAGTACCAGGCGAAAAATATGGAGACCGTAAGTTGCCATGAAGGAAGAAAGTCGGAACCTCTTCCACAGTGCTTTCCAGAAAGACTTTTCCAAATGTATAGTCCCCCAAACTACACGTGAATGCTCTTACACAAACTTTAACATAATCTTTGCAAATGTGAGGCAAGATGACATCCTTTAATTTGCATTTTGTGGATACTGGGAAAAATTAGTAGTTTTTCTAAGGCAAGTGAGTCATTTCTACTTTTTTACTAATACTGGTTCATATCTTTTGCCCCCTTTTTTGTATTTAGTGCTTTCCAGAATTTTGCAAAGGTTATCAGTACCACTAGACTGTGATTCATCGTTCCCTTTATTAGTTCTTTTTCACACTTGCTTTAATCTACTCCAGTATTACTGAGTGTCCACAGTATATATACTAGGTGATATCCTAGGCAGGAAATAGCTATTGCCCTCTGTTCTCATGAAGCTAACATTATAGTAGGGGAGTCAAAAAATAAAATGTAAACAAGTAATTAAGACCAGCTATCAATGCTATGAAAGAGAAAACAAGATACTCTCAGAGACTGTAACAAAAAGGAACTATGTGGGATGAACTAAAGCCAGTTATGGAAAAAGCTAGGGGACAAATTCCAGAGAAGGCAAAGGCACTGACAACAAAGGAGTAAAAGCTGACAAGAAACTGCAAGCAACAAGAATGAAAGTAGCATTCTAAGAGGGGAGGCAAGTGGTATTGGCTGAAGCTAGAAACACCGGCAAGAATCTCTATCACGTCCAGCTCGGCCCCCGCTGTTCACGCGGCCTCCTCGCTGTTCCAATGGCAGTAAACCCGGATCCTCCTGCCTCCACATGTGGTCTCCTTGGCCTCGTGGCTCATCCCTCACGGGAGTCAGCGTAATCTCAGGCCTCTGAGGACGAGCCCATCTGAAACCCTTCCTCTAGTCCATCACACTCTGACCCAGGGGCTGGCAAGCCGCTGCCCACAGGCCAAACTGGTCTGCTGCCTGTTTCTGTGAACACACCTGTACAAGGACACAGCCCCACTCCTCTGCCTCCCTATTATCTGTGGCTGCTTTGACTCTACAATGGCCAGACTGCGCACTTGCAACACAGACCATGGGGCCACACAGCGGAGAATGTTTACTACGCGACCCTTCATGGATCAAGGGTGCCAAGCAGTGTTCTAACCCATTGCTTTGCCCAATTCTTCTTCATGCTTGCAGTCAGATTTCCTTCCCACTCCTCTCTAGAACTAAGCTCAGACAGTAGAGGCACCGTCTTGCTCTGCCATGCCAAGCACCCGAATCAGATTAAGTGCATTTAATGCATTTAATGCATTTCTTTTTTGTTTGTTTGTTTTTCTTTGTTTGTTTTTTAATTTCTTTTTTTTTTTCCTTTCTATCCTTTTAGATATTTCTTTAATTTTTTATTTTTTATAAACATATATTTTTATCCCCAGGGGTACAGGTCTGTGAATCGCCAGGTTTACACACTTCATAGCACTCCCCATAGCACATACCCTCCCCAATGTCCATAACCCCACACCCCTCTCCCAATCCCCCTCCACCCAGCAACCCTCACCTTGTTTTGTGAGATTAAGAGTCACTTATGGTTTGTTTCCCTCCCAATCCCACCTTGTTTCATTTATTCTTCTACTACCCACTTAAGCCCCCATGTTGCATCACCACTTCCTAATATCAGGGAGATCATATGATAGTTGTCTTTCTCCAATTGACTTATTTCACTAAGCATGATACCCTCTAGTTCATCCACGTCGTCGCAAATGGCAAGATTTCATTTCTTTTGATGGCTGCATAGTATTCCATTGTGTATATATACCACATCTTCTTGATCCATTCTGTTGATGGACATCTAAGTTCTTTCCATAGTTTGGCTCTTGTGGACATTGCTGCTATAAACATTCAGGTGCACGTGCCCCATCGGATCACTACGTTTGTATATGGAGGGTAAACACCCAGTAGTGCAATTGCTGGGTCATAGGGTAGTTCTAGTTTCAACATTTTGAGGAACCTCCATGCTGTTTTCCAGAGTGGTTGCACCAGCTTGCATTCCCACCAACAGTGTAGGAGGGTTCCCCTTTCTCCACATCCTCGCCAGCATCCGTCATTTCCTGACTTTTTAATTTTAGCCATTCTGACTTGGGTGAGGTGCTATCTCATTGTGGTTTTGATTTGTATTTCCCTGATGCCAAGTGATGTGGAGCACTTTTTCATGTGTCTGTTGGCCAACTGAATGTCTTCTTTGCAGATATGTCTGTTCATGTCTTCTGCCCACTTCTTGATTGGATTATTTGTTCTTTGGGGGTTGAGTTTGCTAAGTTCGTTATGGATTTTGGACACTCGTCTTTTATCTGATATGTCATTTGCAAATATCTTCTCCCATTCTGTCAGTTGTCTTTTGGTTAACTGTTTCCTTTGCTGTGCAAAAGCTTTTGATCTTGATGAAATCCCAATAGTTCATTTTTGCCCTTGCTTCCCTTGCCTTTGGTGATGTTCCTAGGAAGATGCTGCTGAGGCTGAGGTTGAAGAGGTTGCTGCCTGTGTTCTCCTCAAGGATTTTGATGGATTCCTTTCTCACATTGAGGTCCTTCATCCATTTTGAGTCTATTTTCGTGTGTGGTGTAAGGAAATGAATGGTCCAACTTCATTTTTCTGCATGTGGCTGTCCAATTTTCCCAAAACCGTTTGTTGAAGAGATGTCTTTTTTCCATTGGACATTCTGCCCTGCTTTGTCGAAGATTAGTTGACCATAGAGTTGAGGGTCTAGTTCTGGGCTCTCTATTCTGTTCCATTGATCTATGTGTCTGTTTTTGTGCCAATACCATGCTGTCTTGATGATGACAGCTTTGTAATAGAGCTTGAAGTCGAGAACTGTAATGCCACCAACTTTGGCTTTCTTTTTCAGTATTCCTTTGGCTATTCAAGGTCTTTTCTGGTTCCATATAAATTTTAGGATTATTTGTTCCATTTCTTTGAAAAAAAAAAATGGATGGTATTTTGATAGGAATTGCATTAAATGTGTAGATTGCTTTAGCTAGAATAGACATTTTCAAAATATTTATTCTTCCAATCCAGGGGCATGGAACATTTTTCCGTTTCTTTGTGTCTTCCTCAATTTCTTTCATGAGTACTTTATAGTTTTCTGAGTATAGATTCTTAGTCTCTTTGGTTAGGTTTATTCCTAGGTATCTTATAGTTTTGGGTAAAACTGTAAATGGGATTGACTCCTTAATTTTAGTTTCCTCTGTCCTGTTGTTGGTGTAGAGAAATGCAACTGATTTCTGTGCATTAATTTTTTTTAAGATTTTATTTATTTATTTGACAGAGAGAGATCACAAGTAACTGTGCATTAATTATATATCCTGACACTACTGAATTCCTGTGCAAATTCTAGCAGTTTTGGAGTAGAGTCTTTTGGGTTTTCCACATATAGTATCATATCATCTGCGAAGAGTGATAGTTTGACTTCTTCTTTGCTGATTTGGATGCCTTTAATTTCCTTTTGTTGTCTGATTGCTGAGGCTAGGACTTCTAGTACTATGTTGAATAGCAGTGGACATCCCTGCCGTGTTCCTAACCTTAGCGGGAAAGCTTTCAGTTTTTCTCCATTGAGAATGGTATTTGCGGTGGGTTTTTCATAGATGGCTTTGATGATATTGAGGTATGTGCCCTCTATCCCTACACTTTGCAGAGTTTTGATCAGGAAGGGATGCTTTTTCAGCATCTATTGAGAGTATCATATGGTTCTTGTTCTTTCTTTTATTGATGTGTTGTATCACATGGATTGATTTGCAGATGTTGAACCAACCTTGCAGCTCTGGAATAAATCCCACTTGGTCTTGGTGAATAATCCTTTTGATGTACTGCTAAATCCTATTGGCTAGTATTTTGGTGAGAATTTTCGCATCTGTGTTCATCAAGGATATTGGTCTGTAGTTCTCTTTTTTGATGGGATCCTTGTCTGGTTTTGGGATCAAGGTGATGCTGGCCTCATAAAATGAGTTTGGAAGTTTTCCTTCCATTTCTATTTTTTGGAACAGTTTCAGGAGAATAGTAATTAGTTCTTCTTTAAATGTGTGGTAGAATTCCCCTGGGAAGCCGTCTGCCTCTGGGCTTTTGTTTGTTTGGAGATTTCTGATGACTGTTTCAATCTCCTTACTGGTTATAGGTCTGTTCAAGTTTTCTATTTCTTCCTGGTTCAGTTGTGGTAGTTTCTGTGTCTCTAGGAATGCATCCATTTCTTCCAGATTGTCAATTTTGTTGGCATAGAGTTGCTCATAGTATGTTCTTATAATTGTTAGTGTTTCTTTGGTGTTAGTTGTGATCTCTCCTCTTTCATTCATGATTTTATTTATTTGGGTCCATTCTCTTTTCTTTTTGATAAGTCTGGCCAGGGGTTTATCGATCTTATTAATTCTTTCAAAGAAACAGCTCCTAGTTTCGTTGATTTGCTCTATTGTTTTTTTTTTTTTTTTTTTTTTTACTTTCTATTTCATTGATTTCTGCTCTGATCTTTATGATTTCTCTTCTCCTACTGGGTTTAGGCTTTCTTTCTTGCTCTTTCTCCAGCTCCTTTAGGTGTAGGGTTAGGTTGTGTACCTGATACCTTTCTTGTTTCTTGAGACCATCTTGTACTGCTATATATTTCCTCTCAGGACTGCCTTTGTTGTGTCCCACAGATTTTGAACCGTTCTGTTTTCATTATCATTTGTTTCCATGATTTTTTTCAATTCTTCTTCAATTTCCCGGTTGACTCGTTCATTCTTTAAAAGGATGCTGTTTAGTCCCCATGTATTTGGGTTCTTTCCACATTTCCTCTTGTGATTGAACTCTAGCTTCAGAGCATTGTGGTCTGAAAATACGCAGGGAATGATCCCAATCTTTGATACCAGTTGAGACCTGATTTAGGACCCAGGATATGATCTATTCTGGAGAAAGGTCCATGTGCACTAGAGAAGAATTTGTATTCTGTTGCTTTGGGATGAAATGTTCTGAATATATCTGTGATGTCCATCTGGTCCAGTGTGTCATTTAAGGCCTTTATTTCCTTGTTGATCTTTTGCTTGGATGATCTGTCCATTTCTGTGAGGGAAGTGTTCAAGTCCCCTACTATTATTGTATTATTGTTGATGTGTTTCTTTGATTTTGCTATTAATTGATTTATATAGTTGACTGCTCCCACATTAGGGGCATAGATATTTAAAATTGTTAGATCTTCTTGTTGGGACAGATCCTGAGTATGGTATAATGTCCTTCCTCATCTCTTATTATAGTCTTTGGCTTAACATCTAATTGATCTGATATAAGGATTGCCACCCCTGCTTTCTTCTGATGTCCATTAGCATGATAAATTGTTTCCCTCACTTTAAATCTGGGGGTGTCTTCGGGTGTAAAATGAGTTTCTTGTAGGCAACATATAGATGGGCTTAGTTTTTTTTAATCCATTCTGATACCCTGTGTCTTTTGATTGGGGCATTATAGCCCATTAACATTCAGGGTAACTATTGAGAGATAGGAATTTAGTGCCACTGTATTGCCTGTAAGGTGACTGTTACTGTATATTGTCTCTGTTCCTTTCTAACCTACTACTTTTAGGCTCTCTCTTTGCTTAGAGGACCCCTTTCAATATTTCCTGTAGAGCTGGTTTGGTGTTTACAAATTCTTCCAGTTTTTGTTTGTCCTGGAAGCTTTTTATCTCTCCTTCTATTTTCAATGATAGCCTAGCTGGATATAGTATTCTTGGCTGCATGTTTTTCTCATTTAGTGCTCTGAATATATCATGCCAGCTCTTTTTGGCCTGCCAGGTCTCTGTGGATAAGTAAGTCTGCTGCTAATCTAATATTTTTACCATTGTATGTTACAGACTTCTTGTCCCAGGCTGCTTTCAGGATTTTCTCTTTGTCACTAAGACTTGTAAATTTTATTATTAGGTGATGGGGTGTGGACCTATTCTTGTTGATTTTGAGGGGGGTTCTCTGTACCTCCTGGATTTTAATGTTTGTTCCCTTTGCCATATTGGGGAAATTCTCTCCAATATTCCTTCTGCTCCCCTCTCTCTTTCTTCTTCACTGGAATCCCAATTATTCTAATGTTGTTTCATCTTATGGTGTCACTTATCTCTCGAATTCTCCCCTCGTGGTCCAGTAGCTGTTTGTCCCTCTTTTGCTCAGCTTCTTTAGTCTCTGTCATTTGGTCTTCTACATCGCTAATTCTTTCTCCTGCCTCATTTATCCTAGCAGTGAGAGCCTCCATTTTTTATTGCACCTCATTAATAGCTTTTTTGATTTTAACTTGGTTAGATTTTAGTTCTTTTATTTCTCCAGAAAGGGCTTTTATAGCTCCTGAGCGGGTTTCTCTAATATCTTCCATGCGTTTTTCGAACCTGGCTAGAACCTTGAGAATCGTCATTCTGAACTCTGGTTCTGACATATTACCCATGTCTGTATTGATTAGGTCCCTAGCCTTCGGTACTGCCTCTTGTTCTTTTTTTTTGTGGTGAATTTTTCTTCCTTGTCCTTTTGTCCAAATAAGAGTATATGAAGGGGCAATTAAAATACTAAAAGGGTGGCAAAGACCCCAGGAAAATACGCTTTAACCAAATCAGAAGAGAACCCAAATCGTGGGCGGGAGAAAGGGGATAAAAAGAGGTTCAGGAAAAGAAAAAGAAAAAGAAACAAGTAACAAAAGAAAACGAATAAAGAAAAAATATAAAAAGAAATATATATAAGATAAACTAGTTTAAAAACGTTAAAAAATAAAAGGGTAAAAGTTAAAAAAAATTTAGCAGAAGGAGAAAAAACAATTGAGGAAAAAAAATACCTAAATTAACTGCAAGACTAAAAAATCATGGGGAGAAAGCCATGAGTTCATGCTTTGCTTGCTCCTCCTCTGGATTTCCACTGCTCTCCTTGGTATTGAACCTGCACTCCTTGGTAGGTGAACTTGGTCCTGACTGGATATCTTGTTGATCTTCTGGGGGAGGGGCCTGTTGTAGTGATTCTCAAGTGTCTTTGCCCCACACGGAACTGCACCGCCCTTACCAGGGGCTGGGCTAAGTAATCTGCTCGGGTTTGCTTTTGGGAGTTTTTGTTCCCTGAGCGCTTTCCGTAGAGTTCCGGAGACGGGAATGTAAAGGGCAGCCTCCCAATCTCCGGCCCGGAGGAGCCAGATGCTCAGGGCCCCACTCCTCAGTGCACCCTCAGAGAATAGCGCCCAATTACTTGTGTCTCCCTGGCCTCTGGCCGTCCAAGCTCACCGAGCCTGCGACCAGTTCAAGGTAACCCCGAGCTGAGAGCTCACTCTTTGGCTCTGTCTCTGTAGCCGGCTTCCCCGTTCTAATACCTGCAAGCTCTGCGACACTCAGACTCCCCCGATCCTTCTGTGACCCTGCAGTACCTGAGGCCACGCTGACCCCGCGTGGGCTTCACCCCAGTTTAGCCTCTGGAGCGATGACCCTCAGTGAAACAGACTTTTAAAAGTCCTGATTTTGTGCCCCGTTACTCTGCCGCTTGCCGGGAGCCGGCCCCTCCCCACCGCGGTCTATCTTCCCGTCGCTTTGGATTCACTTCTCTGCCAGTCCTACCTTTCAGAAAGTGATTTATTTTCTGTTTCTAGAATTGCTGTTCTTCTTCTCTTTGATCTACCATTGGATTTTTAGGTATTTGCAATCTTTAGATAAGCTATCTAGCTGATCTCCTGCTAGCTGAAGTAGTCTCAGCCTGCTACTTCTCCACCATCTTGGTGCTGAATGCATTTCTGAGAAGGAATCAACTAAGGCCACGAGTCGCCCAGCACTGTACTGAGCTCTTCATATATATTATCAGACTAAATTATAACTGGCCTTTGGGATCATTACAATTATTGTATTAACTTTACCAATGAGAAAATCGAGATTGAGAGAGGAAGTGACAGAACTTAGATCCAAACTCAGAACTACCTGATGTCAAAGATGCTACTCTATTACTTGACAGTTCTCTTTAAATTAGTCCTTTTCTCCAGGAAAACTATACTTTCTCATATATTCAGTGGCTCTATTCCCTATAAACGTTGCACAGCTGTCTTCAAACAAGCTTTCCTTGTTAGGGAAGTCACTGGTATTCCATAGTTTGGGTTGGGATTATAAACAACTTCTTTTTCAGTGATACCTTCTAGTTAGGTTCGCTGCTGTGTGAAAGCAATTTTTTAGTAATTATGGAGCACTGGCTCAAAGTCCTTCGTTCTAAGAATCGGTAGTTGATTCTCTCAGGATTTCTAGCTTAAATGAGAGTTTGATCAAAGTAACATTCTAATTATTACAACAGTTTCTTTAATTTTGTGTGTTTGTGGACTGGCCAAACACTTCAGAACAATATTCACTAAAAATGGTCAGAGAGGGTGCTCCTGTCCTTGTCATTATTTTTCACAGAAAAGCCTCTATGTGTCTGCACTTAAGTAGGACACTGGCTCTTACTGGTCTATCCTTCTATTTTCAGTTTTCAGTGATGATTGTTAAGACAAGTTCTTAATCTTCTACATCAGGAATGAATTTCAAATTTTATGAAATATCTACTAATAATACGGTTTTTCACCTTTGAACTAATGATAGAATATATTTAAAGGTGTAGGTGTGAGTTTTATATGGTACTACTCCATGCTGAAGAAGAAACTCAGTTTTAAAGGGGGTTATATGGAACTCTGCTAATACATATCATCTGTCAACCCCGATATTGAGACTCTCTGAGTCTCCTTCACAGCAACAAGGAACTTGTCTTCTAGGTCAGCATCTGGGAGCCAGTTAAAAACTGCAATAGTCCAACAGGATGCAATGATGACGACCGGGCATGTTGGGACATTACCTTCTGGGGATCCAGCTTGCCCAGGACCACTTCCATGAAATCTTCATCTGAAAGGGTGAAGGTTGCATCAGCTGAGCCTTTGGCCGGGCCTTGGTACACTTTTCCAGACCCACCTTTGAGGTCAATAGCTGTCAAAAGTAGGAAGAGAGCAATGTCTATTTTTTTCTGCACAACATGAGAGTAAAATAAACCAACCAAAATGTGAACATTTTTACAGTTTCCAAGTTCATGTGGTGCTTTCTACATTATACATTATATGTCATTTAGAAAAATTTAGAAAATCCTTTATTTTTCAAGATGGCTTTTTATAAATAAGTTGTTCAAAACAGTCAAATCAAGGGCACCTGGCTGGCTCAGTTGGAAGAGCATTTGACTCTTGATCTCAGGGTCGTGAATTCAAGCCCCATGTTGGGTGCAGAAATTACTTAAAAATAAAACCCCTTAAAAATAGACCAATAGTGGGGTACCTGGGTGGCTCAGTGGGTTAAGCCGCTGCCTTCGGCTCAGGTCATGATCTCAGGGTCCTGGGATCGAGTCCCACATCAGGCTCTCTGCTCAGCAGGGAGCCTGCTTCCTCCTCTCTCTGACTGCCTCTCTGTCTATTTGTGATCTCTGTCTGTCAAATAAATAAATAAATAAATCTTTAAAAAAAAAATAGACCAATAGTTTCATCTCAGTGAAGAAGTTTATACAACAGACATTTTAAATGTTAATTAACATAGAATAACATAAGGAAGTTAAGTGACTAAGGCCTTTAGATTCAAATACAGACACTCTAGTTAACAAAAGAAGAAAGCTCAATTTCGTTTTATTTAATTAACTTATTTTGAGAGAAAGCATGCGAGCAGGGGGAGGGGCTGAGGAAAGGGGGTGAGGAAGAGAGAAAACTCGATGCTCCACAAGGTTCAATCTCACCACCCTGAGATCATGACTTAGCCGAAATCTAGAGTCAGACACTCAACTGACTGAGCTGACCACCCAGGCACCGCAGAAAGCTGAATTTTAAAACAGGTGCATATTGGCTGGGTTGAAGGAAGGGAACACACACACTCTAGTCACCTCTCAAATACGTGCCTTCATCAAACGTTCTGTCATGGATAGCAAGACACTCAAAACAGATTCGTAAGAATGTTTTAACAGTTTGTTGCACTTACAATTTATAAAATATTTATTGCCCTCATTGTTGCAAATAAGCATTAAAATTAGTTTCTTTTCCCTTAATTGTTTCTGACAGAAGTGTTCAGTGTCCCAGAAACAGGCTGAGTAACTGGGAAAGCGATGGACAATCACATTCAAGGCTCTCTCTTAGAGAGCTGGATGCCCAAGCTACATGTTAGAAAGTTCTGTCTCCCATGTGACAGACACCAGTCATCCAGTCCTCTGTTGTCAGTCTCCAGAAGGCGCTCTCTCTTGCTATAGCAAAGAAGCTACCATCGCATCGCTGCCCCTGAGAGTGTGGAGAGAACTCCCAGGTGAGGGCCACAGAGAAGCGGCACATTTGTAAGGAAACCCCTCACTGCTTAACTACATGCTGCTTAACTGAGACTTGCTCCAGAGAGAAAACTAAATCACACCAACTCTCTGAGAGAAGAGGATTTTGCCAACTAAGGTAAAACAGTAGTAACCTGGTGGTAATGGTTACATGGGGAAGGAGAGGGGGAACTTTTTGCTGGGTACGCTTCATTCACTCACTTCACTGTGAGTTTCTACCCGGGGAGTCCGACCGTACGCCAGGTACTGAGTCAGGCGCCCAGAGCAAAGGCTCTGTTCTTATTGGCACTTACCTGGTAGACACATCTTTTCACATAATGCTTGTAGAGTTGAAAAGGAAGAGAGAAAAAGGGAGGGAGGGAGTCAGGAAGGCTGGAGAAGGAAAGGGAAGGAAGAAAAGCCTGTAAACTCTAAAAAGCAAACCTCTGGTGTTCAACAGACAACCTTCAAGATTTTAATTCTTCACAGTAAGTCTGAAGTCCACAAGACCTGCTCAGGCATGAAGGGAGACCGCACACATCTTAACGCTCATGTGTGCGAGTGACTCTCTGAGCGGACGGATGGGGGCTCGTCGCCGTCCACCCGCCCTCTTGCTCCCCCTGCTTCCACGTGCAGCTTTCCAGCCCTGACTCTTGCAGAGGAGTAAAAGTCTTCTGTGGAAAGCTGGTAACGAGGGCTGATGACAGAAACGGGGCTAGGAAAGGGAAGGTTCTTAGCAAGGACACAGGCAATCGGGATAGAGGAGTGGAACTGCCAATTCCACAGTAGCTCAGGTCATGGTCTACAACATGGCACGTATGGGAGCCTCAACACCCACCACTACCTTGACTTTACAGCCAATGGGAAGGTCATGGCTGATCTTACTGAAATGAAGAAACAGAGAGCATGTATTTTCTCCTACTGGTAGAAATGATTTTAAAAGCTTTATGAATGACAGTAGCTCTGTATTTATATAATCATTCAGGCTCTTAAAGAGTCCATTAAAATTTCAGTCATACTTTACAACACTTAATGAAGGAGAGATGTCAGATGAGAACAGGGCATCTGGAAATTTAGGGATCTTGGATACTCTTGGGATGTATGTACCTTAGAAATCACAAAGGGATACCACAGCAGAAAGCAGTTACTTTTATTGATGCCTCCTTCATTTAAGATGACAAATTCTTTGATGGAACAAGAATGTTTTGTGTTTGTATCCCCTATACTTCCTTGAATAGAGAGTACTTAGAAACTATTTGTTAATGGATGATTAGGAAAGCACAAAGCAGCAGCACTTCTCTTAAGAAAGAAAAAACAGTTAACAACAACAAAAGGAAAACTTAAGTCAAATACAGATATTTCTTTTAAATCACACCATGAAGGACATGACACTTTGGTGCCATTTCTGACAAAAACTCAAGCTCAATCTAATAATCATGAGGAAATATCTAATAAATACAAACTGTGCAGCATTCTATAAAATATTTGAGCTCTACTCTTCACAAATCCCCCCCACCCCCATAAAAAGGCAGACTGAGGAACTCATCCAGATTAACAAGCTAACAAGACCTAATAATGAAATGTATTATCTGATCCCAAACTGGATCCCAGGTAGTTCTTTCTTTTTCTTTCTCCATTTCTATTATTATTTTTATTATTATTACTATTAGTATTCTTTGACTATAAAGGACATTAATGGGACAACTGGTAAAATAATAAGGTCTGTTGATTAAATAATACTGTATCAATGTTACTTTCCTGATATTGATAATGGTTTTATGCAGTCAAGGGGTAAGCTGTGACAGGGGAAGCAGTCACCACTGCTGCTAAGGGAATGGAGCCAAAGCAGATGTCACTTCAACACACATGTCCCCATTCCTGACTGGACACCGTATTTCTTTCCAAAGGTCACCTTTCAAGTCTTTTCTGCAAACACATGAAATTCTTTTGAATCCCAATGCAAAACGTGGAACCAGCATCCTTAAGATTTGGTTTCTATCACAGTTGAGACACCCTAAAAGGTGAATTGGTTTGATGGCTAGAAGAGCCATAAGTACTAACCCAGGAGCTAAGAATAGGTTCTAATGACCAACAAGTCCTCCAGGATGAATGTATTCTGCTCCTAAAAGAACACCAGTTGCTGAATCTCCCACATTCCAGCCAATCTCCAAGATTCAAAACAAATGACCTCTAACATTTAAAGAACATCTTCATCCAATATTGTCACATAATGCATAATGGATGCCTGGGTCTGGTCCGAACATGTAGACTTGGCTCTACACCATTAATGTCAGTATGTATTTTGTAAACCCAAATAACCTCATTACTCAACTAGCTACAGAAAGCAATACTGCATTATATGTCTACACCTTGCTATATAAACGCCAATTCCAACTGTGTTCCTATAATGGAAAAGACTACAAATACATGAAAAGAAACTCAGTTTCCGTGAGGGGGAAAAACCGCCAAATCGTTCAATACCAACCAGCTTAAACCTATCATCTTAAGGAAAATGGAACATATTTTTACTCAGCAGCACTGTGTCATTACTACACAAAAATCAATCTGTCTCCATCAAAAGCTAGTGTTCTTAAAGCTACTTTACAGCCCTTGGATACAATCGAACAACAAACAGATTCTTACTTGGACTAAAGTTAAAAGAAATTGCATATTTACGATCCGCGGGCCACATTCTAAGATGCTCACTTTATTTAGAGACAAATGCAAATGCTGGAGCCATAAGCTGAGAGCAGATACTTGTGCAGGATCACTAGGGATTTCCCTCCATTTTCTTCCTGCAGACCACAGAGCACAGCAGCAAAGCTAACACTCTGAGTTCCAACCACCATTTCCTTGAGCATGGTTTCCAAGTCTGTACTGGCTGACGTCTCTCCCACATTCCAGGCCCACCGTTCCTACCTATTCCTACCGCCTAGTCCAGATCTCAGTTGGCTACGGGTAAGCACGAGCACCGGGCTTATCCCCTGCTCCCTGAATGGTCTCCTCGCCCATGTTTCACACATCTGGCAATGGAGTCAACAACTCCAGCCCCAAAGGCTCTTCCTTCCATTTCATCTGCAATGCAACAAACCTTGTTTCTTCAACTTCTATATTCAAACTTCCCTGCACACCTGCCTCTAAGAGTTATTCCCACAGACAAAAAAAAAGAAAAAGCCTATCTTTTCATATCTGTAATCTGCAACCTAACAGAGAACTTAGCACATCGTAAACATAAACGCTCAATTATTACTTGAATGATCCAATCCTCCCATTCTGTGAAAGCCGGCAGCACCTTTTCCATGTCTCTTATCTATTCTGTTCAGAATTATTTATACATATGAATAGGTTCGGATTCCTTATTTGGATTCCTTCAGGCCAGATGTGTTTTAGAATTCAGAATTTTTCAGATTTCAGGAAGGAAATATGGTGTATAAAACGTGTTTTACATAGTATGGAAAAGCTCCGATGATGCAACACTCTATAAACAAATACAGGATTTCTGTACTCAATTCCTTCCCTGGGTGAGAGATAAGACAGTTGTTTACACCACTGAAGTTCCAGCCAGGCTTTGCTATCAGTGAGTTGGGGAAAAAAAAAAATAGAAACAAAAACCACCTTTCCATGTTTAGACTTTTTGGTTTCTGGAGCTGCTGAAGGAAGCAGGTGTATTTAAATTTTAAGGAGCGGGCTACATAAAGCCTCTGATTCTTTACCTTCTTTATGCTTTCTTGTCATCCTTCATTTCCTTTGAATTTTAACTGCTGCTCAGAACAGAATGGGATCCAGACAGTTTATCAGAACAACTTTTCGCTGGCTTTAGAAATTAATAGTAATAAATATTTACAAGCTACACTGTATACTTATAAAAGGTTTTAGTGGTATCACACTGTTCCTGAATGTTTCACTCATATTAAATAGACAATATCTACACAACACATTATTGTTTTAAGAGAGGGAAAGGCACTAATTTCAGCCCTTTTTCTAAAAAAAAAAAGCTTTCCATCTAAGGCTACACATTCTACATGGCTTTTAGCACTTATACAAAATACATGCAAAGAGGTTACTGTGTTGTAGACTATACTAGAAGATAGCAATAAAAAAAATTAATCTGCAGGGCACCTGGGTGGCTCAGTGGGTTAAGCCGCTGCCTTCGGCTCAGGGTCCTGGGATCGAGTCCCACATCGGGCTCTCTGCTCAGCAGGGAGCCTGCTTCCGCCTCTCTCTCTGCCTGCCTCTCTGCCTACTTGTGATCTCTCTCTGTCAAATACATAAATAAAATCTTTTAAAAAAAAATTAACCTGTAGCTCTTTCTCAGGCTGAAACCCAAGGTCAAATAGGAGGAGACATATTATTATAAATGATCATAACACAGTAAGATAACCGTAACAAGCAACAAACTGTTCAAAGGAAATTCGGGGATTTATTTCTCTAGCTGATGTCCATCTGCACCTTTGCAACCTAATCAAAAAATCCCTAGTAAAGTAAAAAGCCAAAGGATAACCTTTATTCTTTTTCTTTTTTTTTAAGATTTTATCTATTAATTCGACAGAGAGAGAGCACAAGCAGGGGGAGAGGCAGAGGGAGAAGCTGAGCAAGCAGCCCAACACCGGACTGGATCCCAGGACCCTGAGATCATGACCCGAGCAGAAAGCAGATGGTTAACCAGCTGAGACACCCAGGCGCCCAGGATAACCTTTATTCAAAAGGGTAAAATACTGAAGACATAGCATCTTTGAAAAAGGTGTTCAAACACAGCAAGGCTTTCAATTACATCTTAGAGTAATAAAAAAAAAGACATAACAAGATCATTTGTCCTTGATATTATTATATTGTTACATGTTATAATATTATTATTTTATATATTATTATTTAGTAATTATATATTATACATCATATAATAATATAATTTTAATAATGAAATAAGGAAAATATGCTTCTATCTTAATTTCTATCTATGTAAAGAAGCACTATGTGTGGACCATAATGTTTTATACTTGGTAAACAAAACATTGTCTCCAGAGGTAGAATAAGGAGGTGCAGTGACCATTCCAAGATATGGCTCCCTCCCCCTAAGTTCTCACCAAGACCCTGCTTCTGGCTTCTTCTTAGGCAGACCCAGGGCCTGCACCTCTCTGCTATGTGCTCGTAGCCTGCAAGAAAGGAAAGGACAGGCTCTCCAGCCTGTCTCCAGTCATCTCTGCCCAATGAGGCAGAGGCCACACTGGCCTTCACCCTCCTGCTCCTGCGTAACCAGGCACAACAGGCCTCAGGGGGCCCAAATTAGGACTCCTCCTCCACAGCCCAAACTAACCCTGACCCAGCATGGACACCACAACTCACCTAATTCTCCCTAGACCAACACTAATTTGGTTGTAAAAGACACTCCTTGGGGCACCTAGATGGTGCAGTCGGTTAAGCGCAGAACTCTTGGCTTTTGCTCAGGTCATGATCTCAGGATCATTGGACCTAGCCCCATGTGGGGCTCCATGCTCAGCAGGGAGTCTGCTTGGGACTCTCTGTCACCCTCTGCCCCTCCCTGCCATTCTAAAATAAATTAATTAATTAAAAAGGAAAAAAAAAAAAGACTCTCCTTACTCTCCCCGCCCTCAAACCACATGCTGCTCCATAGATTTGGCGGTGGTGGTGTGTGGATGGCACGGTGGGGGACAGAAGGCAAAACGGGCACAGTCCAAGATCTGTGGTTAAAACGCATCTCCTAGGCCACTAAGCCAAAAGTCCTTGATTCTGAGATTCGCACAGTCACCTGTGCAACTTCAGGGACACCCAGGCCCAGCCAAAGTGAGCTGAGGAGCTTCAGCCTAGTCTCTGCAACCAGTTCTGGCCCAGCAAGACATGAATCAAGCTGAGACAACTAAGAGCAATTTAAAATACAAAATATTTAGGGGCTCCTGGGTGGCTTAGTCGGTTGAGTACCCGACTCTTGATTTCAGCTCAGGTCATGATCTCAGGGTTCTGGGATCAAGCCCCACCTCTGGCTCCTCACCTGGCAGGAATCTGCTTGAGGATTTCTCTCTCTTCCCCCTTCCCCGGCTTGCACACGTGTGCTTTCTATCTCTCTCAAATAAACAAATAAATCCATAAAATACAAAATATTTGGTACTGAAGTGTTGAACAAAATATTTCTAAAACTGTTCATGAAAAAAAAAATGCTATCTATTCCCTAAATCAAAGCACTCAATCATCAATTTCATGTCATTAAGCAACAAGATGAAAAGATGCCAACACGGAGTTGTTCTCTAAGATGCCATAAGCCCAGAAGCCTGGACAGCTGCTACTGCTGCCATCAGTGACACAAAGCCTGGGAGAAAACAACAGCCCAAACTGAAAACAGTTATAACACCAGTGAGAACCAAGTAACTGACAGGCAGATGACCAAAGGGAACAGTGAACCCTTTCAGAGAAAGCTTTCAGATCCCACATGACCATGAGCTTCAATAACCAAGGTGGTACAGAAGAGATGTAAGCCAAGCCAAAGCCACCAGACAGGTTAATAATAAGTAGTTATTAACAGGATATTGATGTTCCCATTTCTCCAGTGGAAATGTGAAGAAAAACCCTTCTAAGTTAACTGAAGGTCACTTGTAAAGGGAAACACATTTTCTAACTCTGCCTCCAAGGAAAGTGTCACCGAGATAAGGGGGAAAATCTGAGTTAGCTACCAACACTAAACTGGAGATCACTCTCTTTGCCATGAGGGAATCACACGAACGCTGTGTCAATCCCTACAGGGCTCTCTGGTCGCCACCTGTGATAGACACACAGTTCCAGCACCTTCTCACTCTTAGAGATGTCATTCCTCTCCTCAACCAATAGCTTCAAAAAGCCTGTGCTTTATATTTGTCCCTCAACTTCTACGTTCATCCCTAGGGAAAAAGTTGACTTCCATCGTGGAAAGACAGAAAGATAGTTTAAAAAAAAGAAGAAGAAAGAAAGGCACATGATAACACTTGCACACAGCGCTAGTCTATGAAATTCCTGAGAAAAAAAATTAGACGCTTTGAGATTGGGGGATTAAATTCCTATTAATGTTTCTGCCTTACCACCCCCACCATTTTTTGAGTTAACTTCCTAGAAGCATAGTGTCTCCAGAAAAACAAACATCAGGATGTGAGTAGTGGGTAGTGGAATTAGATCATTATTTTCTTCTTCATACTTTTAACTATCCAATTTCAGGTCATCAACACACAGTGCTTAACAGAAACCACAATTGTCAATTAGAAAGAAGGTGGTTAACATTGATCGAGAATCAGTTTAACAAAACCTCAAAATGTTTTTCTAGGAATATGTAACAAACAGAAGACTATTTCAAAAAGTTTCAGTCGATTGAAAGATGTATTTTAATTTTCTGCTCTAAGTGAGCATTTATAGTGATCATTAGTTGTAGTGGGGAGTAAAACACGTGAATTTCCAAGGCACTTGAAAAGGCAGTCTTAAATAGCAATCTGGTAATCAAGGTGATAATGAAAATTATTAATATTTTGGGATAAAGAAAACAATTTTGAGAGCATCAAAGTACAATGACTTAAAACTATGTCGTCTGACCTGATGAATTTGCTTTCTGTGAAAGGGACGTTTAAAAATTAAAGATGCACAGAGCTATCTACCATGAACGTTTCTAAGTACAAATTTCAGGTATTACAATAAAATCTTTAAAAGAGGTATTCTCATTTTAATGGATTCTTTTACATCCCTGAAATGCACCGTCTTCTGAGTACCCTGAAACCTGGTATTTCACATGAAGGCAGGGTTGACCCACCTTCAAAGAGACAGGCTTTCTGATAAGAAGGATACCCTCTCTCTGTTTCCTAAGAGCAACCTCAGAACAGTGTAAAGTCAGGGACAGGACTTACTCCACTTGGCTGCCGTGTGTCCACCTTTAGTGATATGCCACTCGAATACGGCATTGACCTTCTTCGCCACCTCATGCCCGATATCCTTAAGGCGGCGACCTATCTCCTCAAAGACCAGAGTACTCTGGAGCTCCTCGCCCTAGCAAAAAGAAAAAATTTAACTTGAAAAGTTTTGTAAAAATGACTCAAGGGGAAAAAATGGTTACAAAATGTGTATGTGCAATAAAGTGATTTTTTTTAAATCTGCATTAAAATAAGGCAAACTCATTTTTTTCACACCAGGCTCCTTTCACTCTTCCCTTATGTTTATTGATGTCATCCACGACCTCAGTCTTAGTGAGAGGATTTTACTTTCATCAGCATTCAGAAATAATATTTTAGAAGTACCCTAGGAGCTAGACAACCTGTGTCCTAACTAACTTGAGAAGGAAGATACTAAACAAATCAATCAACCTCTGTGATCTCATTTCTTTCTTTGTAAAATGGGATTAAGTGCAGCCTGCAACTCCTTGTAGCTCTAACACTTAAGTTTTTGATCTTAGATTCTTCTTAAAAGGGATCTTAATATTCAGGCTTTAGGTGATGATGTAGCTTACAACAGAAAATTAAAGATCATGTGTCTGAGAACCTCAGTATTACAAGGTTACTATTCTGAAGATCAAGAATATAAACATTTGTATTAAAAGCCTCTGTTAAGAAAGAGTAACATAAATGTTTTAATAAATAATACAAGCTATTACTTTTATATTTGCATACACAGATTTACACAAATCTTTAAATCAAGCAAAGGTACAGGGATATTTAACTTTTCCTCTATTTTTCTCCAGAATATTGTTAGTTTAAGATTCCTCATTAAATGACCGGGACGCCTGCGTGGCTCAGTCAGTCAAGCATCTGCCTTCAGCTCAGATCATGATCCCAGGGTCCTGGGATAGAGTCCCACTTTGGGATCCCTGCTCAGTGGCGAGCTTGCTTCTTCCTCTGCCCCTAACGCTGCCTGTGCACATGCTTTCTCTCTCTGACAAATAAATAAAATCTTTAAAAATTAAAAAAAAAATATTTCTCATTAAACGACGGTTTCAGTTACTCTAAAACTAGAAAAATCAATTATATTCTCTTCAAAGGCACCTCAGTATCTTCCTTAAAAAAAGCTAAAGAGGGGCACCTGGGTGGCTCAGTGGGTTAAAGCCTCTGCCTTCAGCTCAGGTCATGACCCGGGGTCCTGGGATCAAGCCCCACATTGGGCTCTCTGCTCAGCAGGGAGCCTGCTTCCTCCTTTCTCTCTGCCTGCCTCTCTGCCTACTTGTGATCTCTGTCAGTCAAATAAATAAATAAATAAAATTTTTTAAAAAAAGTTAAAGAAATTCCTAAACTGTCAAATACTCCTTTTACTTGAAGCAGCTTTAGATCAACGTCCTTCAAGAATTAAAAATCTTTCAAAGCTCTTACTTGTCAAAAGCAGCCTGAACATTCTAAAAGTAATCTTAGAGACCGGGATGGCTCAGTTGTTAAGCATGTGCCTTTGGCTCAGGCCATGCTCCCAGGGTCCTGGGATCGAGCCCTGCAGCCGGGCTCCCTGCTCAGCGGGAAGCCTGCTTCTCCCTCTACCACTCCCCCTGCTTGCATTCCCTCTCTTGCTGTCTCTCTCTCTGTCAAATAAATAAAATCTTTAAAAATAAATAAAATAAAATAAAAGTAATCTTAACTGAAACTCATCAATCAGGAAATGACTTGGCTACCAGTTTCTACAACCCACCTCAGAGGGTGTCTTCGCTAAAGTATCAGATTTTGGCAAAAGATCCACATACGCATTTGAAATGACGATGTCTCCAGTTTCTTGGACCTTAAAAGAGATGTAAGAGGGAAAAAAACCAATTCACTCTGATGATTCCAACGAAAACACAGTATCGTTGCAAAACAGTATGCAGTCATTTAAAAGAAAACAGCAATCTTTCATCATCATCATAAGAAAATAAGAATCCAAATTAAATCATGTTTATAAATTAAATGTCAAGATGAACAAACACGAAGGCTTGCTGTTTTAATACAACTGTTATTAACCCTAACTGTCGAATCCACTGGCACCCTTTTAAAAAATACCTATGACCAGGTCCCATCTCCCAAATTCTAATTTAAATGACCTGGGGCAAATCCTTGGCATTGGTATTTGGGGAAATTACTTTTTAAACCTAAGTGTGTCTCATGGGGAGCTAGGGCGAGGAGTGTTGAATTCTAGTAAGTAGTACAATGCATGGCAGAGTACCCACATGACACAGTGATGCTCGAAGTGCATTTGTTCTATTCAGAGAGAATAAAGTCCGCCGGAACGGACCACAGTAATCCTTTTTAAGCAATAACTCTAGCTCTTCTTTCAAGTGGGAAGGGCACACAGCATAAACTAAATGCTTAAATAGACTTTCATCAAAACACTCATGAAAGGAACTCAAATTCGAATCCCTCATCCTTCATCTAAAATTATTCCAACGGCTACTCTTTCATAAAATTACGGTGTTGCTACCAATGGGCAGGACTGGGTCTAAAAATGAAGGAAGCATTTATAAAAACGGATTTTTAACAACTGAGATCATGCTCCCTTGACCACTTGCCATCGTACTTCAGAAGAAAGATCTTTCAAACAATTTGTTCATTTTATCTCTAATTATATACAGTGCAAAGCATGGAAAGAGCCAATGTATGAACACAATACACTTTAGTAAATTCCTTTCCTGTAACCAAGCCAAGCATGTCATTGTGGAACATTAGTTTAAAATGTTTCTTAAAATACAACATGAAGGAAGGAGGAAGGAAGGAAAGAAGGATTCCTACATAAAACAGGAAAGAACACCTCTGATCACTGGGAGGGAAAGGTGAATACAGAGAAAAAATAGGAAGAAATGCTTCGAATTTATCAAAATGGCAAGAAGGAATTCTATTTAGATATTAAATTCTTTCTCAGCCCTTTAGTCTGTATCCATGGAGATTATTTCTATGCTGTTCATTCCTGCAACTGAGGAAAATAAAAACCTGTAATGTGGTCATGGACCTTACCACTTATAGATTTCATTACCTTACTCAAAAAATAAAGCTTACTCAAAATAATTAGAAAATAGGAAGGCTCCAGAAGAGGTGGCACAAACATTAACCACAAGAGGATTTCAGAGAAAAGGCCACTTGTGAATCTGTGGGGGCAGGCAAAGGGGAGTGAGCCATAAGAGGCTGCCTCTAAGGGCAAGGGAGAGCTTGAAAAGAAGCCGAGAAGACAGGAGGCCCCGGGAAATGAAGGGTATACACAAATTCAGCAGGAATGGGACACTGCAAGCCGCAGGAAATCATGAGGAGTAAGGCAGCCACAAAGAGCTGAGTTCTGCAAAAAGAAACTGCGATACAGTAAGAAGAACAAGGGTCTGAGAGTGGGGCTTTGAGCCAGGAAGACCTGGGTGTGTCTCCCAGTTAGACCACTTTCTGTGTGATCGTGAGCAAGTATTTAGATTTTCTTTTAGTGAATGGAGAGTTCTTGGGCATATCAGAAATAACGGTATAGCCTACTCAGAGTATTTAATAGCTATTATTATTATTCATGGCAGTGTCTATACTGCTCAACACACATCATCTGATTTTTAACAAGTACAGAATGATGGGCCAAAAAAGTTCCAGTCTGGTCAACCATGTTAACAACAATTATCTTTAAAAAGCTTACCCAAAAAGGGGGAATTGCCTGTCCTTTAGTATTTTACTGGAACACTGCTAATAGCCTCACCCAAACACCACCTAGCTCTTTATAGGGAGGCATACTTATTTTTTGTCTTGTCACCTGCTCTTAATTAGGCCCAATCTCTGTGACAAAAGGTGTTAATTTCTGAATTTTGTTGTGATCTAGATGCACATGATTTCTGTCCAGTAGAAAACCTAACCATTAAGGGTATGGTTTTACTTTTTCTGTAGGACATTAATTAGTCATGCCTCTAACTCAGCAAGATTATTTGAGAGCAGCTCCTGTTGGACCAGGCAAACACTGCTGCTCTAATTCTCTTGTAAACCAGCTTTATCATCTTGCCAGTTCCCTCATTAAGCAATTAAACAGAGTTCTGTCGAATTTTCATTCTACATCCGTGTGAGATATTTAATATTCTGAAGATTATATTTTGACAACAGTTTGATTGACTGGCTGAGCCAAAAAGACAGCATTGGTTGGGTTTTCCAAATAGCTGTGCCACTCCTACCTACAGGCACCATCGTAGTAAGAAAGTAAAACAAAATAGAAGAGAAGGTACATAGGCATCTTATTTTCAATTAAAAGTTACCACTGATTAAAAAAAAACCTTCTAGGTTTTTCATCATACCCACAGCACTTGTGGAAAGAATGCTAGAGCACAGACCAAGGTTCCGGGGGGTGGGGAAACTAGTAACAAAACAAGAAACCTCTAACAGCATGACTCATACCTTGGTTTGGAAATGGATTCTGTTTCCTTCCTTCCACATCTCAGTTTGTAGAGTCTGTCCTGGATACACTGGTTTTGCAAAACGAACCTTAAAAAGAAATGAGTTCGGGGGTTACACGAGTTTCAGAATGAAACCTTCCTGTTTGTGGGGAAAGAAATTCAGATGGACGTTAGAGAACATAGAAGGAAGAAAAGAGAGGTTTAAATACATTTCAGTTCATAACGGAACACAAATAGAAGTATAATTAAAATTAGACAATGGATACAGTTTGTATTAAGCTAGTTTACCTTCCAAAATAAAGAGTCCATAAATAGTCTTTAATCTTAACGAAGAAACAGAAGCATCATCATGAGGAGGGTGATACAGGTACCCCCAGAACAAGGTAAAGATGGGGTCCACAGTGGTACCCCGTGAGCCTGGGGAGTGAGATCTGGGGGGCGTGCAGGACAAATGAACACTTCTATCTCCTCACTTTCTATACCACTGTATTTGTTCTGTGAACATTGGACTGCATAATCATACAGGTAGTTAAAACAAAATGAAAAGCATGAAAATAACCAGTGTTCTTACAGGCAGCATATCAGAAAATGCATTTTCACTGCTGCATGGAGCACAAATCGATAAAAGCTTCTGGAGCTCCCTGTCTTAAACTTTGTTTTCAGTGTCTGCCTTTTGGTGTACACCTCTGCAAAGGTACTGTGTGCAGAGCTAGGGGGGTTTTGGTAATTTATAAAGGATGAAAATGTGCAAATCAGTAAGCAGCCATCAAGCTGACATAGGTGTACGTTTATGAGAGTTCTAACACAGTCACTTAACATTCTTCATTAAGTTAGGGCAAATTACACAACAGTGAAAAAAAACTTTTTAAGATAAATCTCAAGTTTCTATTAATGCATATAGGCTGACATGTGTATGCTGCTGAGATTACAACTGCATACGGTATCCCTCACAGTGCAAGCGTGAGAGATATTTGCAGCTACAATAGGAACACGTGCTGACTGCCAAGTCAGTGAAATAAAAGAAACGTATATAGTTTCAGTACACTACCTATATTAAATAGTCACTAAAACTCCTTTTCTTTTCTAAAAATAAAGAATGAACTCAAGTTCAAATTACACAATAATAATAAAAAAATTACACAATAATACAGATATACCTTAATTGCCTTGAATCTCGACACATCATTATCTGCAAACTGCTTTAAAACATGCCTGGCAGAAAATCCAAATGTACATAATCCATGTAATATGGGCTTGTCAAAACCTAAATAAAAGAGAATTCGGTTAGACAGAGGCACTTTCCTGTTTAAAAGCCAAGGATAGTTAATTCAGGATTTCAAACAGCACTCACATGAATTATACTATCTATTTTAAGCAAGGTGGAAAAGAGTTTGTAAAAAATACTTCCGGGGTGAAACTATGAAATAAACAAACTGAGAAGAAATAAGAAAAGACCGCATGTTGGAGAGGTGGGAACAAAAAGAACTGTTCTGTTTAGCTGGGGCTGTAACCTTGAACTCCTGCACACTGGTTTCAGTACCAGACCATCCTTCCTCACCTCTCAGTCCCTTGCTCTCTCCTCCAACGTCCTTGCCTGTCAGGGTAACTCAGACACGCACCCACATGATCCCACTGAAACCCTGAGCTCACTTCCATCCTCCACCATCCGAATTATGAACTCCAAGCATACCCTCCTCTGAACACTACATCCTGCCCTTCCCGATGTTAGGCATAAATGTGTTAGGAGAGGCCTATTTTTAAGATATTACTCAAACTAGCTCTCCTAAGTAGCAATGTATCTCAGATGATGGAGCTAGTGGGTTCTCATGGGTATGTACCATGAGCAACTCACCTGCAAAAGCAGCGAAGTTAGGATCAATGTGTAAGGGATTCCAGTCGCCGCTGAGGCGGTACAAAGCAGCCTGTGGAGAAGAAATTATAAAAGTAACAAGCTATTCTCAGTAACTAGTTTCTAAGAACATATTAAAAGAAAAACAGGATATATGGTCGGTTATTATATAAGAAACGTATTCTAATTGAAGCTCTGATTTTAAAAAAATAACATTTCTAACACAGAAAGAGGAGCTATAAATCAAATACATTTTGAAACACCTGCCACTGAAACCAGGTGGAGAGGAGGGAACCTGCCGGATAATGGGAAGGGGAGCAATGAACTACATCTGGGTCAGGAGCAAGTCACGGAAACGACTCTGTCAATCTACTCTCATTAAAACACTAGGAAGATAAGGTACATATTTACAGCCTCTTCTAACCAAGCAAAATTTAGGCCAACTTTCTTAATGGGGTACTTTGAACTGAAGCCTGTAAACCAATACTAGACACATAAATATCAAAGACGACCACCGAGGGACGCCTGGGTGGCTCAGTGGGTTAAAGCCTCTGCCTTAGGCTCAGGTTGTGATCCCAGAGTCCTGGGATCGAGCCCCGCATCAGGCTCTCTGCTAGGTGGGGAGCCTGCTTCCTCCTCGCTCAATCTCAATATCAATCTCTCTCTCTCTGCCTGCTTCTCTGCTAACCTGCGAACTCTTTCTGCCAAATAAATAGATAAAATCTTTAAAAAAAAAAAAAAAAAAAAAGATGACCGCCGACTTTCACCATCCCGGTACCCCAAATCCCAAGCATGAGCTCAGCCTTTAAGAAAACAGATGGAAAGGTTGCCAGGGAGATGAAATTTCTGCTTAGTCCAGATTTTCCTGTCACTTCTTCACTTTGATGAGGTAGGATGAGCAGAAAGATACAGAAAACAATAGGGAAAAAGGTGCCATAGCTCCCAGCATTTAACTTGTTTATTGTTCAAGCCAGAGAGTACTTTTCAGTACTGATGGGGAGAGACTCGACAAACAGCCAACAGTAAGTATTCCAAGTATCTCTATGGGATCTGCCTCAGTATGCCTGCCCTTTCCCATCGGTTGCTACCTCAGACTTTTCAAGTCTACTGAAATGCTGCACAAAGACTCATCATGCCAGCATATATGACTTTCTTAATTACCAGATTCTTATTATTTTTAATTATTGATTATTCTTTTTTAATACATTTCATTTCTAGAAAACATTTTCCATAATGTACAGGAAAATGCCATTTCTTTTTAAATATGCTTTGTACAGTTTTAATAAGTTCTTTCGCTTCTCCATCACTCCATGTCATAGTTCTATAAATGATTCATTTTCTCAATGGTTCAACATTGTTCCCTTTATATGACCTTCTAAAACTAACTAAATACAAATCAACAATTATCGTAGTGTAAGATATCATATAGTATAGTTGCAAGATTCTGTGTAATATGTTAGCGGATTAAGTGAATATTTTTAAAAAGCATTTGGCAAACAACAAAACATTATGCAAATATGCAGGACTGTGTTGCATAGAAATGAAAACAAAGATTCATTTCAGAACCTGAAGAGCAAGCTATCAAACATGATGGACCACGGGCTTTGACACCACACAGACCTGGGTTCACATCCGGCTCTGCCATTAATGGGCACATTTCCTTAAACACCCTGAGCCTCAATTTCCTCATTTAAAAAATTGAGAGGCAATACACCTCTTACAAAGCATTATCATTGATAAATATTTATACCTCAACAAATGTGAGCTATTATTATTATTTTAAAAGGCATTAACAACAGTATGTGGGCTGAAAGAAAGCCAGGCTCAAAGTAGGTGAATAAATGCTTTATTCGTTGTCTTACCGAGGACTCCACCCTTTCTGAAAGAAGCAGTCTTTCAGATTGCTCTGAAGAACTGTCCCAAAGCTTGTCAGCTACAGGGGATCATATATACAAAAGGAAAAGGAACACGTGCTTGCCAGCATTTCTCTGAACACTTGCATGTCACAAGGTATAATTTGTTACAAATGTAAAAATTAAGGTTTTCTGATTTCTAAGCAGATACGAGAAAGATGACTGTGGTCATCTTAATATATGACGTTTCTATAGATCTGAATGCGTAAAAATACTGCTTGCATGTCTCAGTTTAACTAGTTTTCTAGTTCCTCCTTTTTATTTCTCCTTTATTTCTCCTTGAGGTTACCTGAGATGGTCACAGGAGGCTGACATCAGTCACCTATGGCAGTGTTTGTGTACAAGGATATGACAACCAAGTTTTAAGATTAGTATCAGTATTCTTACCCCACAGATATCCTTCCTATAAACGAATAACAACTAATTCTCCTAAAGAAATCCTATTAAAGGAATATGAAAATTTTCATATTATTTCAATGATAGTACTGCTTTCTATAGATGGCAGAGAAAGCAAAGATAGAACAGAGCCATCATGAGACCATGACTAAAGTCAAGGGACTGGATGTTTTACTAAATTCAATCATAAATGCCAAATAACCATTTTCCAAATAATAAGGAACATTGTCAAGGCTTACATTCTGAATTTTTGGACACTCATATTTCAACTTTCAGAAGGAAAGCTGAAATCTTGTTTTATGTTTCATCTCTGTCTAGATACAAAAATCACTAAAACTCACAAACACACACATACATACGCAACTAAGAGAAACAGCTATAAACAGCCTTACTTGTATATTATATGTGAGTGGGAGGATCCTCAACATACCAGTAAATTCATTCTTAATTTTATTTTTAAAAACTGTATCATGAAGCTAAACTAAATGCTAAATCAAAAGGCTCAGAAATGTGTACTTGTCAAATCCACACACACTCCAAAAGAGCATACAGATCACCGCGAAGAACAAATAAAACTGCACAGATCCCAAGACTACGGACAGTGTAACCGAAGACAGAGAACACTGTGAACTTCAAACTGCTGTAAACAGAAAAATAAGCACCAATTTCCAGCAGAGCTACCCTCTGAGCATCCTCTCAAGGCTACTAGAGAGAGCAGTGGGGGAAACCAGGGGAGCACAGAAGCAGTATGGAAGAGAGGAGAGGAAAAGAAAGAAAAATCACTTCTAGAAAGTCCCCCTTGAGGAAAAAAAAAGGTACTGAGGAGAATCCTGAAAGATGAGAGCACTGACTACAAAGAAAAGAATTAGAAGTGCATCGGCCTCCAAATGGCAGTCCAGAAAGGCAACATTTCTGGGGGAGAAGAGGATAAAACAAAGAAGTCCCCTTTCAAGACTGGATAATGTAGGGGAAAAGCAGCAAGACAGGAAATTTAAGATAAAGAGAACTAGAAAAATTTTATTAGTAAAACAGCTCCTGACACTGTCCCATTCCAAAAAGCCATCTCTCAAAGAAAACACACTCTGCCACATTGACAGAAGCAGGAGATCCTGAATTCCTTAACAAGATCATCTCATAAACTATCACAAACTACCAGTCTTACCATAAATTGCAAAGAGGGAAGCAGCGCCCATCTGTAGGAAGCTACTATATGACTAAAAGAGGAAGTAAGAACCAAAACATTACAATAAATGAAATCTCCCCAAACAAAACAACTACTAAACAGAATAAAACTCTAACACAACATTCAAGCATTTGGGGATATGAAACAAACACCATGAATCTAAAACTCAAAAGCCAAGAATATCAAATGGACAAAAAACATGAAGGAATGAAATAAGACAGAATTAAACTCAGGAAAGAAAGGGAAGGGGGGAATTCTATGAGTAATGAAGACTAAATTATAAGATGTGTACAGGCTCCTGGGTGGCTCGGTCAGTTAAAAATCTGACTTTTTGATTTTGGCTCAGGTCATGACGTCAGGGAGCCCGCATGGGCCTCCACCTTCAGTGGAGAGTCTGCTTGAGATTCTCTCTCTCCCCCTCTGACTCTGCCCTCACCCCGCCTCAAGTAAATACAATATTTTAAAAAATTATAAGATGCTTCAAGGAAAACATATTCAAATCAAAATTTAATAAGGGGCATAAAAGAAAGGGAGGCAAAGAACCAAGAGAATAGAAATGAGACCAAGAGAGAAGTAAGAAAGGCAGAGACAAGTGGCTAAAAGAAGACAGAATAAGATCCAACACACATAAAATTAAAGTAATTAAAGAAGAAAAACAAAATAATGAATGAGAACTACTATTTAAAATTATGATCCTAGAAAACTTGCTGAAAAGAAAAGAAGATGTAAATATACCTATTCAAAAGACCTACCAGCGGCATGGGGAAATTGACCAGGAATAGGCAACAATGAGACACAGCACAGTTAAACTATTAGGCTTTAAAGATAAAGAAAAATAGCAGCACCTGGGTAGTTCCATCAGCTGATTTTAGGTCATGATCTCGGGATCATGAGATGGAGCACTACATCGGACTATGCACTGAGCATGGAGCTTGCTTGGGATTCCCTCTCCCTCCACCCTCCCCCAGTGCCTGCACACTCACTAGCTCTCTCAAAAAATAAAAAAAGAAAAGAAAAGAAAAATATCCTAAGGGCTTCAAGGATAAAGACCAAGTAACTTAGAGAAAGATAATTAGCCTGGCATCAAAATTGTCAAAAGCCACATATGAGAGCAAAGTAACAATGGAACACCATCTCTGAGAAACTCAAGACTTCATATCCTTAAGACCTCATATCCAACCAAGTTGTTCTTCAAGAATCTAAGGTATAGAAAAACAGTTTTAAATACACAGGAGCCAAAGGAACACAATACATGTGAGCCCTTCTTGGGGAACCTTCCACAGCAGGAGCTTTATCCACATGGAGGTGACAGGGCAACACTTAGCAAAAGGAATGATATACTCATTTGCAAATCTAAGACTAAAACAAAGATGGGGACAACAGCAGAAGAAGAATATATACCTGTTAAATGTTCTGAAAGGGTAAAATTAATGCAGCTCAAAAAATGGGGAAAAGGGAGAAGAGAAACAATAAAATAAAAGAGGCTCTTTAACTGTAATACAGGAAACAGGCAGAAAACAAAAGACAACAATAAAAACTGGAAAACCATAGAGTAATAAGCAAGAAAATGAGGCACAAAGGGTATATAAAAAGGTGTGTACCAAAGAGAAAGTTTATGACTTCCACTTGTGGCCATGACAAAATATCCCTTCTATTGTCAAAAACTAGGAAAAAAGGGGACGCCTGGGTGGCTCAGTTGGTTAAGCAGCTGCCTTCGGCTCAGGTCATGATCCCAGCGTCCTGGGATTGAGTCCCACATCGGCTCCTTGCTTGGCAGGGAGCCTGCTTCTCCCTCTGCCTGCGCTCTCTCTCATTCTGACAAATAAATAAATCTTAAAAAAAAACTAAGAAAAAGAAAAAATTTTATGTGGGGGAGGGATGCATTGTTCTTCGACGTTGCAGAGCGATGACTTGATAGATTGTCTTGTGTCTTGATAGAAGAGACAGCTCTTTGCTGGACAACACTTTCCAGACTGCAGGGCAAAGAAGGAGAGCCAAGCAGAGCAAAACAATCTCAACAAGTTAAAGAGAAAAAGATCAGAGCTCTGGGAGACTGTGCAGCTGGAATGTGACTGCAAGGGAGAGGGGAAAGCTACACAGAAGAGAGTGCCAGAAATCTGAAGAGAGGTTGGTTCCCTTGAGGACCATAGAGAAAGGCCCTGGAAGATGAGCCATCACATGAAGCAAGAGCCCTTGTGGGGTTTAGAGGCACTCCAGGCAGAAGTCAGCATGAAGACCTAAACTTATGGAAGACCTTCAACCTCCTGGCCCGGCCACCATAGAACAGCTACATGAGTGAAGGAAGAAGGAATACCCAGGCAACACACAGGATCATAAAAAGAAAAAAAAAAAAAAAAAAGGTGCTACTTATAATACACCTGGTAATTTAATAAAAAATAATTTAATGCACCATATAACCAATATACCCAAGACTAACTTTATGTAATAATGCTAGTGGGTAATGTTAGAATAGTGGTATAAAATATGTATCTGGGGAAAATAGGTATTTGTTTTCATTCTCCCTGGCTGTAAAGCCTGACATCTAATATCTATTTATTCTTCGTCTTTCTAGATTACTAAGGAAGCATTTTCTACTTAATAATTATGAAAAGCTACAAAGGACACCTGGTAATGTCATACCAGTTTAAAGATGAAGAAATGATCCTAAAGACACAATAGACTGTTCCAGAAGTGATATGGGAAGAGCTAAAGATACGGTTGCCAGTTTCCTTAGTGACCAAAAAATTACTGATTTAATGTACACACCCAGCACAGATTTGAAGCTATAATGACATAATCTCTTCCATAATTACTTCCACTTCTCCTTCCCTCCTGCCCAACCACAACCACCTCCCACTACTGTCTCATGTGGTCACTCCCATTCTCACCCCTCGTACAGCCTCACACTCTCCTCCTCTCTTATAGTTAGCTCTTGTTACTTATCCCCGGCCCAGCAAACTGCAAGCCCTACATCTCTCTGGTGAGAGAGAAGAGCTACACCATGGTAGCCCAGCTAAGTGCCAGCTTTCCTAACAGAACCTTCCGAACATCATTTCCTAATGAGTATCGCTTCTCGGAATGTCTACAGCACTTACACACCAATTCAAAGCCCATGTTCAATCATTCATTGCTTGCAACAGGTGCCCTAGTTATTCCAACATTTACATCCTGAGTATCCAAGTGTCCTTTCATCTCCTTGACCACCGATCCCATTTCTTGCACTTGATCTGGCTCCAATGGCACCAATTCGGTTTAAAACAGCCCTAAATCCCTTTAAGTTTATGCAAAGTTTTATGAAAAATGGTTTTTAAAGAAACAATGTGGCTTTCATCGTATTCTCAAATGACCACAAGAGACAAAATGCTGTCAAATAATGAATGGGTGCCCATTATTTATACAAAAATATTTGTTAACTTAAAGACTGTCCTTCATCACACAGCAAGTCAACTCTGCTGGACACTAATGAATAGTTCTACTTCTCTGAAAGAAGCTAAAAAAAAAAAACCAAACAACTCTCGACTTATCGTGTGTAGAAATTCAAGCCTTGGAAACTATTCCGCTTTTCTTATCTAAAGCAGATTCCTTTTATAATTTCAGTAACCCAAGAATAATAAAGAAGCACTGCTGGGTTTTCTGAACCATGAAACCATCAAGCCTTTTCTGTCCTTTTAGTGCCTTAATACAATTAATTTCACTATGAGGCTTTAATTAAACATAAATATGGGTGCATTCCTAAGAAACTGATAAGAAACAGGGAACGGGAAAAATACTGAAAGGCAAAAACTAATTTCAGGAAAAAAAAGTGTCCTTCTTTCCGTCACCTGATTCCACAGTGCAGAAAAAAATACCAATCTTAATTCTTTCTGGCTCATGAAATTAGATTTCTATTTGCCTGCAAACATAAATCCTGCAGAAGTTCTCGTATCAAGCGTATCAAAATTAGCATCAAACACCACATAAACTTATGAATAATTTGCCATCTTTACTGATGCTCCCACGCAGACGACCGTCAGAGTGTGATGTATTCTGTTCTGTACCTCCATGCTTTGTCTTCTGGCCACTGCCAGGAAGACTCTTTGGGGACTCACACAAACAAAGTGGGCTTTCTTATCTTTACAGTTACCTTTTGTTTCTTAAATCAGTCCTCACATGCTCACAGACTCTGTCTACTGATTTTATCTCCTCCATTGGGAAACAAATTATTCATGCCAAACAAAAGAGATGAAGCCAGCCACCCTTCCTAAAATGCTGTATTTTTGCCTATCCACTAAAACTGGCTTAAAATGATCGGTCTTCAAGCAATGCAGCTCGATTTTCTTTCTGGAAAGAGAAAAATGTGATGAAAATTTGCCTTTCAGTTCTTTTTATCCTGCTTGCCAAGGCCTTAATGAAACTCTTCACTTCTGGGCTAGGCAGTCTCTTTGAGCCCTGGACAACAAAGCAAACAGGGAAAATACAATCTTACCTGATTAAGAGAGGTGGTGTCTCTAAGCACGGCATCGGGAGGTCTATTAGGCACGGCTACAGCTACCTGAAATCAAAACACATCACATGTTAAATACTAACAAAGTAAGAGTTACTCTTAAATACTAACAAAGTAAGAGTTACTCTCTTTACTCAAATGGGTATATTTGATGAACCACCCTCCTTCAGAGTAATAAAATTGGCAAGTTAGATAAAAAAGCTTTTAAAAATATTTCCTGCTCAGGAAATAACATTTAAAATTTCCTAACTGCTAAGGGTGCCTGGGTGGCTCAGTGGGTTAAAGCATCTGCTTTCAGCTCAGGCTATGATTCCAGGGTTCTGGGATGGAGACCCACATTGGGCTCTCTGCTCAGCAGGGAGCTTGCTTTCCTTCCCCTCTCTCTGCCTGCCTCTCTGCCTACTTGTGATCTCTGTCAAATAAATAAATAAAATCTTAAAAAAAAAAAAATTTCCTAACTGCTAGCCTCATCTGTGTAGTGATTTCCCTAAAATGACCCTGTTTAATGAAAGGAATTATACAACCAGATCCATTCTTTAGGTCAGAAGGGAGAAAGAGGTGAAGACTGTTTTCCCAGGGCAAAAAGTGATAATCACTATAAGAATTAGACAAATGACTCACGCCTATATTGATTTCATCTTTAAATGTACTTTACCAAGGGTTCGGGTTTCTCAGTCGGCTGAGATCCTTGGATGTGTGGATTAACGTTCTTTTTTTTTTTTTTAAAGATTTTATTTATTTATTTGACAGAAATCACAAGTAGGCAGAGAGGAAGACAGAGAGAGAGGAGGAAGCAGGCTCCCTGCTGAGCAGAGCCCGATGTGGGGCTGGATCCCAGGACCCTGGGATTATGACCTGAGCCGAAGGCAGAGGCTTTAACCCACTAAGCCACCCAGGTGCCCCTGGATTAACGTTCTTCATCAAAGTATTCCTTCCATCATTTTGCCAGTTTCTTCCTCTCTCTCCTCTCTCACTCTAACTCCTACTACACGCACGTTGCTGTACTGGAGGTATCCTGCATTTCCCTGAAGTTCTTCATTCTTTTTCTTTTCTTCAACTTTCTTCTCTTTTATTCTTGAGACTAATGTAGGTAGGTAGGTAGGTAGACAGATGGACAAAGAGAGAGACAGATCTTCAAACTTTCTGGATCCTTCTTCTGAGAGTTCAAATCTACTGTTGAGCACTCTAGAAAATTCTTCCTTTCCTTCATTGTACTTTCAGCTCTGGGACTTGTTTTGTTTCCACTACCTGATTTCCCTTTTTTGATTTTCTCTCTCGGTAGAGTCACTGCATCGCACATGATTTCCTTCAACATGCTCTCCTTTAGTTCTCTGAACACATTTGGAATAGCTGCTTAGAAGTCCTCGTCTGTGAAGACCTCTCAAAGGTAGTTTCTATAGACCGTTTTGTTCTGGTTTATTTTCCTGTCTCTGGATCATGTGCTCCTATTTCTTGCATGTCTTATAATTTTCTGTTGATGACTAGACATTTTAGATGACTTGTTAGGGCAACTCCGGACACTGACCTCTTTTCTCATCGGCAGGCTTGCAGTTACTTTTAACTTGTTTATCTGTGTAGTGCCTTGACTAGACTGCTCTGGCTAGGTCTCCACCCCCGCACCGTGAGCAGCCTCTGCTGGTGCTCCTGAGAGGTGAAGCTTAGGGCAAGAACACAGCCACCCTGGAGGAGAGCAGTGTTAGTGGGGCTCTCTGTGCCTCTCTCCCTCATTGAGGGTCATACCCAACTGTTAGCTCCGCTAAGTGCCGGATGATTGCTCTAATATTTTCAACAGTGCCAAGGGGCATAAACTGCTCTAAAGTCAGGCCTCCTCACAGGGCTAGCCTCTGAACCCCAGCTTTGAGGTTTGTTACGAGCCCATGAGGGCTCTCTTTAGCTGTCTCTCCATGGTTCTCTCTAGAAAACTTCCCGTTGGGCTAGTTGTTAGCTTCCTGCTCTCATGGAGCTGCCAGACTCCACCTGATACATGTTGACCACAAACATAAACTAGTTTTCTGTGGGCACCCTTACTTTTGAATTTCCAAATACTCTGTTCCATGATGACTCAGTTTCCTTGGGAAGCATTTCTTTGAACTCTTACCATGACAGCCTGCCATACCTCCGGGCAAAACTGCTCCTCCACTGCAGTCAGGGGAGGGGGCAAGGAGATTGGCCTACTTACTGCCAAGTGAAGCCTCACTTTACAAGAAGTGGTGTTGGCAGGGCCAGTGGCTAGTGATCTCCCAGCCTTCCTTTTCCAGTATCAAACCCTCACCCTATGAGCAAGCTGGGGCAGGAGGGAGTGGGCCTGAGTCTTTTCAGCCTACCACAGGTAGAGCAGAGTTTCCACCCTATAGATGGGAGCCGGGGAGAGGATGAGAATGACCTAACTCTGAACTACTTCGACCTGAAAGGAAGCTTCAGCAACATAAGCTAGGGGTGGCGAGAGGGGAAGAAAAACCAGTAACCTCCTCCTGGGAAGAAGGCATCGCCCTATTCTGGGAACTGGACCAGAGGGATCATGTGTTTTGGCTTCACACACCTGGAGGGGAGCCTGCATCATGCGGGGAGCCAGGGGACGCGGGAGAAAAGCCAGAGCTGTGGCTCAAACACCATAGATTCTCACTGCTCTTATCAAGATAAAGAGTTCCTTGAATAAACATTTCTTCATTTGCTATATATCCTGTGGACAATTCCCCGACATTTCAAATGTTTGTTTGTTTTCATTTTTACCAGTCACAATGGTTTCACTGGGGAGAGGGTCCAGGGAACTCCTCACACCATTGTTCCAAAAGCAGTTTCTCCATATTGCTTTAAGTACACTTCATTTACTCCAGAATATTTATTATAGGATAATCTTATTACCTCAAACACATGAGAGTTGCCCAGGTTAAATGAATGTCAAATCCAAGTTATAAAACATTTTAGAAAAAAATGTTTTTAGATAGAATCTGAGAACTAAAGAGTACTAGAACTATCTTACACAAAAAAAGTTCGTAAGTCATTAAATGAATAAAGATTTTATTTTATGCAAAGATCACGTACATGCATTGGGTTTTCTAAAGACTTCTGGGTGCTACAAAATTTTTATAAGAAAGTAAAAATATTCCCATAATTACCTCAGGTATATTATACTTATATCAGCCAGACTTTTCTATATATAACACATATTATCATTCAAAATACACACACGTAAACAGCATTTCCAATCCAAGGAACACACTCTGATCCAAAGAAGTGTGAATTACTGAGGATATACTCTACGAAATTATACCTATGAAAATATGTGGTTTGTACATATAGTAATATGTGTATTCATTTATTTTGCTTTTTGTTTTTTTTTAAAGATTTTATTTATTTATTTGACAGACAGAGATCACAAGTAGGCAGAGAGACAGGCAGAGAGAGAGGGGAAAGCAGGCTCCCCGCCAAGCAGAGAGCCCGATGCGGGGCTCGATCCCAGGACCACGGGATCATGACCTGAGCTGAAGGCAGAGGCTTTAACCCACTGAGCCACCCAGGTGCCCCTCATTTATTTTGCTTTTAAGGTCAGAGCCTACCTTAGCTTTGTCTGATGTCCGTTTTCCACCAATGCCTCCAGAGCCAACAACAAAAATAGAGAACTGATTATAACACACAAGCTCCTCCTCAAAGTAAGAATAGACTGAAAAGCAAAAAAAAAAAAAAAAAAGTTATTCTCAAAAGACATGACTAGTTAAACAATATATGATCAGCGATCCCTTTAAAATTTCCAAAAACAAAATCCAGTTACTTAAAGGCATGTAATTTACGATGCCCAAGTTTGGCTTACAAAGCATGATTTTAATTCATTCACTACCAGTCTCTGGAAGGCAGAGTAAAGACATCTTCACAAATCCTCTCTTCATTATAAAACAGCCATTTCTCTCACCCCTTCTTAAACCCGCCCCCAACTGCCTATCGTTTATCAACACTCTCCACCTAGAACACTTCCAAAATTCCCACTATGAAATGCAGGTATCCACACTCTCAAACATTTGCACATTCTGCCAAAGGACTCAAAAAGAATCTGGAATATAAAAGAAATTGTGAGAATGAAGGTCTAAGCTTCAGGAGGACAGAATCATGGGCATTTTCCTCACCATTCTATTCCCAGATATCAGAATAGTACCTGGGACTGAAAAGGCACCTAGTAAATATGAAATTAACTAGTAAATTAATGAATATATGACATGACTGAGCAAGTCAGTGAATAAGTAATGAATGAATGTAGGACAACTGTCCCTCTTTCCACTGACAATTTCCCAGTGAGAATTTGAATACAGTCTTGTGTCTCCAGCTCTAGGAAACTAGAAATATGACTTTGAATGGCAGACTAAGAAAAAATCTAATTATAACAAAAAACAAGGGAAGTCATGGCAATTTGTATTTAAAATAAGATTTTTCTCTTCATTACATAGGAAACTGGATATCTCATTTCATATATACTTTGTCTACAACTTCTAATACATTATTATCCATTACCAAGCTGTAGTTAAATCAATGGAGTAGGTCAAGAGAAAAAAGTCAACATGAAGCTAAGGTCAACAGCAGAACTTCTGTTTTGTGGTATGTTACATATTGGGTAGCACGGGGAGAAGAGTCAAAGAAAACGAGGAGAATTAAAGCCAAATGACAGCCAGCTTCAGGAATGACAAGAAAACATAAAAACCTCCAACAGAAAAAGGAGGAGGAAGAGGACAATGAGAAAGAGTAAGAGAGAGAACAGACATATGATGAAACTCTACGAGCTAACACAAACAATGTAGCAAAATATTTAAGAGCATCAGAAACGTTCCCGGCATATGATTCAGTAAAAACAAGATAAGGTCCTCAACAGCATACACAGTAAAACTTAATATCCAGTTAGAACAAAAATGATGAAGCCTATATGCTAACTATCAGACAATACTAAATTTCCACTATAATTCATTTATATTTTATATAAAAAATATTTTTATATTTTTTCACAATAAAGATCTATTTCTTACCTTCTTAAACTTTAGAATAATTTGATTTTAAGTGATGTATATCTTTAGCTGATGTTTAATTACTAGCATTTCAACATTTATTTAAACTACTGTAACCTTTTTTCTCCCCACTGCAAAGAAAATGTGGCTCCAGTGTGTAAGTCCCAGTTGAGTTCAATGGCCTGAATGTGCAACGTTAGGAACCTAACTACCATTTATGAAAATGACTCAGGGGTCAAATGCGTTCCAAGTTCCAAAGAGCTAACAAAGACAAGAATATTTACAGTACAGGCTAATTATCACTGATGGCTATCAGTGTGTTCCTTCTGGCCAAGTTCATACACCAAAGAGCTGAATTCCCACCATGCTCTACATTAACCCATACCTCTCAGCTCTGTGCTTTGTTGGAAACTCCCATCTTCCCACCCCTACCCCAACCCACTCTTTCTCCCCACCTTCGCTTCTTTTCTAAGACCTTATACATTTTTAGAACGCGTATCTTGCTTTCTCACAAACTGGAAAATGAACACAAACCTACCCATCACTTTCTAGTGTGAGGTACTACATTACATATGAAACCTATCAATGTAACAATATTATGGAAAGAACCAGAAGTGAGTTACCATCCACAAGAACTACTAGCCCGGATCCTTTATCTAGGACATCAGCAATGACTCCTTCACATTTTAAGTTCCCTAAAATGAAAAGCAAAATAAATAAATAGACTCTTGAAGATCATCAACTTATTACATTCAGCTAGGAGAGAACATAACATAATTTACACTGTAAGTTCAGCAAAACTATGAAGTTGAAATAATTTTCAATTTAATGCTGAGTAATTCAATATTAAAAAGGAAACAGAATACCTAAGTCACTACGTTTACAACAAGTAGCAACATAATAAAGATCAAACTTTCAATACCCAGAAAATTTACAGACCAGCACATCCTAAACTACGTAGAAAATTAAATTCTATTAGGTTTCTCATACTCAATGTAATGTTTTTTTTTTTTCACCCCTAGGAGGGGGTCACTCAACCTCTGACAGTACCATCATGGCTAACAAATGAGCCACTGAGAGACACAGAGACACTGACATCAGTGTCCTGACGCTTGTGGCCCTATGTCTCATCACCCGCCAGGTTTGAAGGGAAGACCGTGAACAGCAGTCATACCATGGTTTCCTACAGTTTAAAGAGATTCTAAAATATTCATGTCTCGGATTTTGAATATCCATATTTACTAATTTACTAAGGTAAACTTTAACACTTGCCTAAAGAAAATGTACAGAAGCTACTAAAGAAAAATAATTCATGAGAAACATCCCTTGAGACTAGAAAGGTAGGAGAAATTGAGAGAAATGTTTTTCACACCTTCCTATTTGTATCTCTATTCAGTCATAATCATTTCTTCAGAGATTTATTTACTTTTGAGAGAGAGCACGCAAATGAGAAGGCAAAGAGCAGAGGGAGAGGGAAAGAGAAGCTCAAGGAGACTCCCCGTTGAGCTGGAAGCCTGATGCAGGGCTCAATCCCAGAACCCTGAGATCACACCTGAGACGAAACCAAAAGCTGGACGCTCAATGAACAGAGCCAGGCACCCCCGTTGTAATCATTTTCTAGTATATACCTTCATCTCTCTCTTAAAATCCCTTAGGCAGAAATCCCTAAAGGCAGAAATCTATCTCACACATTTCTGCTTTCCTCATCACCCAAGTTCTCAAGAGAACCCACATTAGGCTGGCTGCACCACAGAGGGACCCTTCTGGCCTCTGCCCCTGCCATCAGGGCCACCACCACACTGCACGCATGTGACACACGCATGCACACAAAACCTTCCTGGCTGGGATCCAGAATCCGTAGTTTATTTTAAATAACAGGAAGGGGCGCCTGGATGGCTCAGTCGGTTAAGTGTCCGACTCTTGATTTTGGCTCAAGCCATGATCTCAGGGTCGTGAGATTGAGTCCCATGTCAGGCTCCATGCTGAGCATGGAACCTGCCTGAGATTCTCTCTCTCCCTCTGCCCTTCTCCCCTCCTAAAAAAAATAAAAAATAACAAAATGAAATAAAATAACAGTAAAAGAATACAATGTAGTAACAGACTGTTTCAGGATGTCGCCTGGTTAGAGAATTCATCTAAAACTGAAAACTGTGCCTTGCACATGGTAGGTGACCAGTGGATACCTGATGAAGGCAGCTGTCATACACTGGACACTGCCTCACAGAAAACGTGGGCTGTAATACACTGCAATAAAGCTTTTCGGCTTGAAGCAGTAAGAATCTCACAACATTTTTAGTAAAATAAAAAGATCTGGGGAAACATTAAAGGAGTCCAGCTATGTGCTGACCTCTACATTATATAATGTGAAATGATAAACATTTTTTTAATTTTGCCATCTTATATGGTCAGTATTTAGACAACAGGCTGACATTAGAGCAGTGAAATAAACCAAATCTGTCAAATTATAGTGGAAGAATGAGAAAAGCAGCTTAACTGAACTAGTCAGATACTACTGAGAAAAAGAAAATTCATTACTAAGGCAGATGTGATTTTATTTACTGTAAAAGAAAATAGGAAAAAGTTAATTGCAAGAAATTCAGCTGTATCTTTTAATGTGGTTTGCTTAATGAAAATCACTACCAATATAAACACCTGAGAAAGGAATCAAAAACTATATTCATAGGAATCACAGTAGATTACACACAATTACTAGGTTTAGAATACACATACTTTTAGAAAAGACTTTTTTCCATTGCTAATAACATATACATCCGTGGAGATAAACTGTCAGTACTCTGAAGTAATTTATTAATAAAGACCATAACAGGACAAAGTTTAAGGTCACCAAAACAGCTACTCCTTCGCATCAATCTACTCTAACGGCTGACAGGCACATCAGCACCTTGCCATATGATTTATTTAAGTCATTCTGTGCCCGCTTCACACAATGGTTTGGAAGGTTAGTCAGGAAATAAAACGAGGGTATGATTAAGAAATCAGTGTATCATGAACTCACCTGCTCTGGGAAGTGGTTTATATAACTCCAAGTATTGCTCCCCATGGAGAACCTATGGCAGAATAAACACAAGTTTATTAGCCGACTTTCCTGTCTCACAGGTTCTGCTGTGAATACTGCTAATCACAAGTGATATCTCACCATCCACACACTCGCGTCATTACTTCCCCCAAATTACCTGTCTCGGTTTCGCTTCTACTTCTTAAGCATATGATGCAAAATTAATCAGTCTCCCAATCTAAAGACTGTCAGAGCTTCTGAAGCAGAAAAGGTATCTTTGCGTTCTTTTTTGGCATTCATGACTCTTTGTTGACTGATAATTATGGATTATTTGCCAATACAAACACTAAGCTTATCACTGTGTCTGGAATACACTGGGTATTTAATAACTGTCGTTGAATAAAAATAAACAAACTGGCCATGCGAGTAAAGTAATTTCAAATCACACATACCACATACAAACAACTCAGTAAAACACAAAAGTAAACCTTACAACCACGTTCAAAGTAAAAAACTATCAATATCAACATTTCCTTGGTGTAATAGCTTATAAATTATCTATTTCTATAGAGAGAGCCATAGATATATGTTTATCTATAAGATACATCTTATAAATTATCTATTAGTAGATAAGTGTAACTTGATAGTCACATAACCTCAATGGATGGAAACAAGAATACATCAATACGGGTAGGAAAGTAATAGGACAGGAAAAACAAAACCCGATCAACATGTTCAAGTGACCACACCCACTGGCACGGGATGGCTTTAATTTCGTATCTTTCTCCAAGCCCAGAAGGGAACAAATGGGACAAATGTGGGACAGTCCACTGTATCACAAAGTCTGGAGGCTTGAAGCTGGGAAGACAGGGGTTTTGATTCAAGATGGCTACTCTTCCTTGCCAGAGATTCTGAACACCATTTATGACTGTTCCAACTCCTTCCAACTCAGAAGGAGTATTTTGCAGAAATTTGAAACATTTGCTTTAATTGTCTGTACTTCAATTATCCAAACAAAACTGGATGCAGCCAAGACCATGGGACAGGGACTAAAACAACAAACTACTTGTATATATACCTCTTGCCTCCCTCCCAACTTCATCAGATGCTCAAATAAAAATCAGTTTTCAGGGGGTGCCTGGGTGGCTTAGTGGGTTAAGCCTCTGCCTTCAGCTCAGGTCATGATCTCAGGATTCTCGGATTGAGCCCCACATCGGGCTCTCTGCTCAGCAGGGAGCCTGCTTCCCCCTCCCTCTCTGCCTGCCTCTCTGCCTACTTGTGATCTGTCAAATAAATAAAATCTTTTTTTTAAAATCCGTTTTTACAGATTCAGAGCAGCAATGGGCTAATCGACCTTCTAGTAAATGGGTCCTCTAATTATCAAAGTCAGAGGAATGGGCTCATAGCTCTATGTATGATTCAAGTTATCCCTGGGCTCAGTACTGAAACCTTACTCCAAGAAATGAAATCTACCCCACCTCAAAAACTTTCTCACAGTTGTTCAACTCCTTCCTTCCTGAAACAATCTATTCGCTTTGCTTCTCAAATACCACATCCACCTGAGCTCATAATCAGAGCTCATCCCTCACCAGTCATTCCTTTTCAGTCTCTCCGGCTAATTTTTCCACATGTCTTCACCCTCTCAACACTTGAGGGTTCCTGAGCTCAGGCTCTTCTCTACTTACATTCCTACCTTACACTATTTCATCTAGTCTTGTGTCTTTACACATCAATCAAAGTCTAAGAACCCCAGCAGCACCTCTTCCCCACATTCAAGACTCATATATTCAACTGCCCATTGTAGACCTCCACTTGGATGAGTCAAAGAAACTCAGGTGTGTCCAAAACCAACTCCTGATCATCCCCACCTTAAAGTAATTGTATATATCTATCTTATGATATATAATATGTTATATGTAATTACTACACATACTTAATATATTACATGTAATTATAAATAATGTATAGAGACATATATGCACATATATCATCCAAGTTACAAAAACCTTCATCCTTGACTCCTTTTTCCTCTCCCTCACATCCAGCCTTTTGTATAAATTATAGAAGAGACCCCTAACAGGCTTCTCTGCTTCTGCTGGGCTCCCGTATCATCTACAGAGTAGCAGAAATGAGCCTGTGCGTGAACACAGGCAGATCCTATCACTCCTCCATTCAAAACACTACAAACAGTGATAAGCTGAAATCCTAATGACTACAAGGCCCTCTTCTCCTACCACTGTCCTCTGGCTCCTCCCACAGCTATACTGGCCCCCTTCCTGTTCCCAGAATAAGCCAAGAATGCACCTGCCTCAGGGCCTTCCACATTTGTTCTCTCTGCCTCAAATCCTCTTCCCAGATCATGACCTGGGTTGCTCCTTCACCAGTATCATCAGGTAAGAATTATCACCCCCATTTTATAGACATGGAAACTGAATCTTAGCGAAGTTCTTTACCCTTGGTCAAACAGCAAGTAAACGGCAGAGAGAGAATTAAGAACATTATGCCATAGCCGGGGGGACCTTAATGCTCTTTTATTCTTTTTGCTTGCCCCTTCAACTAACTCTCTTCTCTTATGCTTAAAGAAAAATCCAAAGATATGCAAAGTCTTTATTCCTGTATCAAGTGCCCCAGTTTTATTAATACACATACGTGTGTACACACACGCCCGTGCACACAGACACACACACACACACAATGTGAGAGAGATCAATCATATTTAAAGAAACCAAAAAAAGCAAAATAAAGATTTCTTATTATGGATACCTTTTCCAAGTTGACTGAAAGCCCAGGAATCTCTGATAATTCTCCACCTACTATAGGTTTCTGAGCTATAATAACTCCAAAGGTAGGCAAACAGGAGAAATCGGTGCTTCCTTCATATATAAATTTCATATCTTTCGGTTCCTTGATCGATGCCCCCACGCCAAGGGCATACATAATAGTTTCCAGTTCCGTATAAGCAGAGGAAAAGGAAGGAAGTTTATGGCTAATGGCTCCAGCCTATGAGAGAGGTAGAGAAAATTATTTTCTCATTGATATTTCTGTCCAATGCTTAACATTTTAATTTTTTTCAAAACTACTATTTGTTTGCATGCCACACCTATCTTGCTTTCAAAGAGATGTGAATAGAATGCCCTGCTGGTGAAATCCATGGGGTTTCTTAACTGTTTCATTAGACTTTATTTTAATAAAAAAACAATCAGAAAATGTGTAGAAAAGGACTTCATTTACAGATAAGTACTTCTGCATTGTTTGCTTCTTAGCAACAGTATGTCTCATTTTCAAATTTCCTATATCTGATAGTGAGAAGCCCTACTGATTCAGCAACAGTTAGCCACTCAAAAATACAAAAAAACTAATAATTATTATGAATGTGTCATAAACAGGGATAGTGAACTGCCCTATAAGAGATACTGTATAAAATTCACTGTAAAGAGATGAGCCGAACACTGCATAATGCTGTGTTGTACTGTTGTACATGAGACTGCCTCTTAATGGTTTTAGTAAAATTGCAATTTTACCTTCAGTTCCTTGCTAGGAATGTCCCTTATCTCATTGACATTGTATTTTTTTACTTAGTTATGATATGTCTAGCTAACGTGTGAAATATATATTAGGTTAAAAAAGAGTGACATCCAACTGTCAATCATGTTCATTCTGAAACGGGAGTCATCAAATAAGGGCTGGGAGCTAAGAATGCTTTTTACATTTTTCAGGAGTGGTTAAAAAAGGAAAAACAGGAAGAATATGTGACAGAAATAGTATGTGGTCCATAAAGCCCAAAATGCTTATTATCTGGGCCTTTCCTGAAAAAGTTTACCAAAACCTATTCTAAAGTAAAATCATATTTATAACCCGATCATATTCTCAGGGTTAAAATGAAATGGTTAACTTTATCACTATGTCTGCCCTGAGTCACAAACTTTTAAAATCAAATTCATCAAATGATTTATTTTTATTTACGCAATACAATTTTTTTGTTTAAAGGCTAAATATGCGAGATAGTAAATCAGCAAACTTCACACAAGCTAGAACCACACTTCTATTAGAATTTCTGACATAATGGGAGGCTATGTGCAGCCATGTTGAAATAGTTCCAATATACAATCTATAGATGCTTTCCCTAAAGAAGAGGAAAGAAAAAAAAGGCCTCAAAGAGACACTGAAACAGACATCTTTTTCTAAAAAGTTAGAAAAATGGTAACTAAAGTAGGCTTATTAACAATGGTACCAATAAAGGGCAGAGGGGGAAGATACTTGTCTAATTATACTAAAGAAGTAGAAGCAAAAAATATAAATAAAAAAATTTTTAAAAAGAAGTAAAAGTTACAAAGGCTACATCTTAGCCTTACATCTATTCAAATTCTGTAACTATTCAGTACATATTTTATGAGACGTTTCATTGTCACTTATCTTTCCTATTTAACAATAAATTAGCAGCTTGGGAAATAATAATTTTCATATCACAGAAAAGAGAGAAACAAAGAAAAGAGAGAATCTTCAGAAAAAGCATAGGCTTTTCCCCCCAACTTACAAAAGCTGATGTAGCTGTTGATGCTGCCTGACTCGTAGGATTTGTCGACACTCCTCCCTCTGAATCTATTTTATTTAGAACTTCAATTATACCGCCAATTGATTCTAAAAAAATAGCAACAAAGATGCTCTTGTTAAAGACGTGACTAAGAAAAGCTACCACATGCTCAATAATCACTCCTCTACCTCAGAACTGAATACGAAAGGTCAGGCTTTTATAGAAAAGCACTGTCAAAGACTTTGAAACAGACCAAGGGTAACTGGGGTTTTCAGTGGAGAACAAGGCACCGTCCAGCATCCTCTTCCTGGATTATGATTCTAAGGAGGTTCTAAGCTTTGCAATGTCTTTGATGGATTTTACAACTCCGCAGACTCGGACCCTTGTCCAAAGACATGTAGTCTTTGGTGAAGGAAAAGCTAGTTTCTGTTCTCTCCCCACCACAGCCCCCTCCTCCAGGATGGAATAATGCCAAGATTACCCTTGAGTTCCCCCCAACCCCATCTCAAGCAATAGCTTTGAAGACGGTACTAAAAAATCTTCCAAGGAAAAACATCACCATGACCACAGATTCCAGACAGGGTTCAGAAGCTGCGATTCTGGGGTCAAAAAAAGTTAAGAAAGGAGTTTCACGAGGCATCCCTATAGGCCAGAAGATTCCAAAGACTCTGGGATCTTTCTAACGAACATTAGCGCTCTGGGCCTCCTTCCAAACTTAGACCAAAACTCTAAGCAAACCACAGAATGCAACGTGATCAGGGATACTAGTGGGGAGGCTTTGGGCCACTGAATCCTCCTCTCACCACCCCACTCAGACTGCTACCAGAGGGAGGCCTGTAACTGAAAGTCACCTCGCCACAGGCTTAGGGCACCACATCAGACACAGGCAGCCTGAGTTAACTTGGCTCAGACACCGAGCAAGCTTGGCCAGTCACTGAGGCTGTCTGGGGACTAGTTGTGTCGTCTGGAAGATAAGAACAGTTCTACAGAAAATGTGAGATTTTTCTTCTAACTGTACTTCAAATACTTACAGGTATTTTTTCATTTATAACTATGTGATTCATTTAGTTAGCTTTTTCCTTATAATATTTTTAAGGCAATACAATGGAACTTGGACATCAGAGGAAAGTTTTTAATGTGCTTCTTTCTTCTTTCATTCATTTTCATCAATGGGTAACTATCATTCACAGACTAAATTTATCTCCAACATCAAACTATGGAATACAGCAAATGCTACCATCAACAACATAACAATCATGCTATCATCTGATTGAGAAAGAGCACAACGAAAATTTCAGAGAGCATACCTGCAGGCAGGAAAGTGTCAGGAAGGGGAGGGGTAAAAAAACCTAGAATAGTACGTTTTTAAGATATATTCTCCTAACAAACACTGAATACAAAACAACTAAAAGAAAAAAGAAAAAGATTTCTCTGTAAAGTAACTGAATCATTATCTTTTCCAGAAAAGTCCTTTGAACATCATACACTATATGCATATATGTGAGTTATACTAGAAAAAAATGTGACCTGTACTGGCTGTCTATTCCTGTGGAGACCACAGATGTAATTCATGGTAACAAGCATTTACTGAATCCTCTCTGAGTTCAGCACCAAATACAAAAGCAGTGCTTACAAGACACAGTCTCTGCCTCCCAAGGAACACACTGTGCAGTTAAGAAACCACATACTATGAAACAAAAGCAGCTCTGATGAGATGCTAAGTAGTCAGAGTTGAGCTGAGAGAGATCAATGTAGCCTGAAATATCTGGGGGTGGTGTGGTGAACATCCGGCTTGAGCTTAGATTTCTAAAGAAGCACTACAATTAGAGAGGTGATAAGGGGAGGAAGGGGCCTTTGAGAAGGGCAGAGAAACAGCAGCAAAGGCAAAGTGCTAAAAAAAGCAAAATCTACTCACAAGACAGAAATGAGCTAAGCCTAAACAAAACTGGCCTAAATGAACTTTTAGGGCAATAGAGAAAAACCCGGTAAGGTAAGGAGGATATGGTTCGGTACCAGAAGACTCTGAAATGAGTTGTCAGACAGGGAGCAGACACATGGAGCATGGACGGATGAACACCTCGTCCCATCCCCCACCCAGATGCCCGCCAAAAACACAGGATTGTAAGAAGCCAGGAAAACAGAAAAGAGGGTTGGCATACATATATCTTAAATGTGAGGAGGTCTAACAGCTACCAGAGTAGAAAATGTGCTCTAGTTAAAACAGAAGACAATTCCCTAAGAGCAGAGAACGCTCTATTGCCTCTGGTTCCCCAGCCAGGAGTGAAGGGACGTGGGCCCCTACCTTGAATTCTTTGCGGTTTGGTGGCATTATCGAAGTCACAGACCTGCTTCCAGTTGGCCTTCACAGCCTCGGGAGTCATTGGCTGATTCTTCTGTCTCACAATGGCTCCAAGAGCCCGCTCCCAGCGTACTGGTCACAGAAACAAAACAAGACACCGAGCACAGAGTTTAAGAGGGACACAGAAAGTAAAATTCATCTGAGCCTTTTGAATTTTTTTCAACTTCAAGAAAAAGGAAATTCAGGGGGAAAAATAGGTTCTAATATCTGAAGAGTTTTACTACAAGCCCTTTAAATATATTTTTCTTGAAATAACAAACCCATTAGGATAATGTGAATTAAAAATATATATATTTAAAGCTGAAGGAAAAAACCTCTCCTCTGACTCTGCCAGACACTACTAAAGGTAGAATTAAGGCTGACTCAGAAAAATTAAAATTATATATAATCACACCAAGAAACTGACTTCATGACCCCAGATCACTCGGGTAATATACTTCCAGATAACAGAATAGAGCTTTGTTTAAATAGCAAAGTGAGGACAGGTGGTGGTAACAGGTCAAAGACCCGGATAACCAAATTAACACATCACACAGCCCCAGATAATTCTCCCTTGCTCCCCTTGGCTCTTGCTCCCTCATCACAGGAAGTCAACTAGAATAGGGCAGATGCACAAAAATCATTATTGCTGCATAAGTTCTATGAGGAGAATTTTTAACACCATTTTCTTCTCAAAAAGCCCAAGGAATAAAACACCCACTAGTAACCTTATTTAAACATAATGGTCAGACTTTGATGATTATTAAACTAAAGATCTGTTTCAGGGAGTAACTGAAAAGCCTGCTTCTAAAGCTTTCCCACTAATAAAGTCCCAGAAAGAGCTTTTATTTCAACAACTGATTTTTTTTTTCTTAAATGATATCCTGAGACACTTATACTGAGTAATACTCACGTAGTATACATTACTTTAATAACTGAAGAGAATGGCCATTAATGATGAGAATATAGATACTCTATGTTATAACAATACCCTCCAATAATGATCACCTTTTAAATAACTCAATTAATTCTAATTCCAGCAACCAACTGAAAACTTGATTTAAGATACTGGAATTTTCACATTTTTTTTTAGATGTCATGAAGCAATTATCCAATTTGGAGCACACAAGATTGGAGAGCTGGAGAAATAGAGGGTTGAAGCCAAATGAATTTCCTACTGGAGTGAAGTAGAAAAATTTCCTGGTATCATTTGCAATTTCTGTCTCCATAAGTTGTCCATGTGATTCCTCACTGTCACCTCCTGCTGCCTCATGGCCCCAAGGAAGAAAAGACTCCAATGAGAGAACTGGAGAACCTTCCCGTTGTGTGCCACCTAGCACAGGGCTCTTCTCAGCTTTCCCAAACCACCCTCTCTCCCACTCACTTCTCTGCAGAAACAGCGAGAACAATCCTGTGGGACTCCAGACACACGGAAAGACAAACACCAATATAAAAAGAGACGATGCTGTCTGAAGGAACAGACAAGATCTGAATAAGGGCTGCCAACAGGAAAAACAACAGCTCAACAGTTTCTTAAAAATGCCAAAGGCGTGCAGAACAGCTTCCACACTTTAGAATACCTGTTGGTAAAACCACATTTGCGTGTGACTATGTATGCACGAGCTCCAAGAGTGAGGCATTTGGCAAGATCTTTATGCAGCTCCAACTGGATGTTCGGGGTTAAAAATACAGAAACAGGGACACCTGGGTGGCTCAGTTGGTTAAGCGGCTGCCTTCGGCTCAGGTCATGATCCCAGGGTTCTGGGATCAAGTCCTATTCAGCAGGGAGCCTGCTTCTCTCTCTGCCCCCATCTGCCACTCTGCCTGCTTGTGCGCTCTCTCTCTGACAAATAAATACATAAAATCTTAAAAAAAAAAAAAAATACAGAAACAACATATGGCAAACCAAACACTGAAAGAGACTTACATTTTCCAATCCATCCTCCTCCAACCTACCAAAAAGAAGAAAAAACAGTTACACCATCTAAAGTGAATCATGCAGAGAATTTGTTAAATTAGAAAAACAGGCATCTACCTCTTTAAGAGTATCAGAGGGCTAGATTACAATGGATGAAAAGAAAACAGCTCTACAAGAGCCCACCAGCCTCCAGGACTGTGTGTTGTTCATCTTCTCAGGGTAAAAACAGAAAGTAACACAAGGTAGTAGAATTGTGTATGGCGGAAAAGCATGACTGAGGTCAGAAACCAAGGTTTCGTACTAATTCTTCTACTTACTAGTTGTGTGACCTTCACCAATTTATGTGAATTCCCTAAATCCAGATTTCCCTTATGTAAAATAATGAGACAGCTCTTCATGAGATAACCATCAAGGTAAAATAAAATATTAAACCTGTCCAGCACACCACAGGTGGAAAAGAACACATCCCTCTAGAAAGTTCTAGGGAATAAAAAGAAAAGAAAAATAAAAGTAGGACTTGACTGAATGAACTACATACAGTCATTTCTATAGTATCTTTTGTAGAGAAAAGGCAAATGACCAAATATGTTAATTGCTGCACAGAAACATCAGTTTTTTTCCTAGAGAATCCCCAGAAGAGAATCTCTCATAAAAAAAAAAAAAAAAAAAAAATCTTGTCGTCAATCTTCAAGCACAACTACACTGTGCCAGAATTTACCATGAGAATTCCACATGAACAGGCCAACAGAAAATGTATGCAGAGACACAACACATCCTTGGGCTTTAAGCCAAGTAAGGCCTTTTTCACCCTTTTCCTCTATATGAATATGCCCACAACTTTTACAGTAGACCCATTAGCCCTGATGCTGTCAGAGCAGACAAATCAACAGTGGTTTTGGTAACAGACAAGAGAGAGACCCTATTTTACCACATTTGGGGAATGAAGCCTCAAGCTGTAAGCTCCTCCCAGGCACTGGAAGCAGGAGCTCCAACTGAACCAAACGATCTCCATCCTACACTCTAGATACCTCTCAGAATGTTGCAAACAAAGTGGCCAAATTTATTTTCAAGGTTTCAGTTGGAATATCACAGATGTTTCTTACTGTATTTTAGCAATCATGCACACCAAATGTTCCTCACTAAAAATGTTCACAACATAGTAAAAGAACAACATACAAAACTTCACCTACAAAATGACCTTGTTGTCTCAGTAGGTTTGGCTGTGTGTTTAAGACGCAGATATAAGGAAAAAAAAGATTGTTCATTTAAGAGGCACAAAAAGCCTAGAAGGATACAGAAAAATACTAACAGTAGTTATATCTGAATAGGGGTAATACTGACGATCTTTATTTTCTTCTCTAAACTTTCCAGTTTATTTTTTCTACAAAGGCATGTATGATTTTTGTCCACAAAATTAATAACAAATGTAAATGTAAAAAGCATAAAAAGTTTATGAAATTCCTTAATGATGTAAAAGACAGGTAGGCCAAGTTCTGGGCCCCAGATGGATTAATACTGGTAAATTTGCAAAGGTCTTATATAAAGTTCTTTCTGCCTCTAATTTTCCACAATTACATTCAACGGCTGTGATTAAGGAAGTGGGGGCACACTCTTCTACTTAGACATGTGCAGACTGTTTTTTAAATAGCTTTTTATTCAAATGTATGTGATTAATATAGTATTCACTTCAAACTAAGCCAAGTTATTTTGCTACCAAGATATATTGTCAGATTTCCTAGTATTCTTCATAGAACAGGTTCATTATTCCCACAAAGAATCAAATAAGGGTTGGGGGCAAGGATCTAAAATATAACAGTCCCAGGAAAAAAAAAGAGAGATCACACCCAAATGAGGAATCAAAGATGGATTAATTGGCATAAAGAGATCTAAAAGGACTTTGTGGAATTAAAAACTAGATCTTAGCAGATGTGTGCTTTTCGATTTTACAATGAACATTTAAAGCTCTACAGCAAGGAAAAATGGTAATGTTTATTTTTAAAGTTAAAATAAAAAAAAAAAGTTATGTTTACTCATGTATCACACCCAGCCTAAATTTCTTCTATAGCGATAGAATAGTTAAAATTGAAGTGTGACTGGTTTTTCTGTTTTATTTGGTTTGTTGTAAAGATTTTATTTATTTATTGACAGAGCGAAAGAGCAGAAGCAAGGGGGAGCAGCAGAGGGAGAGGGGGAAGCAGGCTCCCTACTGAGCAGAGAGTCTGATGTGGGGTTCGATCCCAGAACCTTGAGATCATGACCTGAGCCAAAGGCAGACACTTCCCAACTGAGTCAACCAGGCGCCCCTGAAGTCTGACTGTTATGTACTAAATCCAATGCCAAGATTTTAAAAATATGATTTTGGGGGCCCTGGTGGCTCAGTTAGCCAAGTATCTGACTCGGTTTCAGCTCAGGTCATGATCTCTGGATCATGGGATCAAACCCTGTGCTAGGCTCCACGCTCACGGTGGAGTCGGCTTTAGATTCTCTCTCCCGCTCCTCCCACTTGCATTCTCTCTCTCTCAAATAATAAATAAATCTTTTTAAAAATTAAAAGTATGATTTCTAGTTGTCACCACAAAAAAACAAGAAAACTGACACTCAGGGACATTAATCTGCACAATATTCCAGTGAGCCAGCAATTATCAAAGAATTCAAAACCCAGCCTCGCTGACACTAAACCCAACCCTTTATCCTTCTACTTCCACATCCAAGTTCCCAAACCAAATAAAACTTTCTCCATTTGAACAAAGACATCAAACCAGCCATGTTTTCATTTGATAAGATTAGAAATGAAGAAATATGGAAAAACAATGTATGAAGTTACTGTTACTTCTTCTGAAAAGGAAATTCATCAACATTTGTTCCTTAGTCAACCATGGTAATAAAAAATACACAAGTGATATCAACCCATACAGATGTTTACTAATCTGAGCAACTGGAAAACACTAATGTTTAGATCATTTTTCACATATAATTACACAAGTATTGCTCTGAGAGAAAACAGGAAGGTGCAGAATACCTCAAACAAGCTACCGTTTTCCTCACAGCTCTCATGGCAAAGCCAAAGGACCAGCGGGGCCACGTAATCCGGCTTCAGAGCTTCCATGAGATCTGAAGGACCAAAAAAAGATTATAAAGAATGTCTCCATGCATAATCAATGATTGTGCTTTCTGAAAATTCCTTCCTCATACATTACAGGTAACTCAGAGACTTGTTAAATAAGTAAGAACAAAACTAGATCTACATAATCAGTCAGCCTAACATTCAAAGCTTCTGGAAGAACTGTTGCATCCCAATGGAGACATTCCAGAAGCTGCCTCAAGCTTCTAACTTAGAAGGTAATAGACACACCTTGAATACAAGTTAGAGTCACCTAGGCAGTAACTAGTGAGCAAAACTCTATCTAACATGAGGAGCTGAAGTACCTACCATTCATTTCCAAAACAATTTCACCCTCTCAGCAATTTAGCCAGTGGCTAGGAAACTACAAAACAACATCGACAACGATAATGGCAGTAAGATAATGATATGAAATGCAACTGATTACTGATGAGTAACAAAGTGGAAGAAGTATTTTCCCAATGCATATTCTTCTGTGAGCAACTTGACAGAGTAGAAAGGAACTGGCATACCTTGGAGATATTGTGGGTTTGGTTCAAGACCACCACAATTAGCAAATATCCCCAAAAAAGCTAGGCAAGTGAATTTTTTGGTTCCCCACTGCATACAATAGTTATGTTTATACTATCCTACAATTAAAGGGTACTATAACATTATGCCTAAAACAACAATGCACACATCTTAATTTTAAAATACTTTATTGCTAAAAAATGCAAACCAGCATGTGAGCTTTCAGTGAGTTACAATGTTTTAGGTAGAGGATAGTCTTGCCTCCATGTAGATGGCTGCTGACTGATGAGGGTGGTGGTTGCTGAAGGCTGGGGTGGCTGTGGCAATTTCTTTCCTTCCTTTTTTTTTTTTTTTTTTTTTTAAGATTTTACTTATTTATTTAACAGAGAGAGAAACTGTGAGAGAGGGAACACAAGCAGGGGGAGTGGGAGAGAGAGAAGCAAGCCTCCAAAGGAGCAGGGAGCCCAATGCAGGACTCGATCCCAAGATCCCCGGATCGTGACCAAGCTGGAGGCAGACACTTAACAGCCAAGCCACCCAGGCGCCCCAACAATTTCTAAAAATAAGACAATGCAGTATGCCCCATTGCTTGATTCTTCTTTTTTTCTTTTTTTTTTAAGATTTATTTACTTGACAGAGAGAGAGTGAGAGAGGGAAGACAAGCAGGGAGAGTGGGTGAGGGAGAAGCAGGCTTCCCACTGAGCAGGGAGCCCGATGCAGGGCTGGATCCCAGGACCCCTGGGATCATGACCTGAGCTGAAGGTAGAAGCCTAATGACTGAGCCACCCAGGCACCCCATTTGACTCTTCTTTTTACAAACAATTTCTCTGTAACATGCAGTGCTATTTGACAGCATTTTATCCACACCAGGACTTCTTTCAAAATTGGAGCCAAGCTCTCCAATCCTGCCGCTGCCTTATCAACTTGGGCTATGTATGTTCTAAATCCTTTGTAGTCATTTCAACAGTCTTCACACAATCTTCCCCAAGAGCAGATTCCATCTCAAGAAACCACTTTCTCCACTCATCCCTAAGAAGCAACATCTCAACCATCCAAGTTTGATCACAAGATGGTAGCAATTCAGTCCCATCCTCAGGGTCCACTTCTAATGTTAGATCTCTCACTCTTTCCACCACATCTGCACTGTTTCCATCCTTCCAAATCATCTGTGTTCATGGGAATCAACTTCCTCCAAACTCTTTTGAATGCTGATATTTTGACCTCCTCCCACAAATCACGAACATTCTTAATGGCATCTAGATGATGAATCCTCTCCAGAAAGTTTTGAATTTATTTTTCCCAGATGCATTAGAGGAATCACCATATATGGCAGCTTTAGCCTACAAAATGTATTTCTTCATTAATAAGACTTGAAAGCTAAAATGACTCCTTGATCCATGGGCTGCAGAATGGATGACGTTAGCAGGCCTGAAAACAACCCTCCTCTCCTCTATCTCCACCAGAGCTTGTGGGGGAGCAGGTGCATTGTTAAAGAGCAGTAATACTCTGAAAGGGATCATTTCTTTTGAGTACTGGGTCTCAAGAGTGGGCTTCAAATATTCAATATTTAAGTTCATGAATATTAAAATATTCAATATTAAATTTCTTGAATATTAAAATTTTCAATAAACCATACTGCGAACAGATGTGTTGTTGTCAAGGCTTTCTTGTTCCATTTATAAAACCCAGGCAGGGCAGATGTTGCTTATTTCTTCAGGGCCCTGGGATCTTCAGAATGGTAAATGAGCACTGGCTTCCGTATAGTCCCCAGTTGCATTAGGCCCTACCAGAGTCTTTGAAGCCAGGCACAGACTTCTCTGCTCTAGCTATGAAGATCCTACAGGGCATCTTCTACCAACAGAAGGCTGTCATGTCTGCATTAAAAATATTTTGTTTACTGTAACAACCTTCGTGAATTATCTTACCAGATCTTCTGAATAATTTGCTCCAATGTCTGTAACAGCACTTAGTGTCACACCTTGCATTTTCACCAGGAAGATGCTAATTAAAGCACTTTCCCTGCCTAGTCCACCAAGCTGTTCCAAGGCTCAAGTGAGATATGATTTGTTAATATACATCATAATCTTTAAAAAATCAAATAAATGCACATTTTAATTGTGAAATGAAAACACAGAAATTTAGGTTAAAATGTAACAAAGATGACATTTACAGTCTCTATAAATTAAAGAGCAGCTCCAAAAACTTTTCACTATATAGCCTCTAAAATAGCTCTCAAGTATGAAAAAAATCCATTGGCACACTTTTCTCTGTTCCCTATTATACAAAGGTAGACACCAAATATCTCAAATTACATGAAAAAGCAAATTCTTAACCGATATACCATTCACCTCAATACACAGCATTCCTCCCATTTCACTTATGTATCAACTGACAAAATCGGAAATCAGAGGATTAGAGATGCACATGGTTTATACTGAATGTAATAACAACAAAAAAACCGAATCTATGAAAACCAACTGAGCATACATTACCTTTGATGAGAAAAAAGAACAAAAGCCACATAACAAAAATATTTCCGCCTTGCATCTTATTTCATAAATTTTCACTAAAAATGTTAAGTAAATATTTTGCTTTCCAGTTCTCCAAACATATCCCAAATTTACTAGTTAGCTCACATCTTACTAAACTCAATTTTATAACCAAAAAACAAGTGTTAAGGGTTAAGTGAAATTCCTGAGAACTACCAGAGCTAATACATACAAAGTTATATGAAAACAGAATTAACCCTTAAGATTCATTACTCAGTCGAGTGTTTTTTTTCCAAAATACTAGATGACAGGATGCCAGATACTCTGAAGAACCCTTCTGCTTCCACAAATTAGATTTTTGAAGCATTGCTGAGGTAGAGAAAATAACTCTCGACTAAAAACAAATAAGGAAAATATTCCTTAGCTCTGCACTGCAGTGAATACAGGATTACTCTGAATGCAGATACCAATGACAGTGCTAATATATACTTAGAGACAGGCCAGCATCAAGATGGTATCCTGGGCCTACACCGAACGTCAACGCTCAAAAAAGAATGAAGTAGTCCAAGGTTGGCTGTGTCTCCTATTTTCCAGCAGTACCAAAGACAAATCCTCTCTGAAGAAAACACCACTTCATAATGCAGTATAAACAAAGATTAAGATGAGACAAAGAGCTCATGATTAAAAATCACCAAGAATACATGAAGGAAAACCACCATAAGTGAAAATCAAAAGAAACACACAGATTTAAACTACAGTGAGATAGAGATGTTGGAATTTAAAATATATATGAAAGCTAATTACTAATTCAAAAAGTAAAGAATACAATCACAACAGTAAGCAACCCTGAAGAAACTATCAGGAGTAAATAGGTAGAATAGATCTGGAAATGGGGAATGGAAGGATTACTGAAAGGAAAAAACTTTTTAAATATGTTAAATAGTAAATCAGACAGATGAGGAGTGAATTAGTGAAATGAAAGACATATTTTATGAAATATTCAGAATTCAATGTAAGAGATGAGAACATAGAAATATTAAAGTCACAAAAAATTAAAGAGAAGTTAAAAAAAAGAAAAATGACCCAATTAGGTCTAACATACATCTAATTGACATAGAGAAAGAAAGAAGACAGCAGAGGAATAACACTTCAAAAGATGAAGGCTAACATTTTTCTGGAACTTATAAAACTAAACAAAAATATAAGCCACAAATCCACAGATCAAGAACATGCTAGACAGATAAAAAGCCTAGATACATCAATGAAAGAATACAACACAAAATAGGAAGACACAATCTTAAAAGCACCAGAGAGAAGAATAAATCATCTATTTAAAAAAATGACAATTCAACAACTATTGGAAATGGGAAAAAATAGATTCATCAAAAAGGTTGAGAGAAAGTAACTATCAAACTAGAATTGTAATCCCCCCAAAATTTTCTTTTAAGAATGAAAATGAAATACATATATTTAAGATAAACAAAACTGAGAGAATATACCAAAAAATGGGACTGAAGGAAATTCTAAAGGACATATTCTAAGGAGATGGAAAATGACCCAAAGAGATGGTAAAAGATATAAAAAATGGTAAATGTATGTAAATCCAAACAGATGTTTTCCATATAAAATAATAACTGTGATGGGGCACCTGGGTAGCTCAGTCAGTTAAGAATCTGCCTTTAGCTCAGGTCATGATCTTAGGATCCTGGGATCAAGCCCCATATAGGGCTCCCTGCTTAGCAGGGAGTCTGTTCTCTCTCTTCCTCTGTCCCTCTCCCTGACTTGGGCACATGCTCTCTCTCTCTCTCTCTCTAATAAATGAATAAAATATTTTAAAAATAATAACCATGATAATATCTAATTTATAAAGAGTTTAAAAAAGAAAACTATAATCATAGAAACTAATAACACATAAGTCATAAGGTAGATGACTAGGTTTAAAGTGAATCCTTATACTGCTCAGAACAGGAGTTAAAACCTCATCTAAAGTAACCATAAAAAGGAAAGAAATATACATCCAGTAATCTGTTGGACATCAGCCTTAGCAATATTTTTATGGATATGTCTCCTCAGGCAAGGAAAACAAATACAAAAATAAACTATTAGAACTACACCAACATAAAATGTTTTTGTACAACAAAGGAAACCATGAACAAAACAAAAAGGCAATCCACTGAATGAGAGAAGATATGTACAGATGAGGTATTAATGTCCAAAATATATAAAGAACCTACTGTTTTTAATGTCCAAATGCAGTAAAGGTTAATGTCCAAAATATATAAAGAACCTATTGTTTTTAATGTCCAAATGCAGTAAAGGCTAATGTCCAAAATATATAAAGAACTTATATAACTCAGCAACAAAAAACCCCAAGAAAACCAAAAAACAAATAATCAAATTAAAAGTGGGCCAAAAAAAATTTAAAAATATTAAAAAAATAAAAGTGGGCAGAGGTCCTGAAAAGACATTTTTCCAAGGAAAACATACGGATGGCCAATAGACACATGAAAAGATGTTCAACATCACTAATCATCAGGGAACTACAAATCAAAACACAATGATGTATCACCTCAGGTCAGTCAGAAATGGCTAGTATCAAAAAGACAAGAAATAACAAGTGATGGTGAGGATGTGGAGAAAAAGGAACCCTTGTGCACTGCTGACAGGAATGTAAACTGCTGCACTACTGTGGAAGACAGTATGGAGGTTCCTCAAAAAACTAAAATAGAAATGCTACATGATCCAGTAATTCCACTACTGAGTATTTACCCAAAGAAAACAAAAACACTAATTCGACTGCACCCCTATGTTTAAGTGTTATTTACCTCAGCCCAGATATGGAAGCCATCTAAGTGTTCATCAAGAAATGAATCGTTAAAGAATTTGTGGTACATATCTACAATGGAATATTACTCAGCCACAAAAAAGAAAGAGATCCTGCCATTTATGACAACATGAAAAGACCTAGAATGTATTATACTAAGTGAAATAAGTCAGACAGAGAAAGATAAATACCATATGATTTTACTCACATGTAGAATCAAAAATGCACCAACCAACCAACCAAAATCAGAAACAGACTCAAAAACAACAGAAAAAAACTGGTCATTGCCAGAGGGGAGGAGTGCGGGAAGATGGGCAAAATAGGAAAAGAGGATAAAGAGGTACAGTTATAAAAATAAATAAGTCACAGAGAAGAAAAGTAGACCATGGGAGTATAGTCAATAATATTATAATTAATATTCTACAGTGACAGATGGAAAATATACTTTTATCATGATGAGCACTGCATAATATATAGAACTATTGAATCACTATGTTGTATACTTGAAACTATTAGAACACTATATTCAACTATACTTTAGTAATAAATTTTTTAAAGTAGAGAAATAGAGTATACATTTTCAGAGAGAAGAGCAAATAAATGAAGTTTTAAAACAATCTCTAGTTATCAAAAAAATACAAGAAATAACAGATGCGTGGAAAAAATATTATAACACAACACAAAATGGTGGAAAAAATTCAAGTTTATCAATGGTACAATAAATGTAAATAAACTACATTCATCAGTTAAAAAAGACACAGCCAGATTTGATTTTTTTATATGCTCAGGTAGGCAATTCACAAAAGAAATGTCTACAACAGAGATATAGAAAGACTGAAAGTAAAAATTAAAAAGAAAAGAAATACCAGGAAAATACCTACCCATAAAAAATAACTACTTTAACATTAGACAGAATAGACTTAAAAAAAAAATTAGGGGGGTGCCTGGGTGGCTCAGTGGGTTGGAGCCTCTGCCTTCGGCCCGGGTCATGATCCCAGAGTCCTGGGATGGAGCCCCACATCGGGCTCTCTGCTCGGCGGGGAGCCTGCTTCTTCCTCTCTCTCTGCCTGCCTCTCTGCCTACTTGTGATCTCTCTCTGTCAAATAAATAAATAAACAAAATCTTTAAAAAAAAATTAGGGATAGTAGAGGGCATAAGACAATAAACAACAAGTCAGTTAACAAGAAAGATTTAATAATTCTCAACACAGAAACAATTGATAAAACAGCCTCAAAAATTACAAGTCAAAAATTGCCAGACATACAGCAAGAAACTACTATGTGTTTATATATTATTTCCAAAGCACAAAAACCAATATTTCTTTATCAATAGAAAAGTTGAGCTTAAAAATATCCAATAAATATAAAGAATATTTCAAAAATACAATTACCAGGCTTGCTATGCTATAAAGAGCTCTGCTACTACAAACTAGAAGATATTCTTTCTTCTCAAGAACACAATGAACATTCACAAAAATTGATCATATATTAGCCTATTAAGGATAGTGCAAGAAATTTCAAAAACCACTATTACAAAGACCGTATTTTCAGGCTACAAAGATATTACGTTTGAAACCAGTAACAAAAATCTTAAATCCCAATTTATTTGAAAATTAAAAGTATGTTCCACATACGTGGGAAAATATATTTGCAAAATACATACCTACAAAATAGCAGAATAAGAATTCCTACATATTAATAAGAAAAGACAATTCAAGAGTAAAATGGCCCAAAAAACTTGTCCTAGCACTTCACACAAGAATATGTCTGGCCAGTGAGCAGGCATATTAATAAAGCACAAGGAATCAGGGAAATGGAAATTAGTAACACAAAGAGATACCATTTTATACTCAGTAGATTGGCATATATTGACAATGCCAAGATCTGGACAAGACTAAGGTGCAGGAAAAGGGTTAACTCAACAGGCCTGAGTTGCTCATACTCGGCAGACTCCCAAGAAAGGTCGGTCTTCAGGACTGGCCTTGGCCAGTTCCTAGGAGATCAGCTCTGAGGTTTCTGACTAATGAGAGTATGCCTGAATCTTTGGGCCATGTTGAACTAGTTTGATCAGTTTATGCCAAAAATGTGACTTATGAGGAAGCCTATTTCTGCTCCATGGGGCTGGAGTCTAAGTGGCCAAGGTAAGTCACACAGGAGCTTCATGCTGACATGACTGACCTCCAATAAAAAGCCTGAACACCAACACTCAGGTGAACTTCCCTGGTTGGCAACATTTACACCTTTCTTCAAACATCACTGCTGGGAGAATAAGGTACATTTGGGACATGTAGAAGCTTGGAGCTGATTTCTCCTGAAAGATACCGCATGTGTCTTTCCCCTTTGCAGATTTTAATCTGTATCCTTTCGCTGTAAAAACCGTAACTGTGAGCTTAACAGCTTTGTCTGAGTTCTATAACTTCCCTAGAGAATCAAGCCTGAGCATAATCTTAGAGACACTAACCCAAGCAGAGATCAGTGAGATTTCTATAATCTCTCGTGGATGTTAAACTGGTTGAACCTATGTGAAAATAACTTAGCATTAGCTTAAGTTCAGCATTTGCATATTCTGCAACTCAGCAATTTTCCTTTTAGGTACACACCCCAGAAAAATTCTTGCTCATGTGATGCTGGACATACGTACAAGAACGGCAACACTGTTCAAAAAAAGCAAATAAATTATAAACAATTAAGATGTCCATTAATAAGAACTAGATAAATTCACACCATGAACTATTAAAGAGCAGTAAAAATGAATGACCTACAACTGTACGTATCATAAATTAGTATCAAAAATTTCACATTGCATGGGAAAAAAGAGGAATCCACAAAAGAAAAATAGATTATGTTACAATATCATGAGAAATCAAAAGTAAGCCAAAAGATAAAGTACTTAGCCATGTATTTATTACTCTTTCAATAAAGGATAAAGGAAAGAAAACCACACATTTTCCTTTTTCCTTTTTTAAGATTTTATTTATTTATTTGACAGGCAGAGATCATAAGTACGCAGAGAGGCAGGAAGAGAGAGAGGAGGAAGCAGGCTCCCTACTGAGCGGAGAGCCCAACCTGGGGCTCCATCCTAGGACCCTGGGATCATGACCTGAGCCAAAGGCAGAGGCTTTAACCCACTGAGCGACCCAGGTGCCCCAAATCACACATTTTCCCTCAGTGTTACCTCTTGGGGGAGTTAATGGGGTAAGGATGAAGAGATAAAAGACACATGCAAGTTATCTGTAATGCTCTAGTTTGGGGGTGAGAGCTAGTCTTCAAATGACCACAATGATCCCCATTTCCTCTTATTCACCCCTTTTTTGTAGTTCCCCTCCACAGCGTACCGGAGCTGGTCTGTATGACCAGGAGGAGAGGAGAGAGGTGATAGTATATCACTTCTAAAATTAAGTTGTGAAAGATACTGCAACTTCTGTCTTGGCAGCTGTTACTCTCTTTTTCAAATTATTATCTCTGAGGGGTGCCTGGGTGGCTCAGTCATTAAGCATCTGCCTTCAGCTCAGGTCATGATCTCAGGGTCCTGGGATGGAGCCCTGCATCAGGCTCTCTACTCAGCAGGAAGCCTGCTTCTCCCTTTCCCTCTCCCACTCCCCCTGCTTGTGTTCCCTCTCTCACTGTGCCCCTCTCCGTCAGATAAATAAATTAAAAATCTTAAAAAAAAAAAAAAGTATTAGCTCTTGGGGAAGCCAGCTGCCATATAGCAAGAGCAGTCCTATAGAGAAGCCCACAGCTGAGAAACTGAGGCCTCAAGAGAACAGCTAGTAAAGAACGGGGGCCACTCATGCTTGGAAGCAGATCCTCCAGACCAGCCATGCTTTCCTATTACTGGAGTCCCATCAAACATCTTTATCAAAACCTTGCCAGAGACCCACAACTTCCCAGTTAAGCCACTCCAGATTCCTGACCTCAGAAACTCTGGGAGATAATAAATGTCTATTGCCTTAATCTGCTAAGTGTTAGAATAATTTATTACACAACAATAAATAATACGCTTGGAAAGGTATTCATGGATATTTACTTATGACTGTTTTATTTCATGCAAAAAACACATAAGTTATATGGATTACTTTGATTTATCAAATATATCTCAAAGGGGGGAAATGAAGTTGCAAATGTCTCCATACATTAATTATAACAGCAGGTTCTTTAACAAATGATTCTTTTGATAGCCTGTAAATGGGTATTCAAGAGGAAGAAAAGAAAAACTCTGGGGCAAAGTCAATTTTCAGCTTTCTTAAACTATAAAAGAGTAAATAAAAATCAAAATTTAAAAAAAACAGCAAAAATTTACAATCTGAAGGATCTTTTATTTTTTTTTTTTTTTTAAGATTTTATTTATTTATTTGTCAGAGAGAGAGCGAGAGTGAGCACAGGCAGACAGAGTGAGTGGCAGGCAGAGTCAGAAGGAGAAGCAGGCTCCCCGCGGAGCAAGTAGCCCGATATGGGACTCGATCCCAGGACGCTGGGATCACAACCCGAGCCGAAGGCAGCTGCTTAACCAACTGAGCCACCCAGGCGTCCCACAATCTGAAGGATCTTTTAAAAACAATCTACAACTCTCTTACTTTACAGAAAACAAAACAGGTTCAGAAACATCGTTAGTTGTCTAAAGTTGATCTCATTTTTCCAAACTTCTTTTACGAGAATATGGTAGGCATAAAGGACACTACATTAAACATTTCCCTGACATCTCTAGAGGTAGAGAACTGTTCAAATAAATGGAAGCTACATTCTCAATTAAAAAAAAAAAAAAAAATTAAATCCCAAAGTTTTCAGTATTTTCTTGAAAACCTACTGTTTCCCAAAGAGTATACAAACCGTGGCAAAAAAAATGAAGTTTAGCAAAAGAATGAACCCAAGGGGCGCCTGCGTGGCTCAGTGGGTTAAAGCCTCTGCCTTCGGCTCGGGTCATGATCCCAGGGTCCTGGGATCAAGCCCCGCAACGGGCTCTCTGCTCTGTGGGAAGCCTGCTTCCTCCTCTCTCTCTGCCTGCCTCTCTGCCTACTTGTGATCTCTTTCTGTCAAATAAATAGATAAAATATTAAAAAAAAAAAAAAAAAAGAATGAACACAAAATTTCAAAGTGTTTATCTCTTGGTATGAAGCAGAGGGGTAGAACAGAGGGTACAAAGTTAGAGTGCCAAGTTATCAGTAAGGCTCCAATGCCAGGGGTAAGTAGCAAGTACATGACAATCCATTATATTTTTATGCTTTTCTTCCTCCCAGTAACATTGTGAAGTCTTAAACAGTAACACTGTCTTGTGTGTGTGTATATATATATATATATATATATATATATATATGGTATTCTACTTAAAAGGAGAAGAGATGAATTATAACTGCCCTTCATATAATTTGTTTTTTTAACAAGAATTACCATGATATGAATGTGAAAATATAGAGCTTTTAAAAATAAGGGATTTTTAGAAATGGCCTTGATGACAAGGCAAAAAAAATGAGGTCTCTGGTTCAAACAGTTTTTCTTCATTAAAGCAAACTGGTCAGGTACAACAGCTCTTAGCAAAGGCTAGCAAATATATACTTGGTATTATAAATCCCAAGTTCTAAAATGAACATTAGCTCAAATGCGAAAAGTAAGAAGTACTACAAACAAGTATTTGTTCCATGAAAAAGCTAATATTAAAATAATTCTAGTCATAAATTTTTTTTAAGATTTTACTTATTTATTTGAGAGAGAGAGAGGGCTGAATGGCAGAGGGAGAAGCAGACTCCCTGCTGAGGAGGGAGCCCAACATGAGACTCAATCCAGGACTCCAGGATCATGACCTGTGCCAAAGGCAGATGTTTAACCAACTGAGCCACCCAGGAGCCCCTCCACTCATAAACTGTACTGCACCATTTCAGAGAAACAATTTTTAAAATATTATGAAGATTTTCCTTTTAGCAATGCTAAAATCCAGAAATATTTAAAAACCATATGGTTGGGGCACTTTGGTGGCTCAAATGGTTAAGCGTCCACCTTTGGCTCAGGTCATGATTTCCAGGTCCTGGGATTAAGCCAACTTCAGGCTCCCAGCTCAGCAGGGATTCTGCTTCTCCCTCTCCTTCTGCCTTTCTCCCTGCTTATGCTCTCTCTGTCTCTATCTCTCAAATGAATAAAATCTTTAAAAAACAACAACAACAACATATTTTTCCACTACTCAAGTATTCTGTGTATTATATAACAGTATAAGCACAGGCTCTCAATCACACACTTACATTTTACATTCTGAAAGAACAATGTTTGAAGACTCACATTACCTGACTTCAAGACTTACTATATAACTAGAATAGTCAAAATCATTGGTAAAAGGACAGGCACAGAGATCAGTGGAACAGAACACATTATTCAGAAACAAACCACACCTATGTGGTCAACTGATTTTCTACAAATGGGCAAAGACAACCCAAACCAAGAATGAGTACTAGTTTATAGGACAAATGAACTAGTTCCTTCAACAAATAAATGGCTCATCTTTAAAGAACAAAGTAGTGTATTAAATAATATAAGATCTCTAGTAACAAAATGCCTGTAGACTTTATCTGGATCCCTGTGGAATAAGGCAACACAAAAAAGATACCTTTTCGTAAGCTATAATGTTAATTTGGTATTAGGTGAAGTTAATGTGTATAGCCAAAAGCTAGAAGCAACTAAGATGTTTCTCATTCAGTGAATCAATAAATAAATTGTGGTCCCTCCAGACCAGGGAATATTATTCAATGATAAAGAGAAATGAACCTCTGTCCTACCCGACATCTGGGAAGAGGGGAGGATGAAGAGTTGACGCATGGGGGATTTTCAGGGCAGTAAAATGACTCTATATAAATAAATTCTGTATATGACAGTGGATACAGAACATCGTATGTTTGTGAAAACACACGCAACTATACAATACACAGAATGAGCCCTAATGGAAACTATAAACTTTGATTAACAATAATGGATCAATATTGGTTCATCAGTTATAACAAACGTAGGGCACTAAAGCAAGATGTTAATAAGAGGGAAAACTACATTTACCATTCTGCCCAATTTTTCCATAAACCTAAAACACAGATCTAAAAATTAGTCTATTAATTTTAAAAAATAATTATCACTATAAAATGGTCAAAATGCTATTACTTCATTCCATTAAAAAAAAAATTATATATATATGTATTTATGTGTACCTACACAGAGAAAAAGAATTAAAATATATTTCTGTGTGGCAGAACTATGGGTCATTTAAAATTTTTTTCCTTTGTGCTTTTCTAAAGTTTCCATAATGAACCCAATGATACATAATGCTTTTTGAAAAAGTAAGATAAATAACTTTTTAAACTATTCAGAAAATTAAATACTTCTGCAAAGCTCACTCCACATAGATTTGTGGCTATAAGCACTGAAAAATCTAAGCTACTTACCTTCAGGCATAATGTTTTGGGTCATCCGTGATCCAGCAGCAGGGGCAATAGTGTTACAATGAATGTTGCTTTTCTGGCCTTCAATTGCAAGGGTATTTGAAAGGCCCAGAAGACCCAGCTTTGCAGCACTATAATTGGCCTGGCCGAAGTTGCCATATATTCCTGAAGCTGAGGCTGTCATGATAATCCTAAAAGGAAGATCAATCTCTCAAAATCTCTTTTCCATGTTTTGATAACACAGCAACTCTAAGCCTTTTATTTTCTTTTTCGGTACTATTACACCCATCAAAGGAAATTCCGTATACTGTCATTAGGTTCCTACAGTCATGATTCATATATGCAAAATAATATTAATAATAGAAGTAATCTTTCAAAATTCAACTACAAGATTTAACTGTTTTAAAAAGAATCCCTAAAAAAAAAAAAAAGATCCCTGATTAAGACCAAATGAATTCAAGTATAAGAATCTATATTCAGGGACACCTGGGTGGCTCAGCTGGTTAAGCAGCTGCCTTCGGCTCAGGTCATGATCCCAGCGTCCTGGGATCGAGTCCCACATCAGGCTCCTTGCTCAGCAGGGAGCTTGCTTCTCTCTCTGCCTCTGCCTGCCATTCTGTTTGCCTGTGCTCGCTCTCTCCCTGCCCGCCTCTGATAAATAAATAAAATCTTAAAAAAAAAAAAAAAGAATCTATATTCATTAGCTACTGAAAACAGCAATAAATATCTATAAACATAAAATAAATGAAAATGTGTAAGTTAAGGTTATGGTAAGAAACATTAGGAAAATCAGTTCTAATGCTTTAGTTTTTCATTACTTTGCCCCTCTCTTTCTGGGTAATATTAAATGCCTCATATCAAAACAATGCCACCTCCAAAATGTGAGCCCATCTCACCCTATTTAGTAGACCAAGTAAAATAATTTGGATCATTTATTTTCAGAAACTGAGAATCAGGAGAAGCTAGAACTGTCCAACAGAAACAGGTATCACAAACAGTTTCCTCTAGGAAATGTGTGTGAAATCCAGGTTAACAGGAAAGAGCCAGCCAGAGTCCATGGAGCCACCTTGTGGCTCTGCCACGTTCCTGGTCACTTGCACAGACACAGACACAGTCCTACAGCTCCCAAACAGCTTCTAAAGACCAACTCATGTCGGACAAGTACCAGTGAGCTAAACACAGCACTCGTCTCTCCTCAGCTGGTCAGTGGACACAGTATCACTATACTTTGGTTAGAGAATGAAGTACAGTTGAATCCTCACCATTTGTATACTGCTAGACTATCAAAATGAAAAGTGGGAGGTGAAAAGAAATATATAAAGTTGGCTGGCTCAGCTAATCCTTGACCAAATGACACCAATTTAATGAGAGGGTACATGCCAAGAGTACATTTTCTTTTTTTTTAAAGATTTTATTTATTTATTTGACAGAGAGAGATCACAAGTAGACAGAGAGGCAGACAGAGAGAGAGAGAGAGAGAGAGAGAGAGGGAAGCAGGCTCCCTGCCAAGCAGAGAGCCCATGCGGGACTCGATCCCAGGACCCCAAGATCATGACCCGAGCTGAAGGCAGCGGCTTAACCCACTGAGCCACCCAGGTGCCCCAGCCAAGAGTACATTTTAAGTCTGCTCATGTCTGAAGAGATCTTCTTCAATGTCAAAGTACTTACCTTTCCCTGTTCACAAGGACCCATGCACTACATTCCCAACCCCCACCCCGAGAGGCACACACAACTCTACCTTCCAAACTTCTGTTTCTTCATATGATCCCAAGCTGCCCGGGTCACTTGGAAAGAGCCTCGCAAATGGACTCTGTGGATTTTATCTAAAACAATAAATTACTTTTATTAGATACTTTGTCAAAAGTTAGATAGGCATGTCTCAGAATCAACATAAGCAATGATTTATTTATACAAAGATGTTTATTTTATACTAGCATTCAAGATCAACTACGGTCATATTGCTCCCTAAGTAAGCATTTTTGCTTATGTCCCAAGTATTTAACCAATCAACAGTTCATACCCATTCTCCCTACAATTTATGATAAAACTACTATAATCCCTATACACATCTAAATGCAATGCCATCTTTAATTTATGCTCACTTCCTATAAAAATCCACTAATACAAACATCCAAGAATTTTACACATAAAACTGGGACCAACACAAACATTAGTTAAAGTGTAACGTGTACAACTGTTGAATCACAATGCTGTGCACATGAAAATAAAAAATAAAAATGTTTTATTTATACTCCACAACTATACCCCAATAACAACTATACTTCAATAATGAAAATTTTAACAAAACAAATAAATTTTTTAAAAAGCATAAGCACAACCTACACAGTTCACTATCCAAAAATGTTTGCCAATTGATATTTCCCTAAACCCATATTTTTACAAGGGTAAATTGCAAATGAGTTGGGGCAGAAGGGATCAGAAAAAGGAGGGAGAGATGTCCGGGGAGAGAGAGAGAGGCCCATCTGTTCTTAGAGATGTCCATCTAATGAACAGACAACTTGGGGAATGATTCAGATAGACAACTCTAGATTTAATTTTACTCTTTTAATTACCAAGTTTTGGGTTTGTTTTTTTTTTAAGATTTTATTTATTTGTCAGAGAGAGAACACAAGAAGGGGGAATAGTAGGCACAGGGAGAAGCAGGCTCCTCGCTGAAAAGGGAGCTTGAGGTGGGACTCGGTCCCAGGTCCCAGGACCTTGAGATCATGACCCAAGCCGTAGGCTGTCACTTACCCAACTGAGTCACCCAGGTGTCCCTAATTATCACGTTTTTAACCACTTTTAAAACTTTGATACTATTTATTTATTTCTGTTTCAGCCTGAAACCTCGACAAATGTTTCCATGGGTATATTAGAAGAATAATGTAAAAGTGACAAAAGGAACTTAAAAAAAGAAAAAGAAAAAAAAGGGAAAGGTCACCAAGGGGTTAGGAGTTGCAAGCTTAGGATGAACCCAGAGGAGCAAAAGGCACACTGTTGCCCCCACCCAGAGCAGAAAAGAAATCAACAACATAAGCCCTTTTGGCCAACAAATCCTATCTTTCTCAGCTTCTTCCTTTACCCAGTGGTTAAATCAGAAAGAGGAAATTAAAAGCCCTTCTTTGCTTAATTCTCAATCACAGAGATGCTTTGCTTCTTCCCAAAGAACTGTGGCGTGCATCCCAGAAGCACGCTTCAACGACAGTGATATAATTTACCTTTGTTTGTGTGCTTCCTGCACTTCCAGCCCCCAGTTTGTTTTAGTTCTGATGGCCAATGAAAAGCAAAGCACAAAGGGCACCTGGATGGATCAGTCAGATAAGCATCTGCTCAGATCATGATGCCAGCGTCCTAGGACCAAGCCCAGCATCCGGCTCCCCACTCAGCAGAGAGTCTGCTTCTCCCTCTCCTTTTGCCCCTCCCCCCCAGTTGTGCGCTCTCTCGCTCTCTCTCTCAAATAAATAAAATCTTAAAAAAAAAAAAAGAAAAGAAAGGTATGAAGAGCAAACAGAAAAAAAAAAGTGATTTATTTAAACCTAATCTTTCCAATGTGCCATTCCTAATGGGATTGTCCCCTACTCACTAGAAGCTTCAAAATTACATCTAGGACCCCACCCCCCACCTCCAGTTCTCAGATCTTGAACATTTTCAGGGCCCCAGACTCCCTTCCATATCCTGCTCTTGTTCTTGAAATAAGATTCACACCAGTAGCCAAGCATGTGGAAGACAAGTTAATACTGCTGGAAAAAGCTAACAACTTCTCAAGAAGAAAAAAAGGAAAACAAATGAAAGACAAAATCTTTCTGCCAAATGACTTAAAAAGTTTTCATTTATCAAATGTTCAAAAGAAAATAGGTTACTTCCAACCATTGTGGTCATTTTCAGTTGTAAAGCTTATTCATCACATTCATCATCCATATTAGCAAAGGCAAAAGTAGGTAGGAGCAGGTTTTTCCTTAAATGTATAAATATCTCAAATATTAAAACACTAAATGGATAGGTATGCTCCGCAGAGACAAATGTTACAAACAACTTACCCCAGTCTTCATCACTTATTCTACCAAAAGAATTGTCCCTCAGAATTCTAAAAACAATGATATAACATAGGTTAGGAGGAGGAAGAGTACCCACTTTTTAATAAAATCAAAAACTTCACATGCACATTATTCTTGAAATGAAAAAAGAAATACTCACCCAGCATTGTTGACCACAACATCTACAAGATAAAAAAAATCCAAGTCACAAACATAAAAACAAGTGTATTAATTTGCAATGGCTTATAGCTCGTATTTCTTTCAAAATTAGGCTTTTTCTCCCCACATGGAAAAGTAAATAATAATAGTAGCAGAAGAGTGCTATCAAAACAGAATTTTATACCTATAGAAAAACAAAACAAAAAACAAAAATCCTGATTCACAAGTATCTCACCATGTCAGAGCTTTCCTCTCAAACTTTCATATGTAAATATTTCCACCTCCACCTTCTGCCAAAATTCTATCAGCATACAGAATTAACTGTTGCCCAACACTTAGGTTCTTAGCATTCAATGGAAACGACAAGTCATCCTCATTTAACTTCAGAACTGGTAAAAGTTTAAAAGATTTTTCTTTGCCACTCAAGAGTCGAAATTCCAAAAAGGAAACAGTTAGAGTTAGAAACTGATAGCCTATCTTAATACAAAATTGCATTCTCATTATTAAAAAAAAACAACAGGAATCATTTTTAAGGCTCAACCATAATCTGGGGGCTGTTCTCACCCTGTTAACTTTACATCTTTGTGGCCTCTATCCCTCTGTGAAATTGTACATAACAAACCCCTTAAGCTCAACCCAACCTAACAAGAAAAACAAATCTATTAGACCAAAAAAAAAGAAAAAAAGAAAAAAAGGCAGAGGGAGTGATGAGGGAGCAGGAGGCTGGCTGAGGACAAAGCAAAAGCTGGCGCCTTGCACCCCCTCTTCACCCTTTCCCCTCCATAAGTGTAGCATCCCTCAGGTACCCCTGACTGCCATAAAATGATAAATAGTTAACTTGCAGAGCTCACAATCCTGCTAGACCGGAGTCTCCCTTGGCTTACAAATGTTCTAAATCTAACAAAGACGATTGATAGCAGGATTGTGACACCTCACCAAAAAGTCTCCCAAAGATCTTAATGTTAATGGCTGGTCTAAAGACAACATTGATCCAGCAGCAAGGGCAAGGTCTCCGGCAGGCCTGGAACATCCTGGCACCTTGTAGGCCCTCTTTAGCATATGAAAACTCCACTGAAACCTCCCTTCCCCTCCCCTTCCCCCAACAGCAGGGTACATAACCTGCCATCCCTCACAACCCGGGGCAGCAGCTCTTCCTGCCCACGGGTCCTGTCCCCGTGCTTTAATAAACCACCATTTTGCACCAAAGATGTCTCAAGAATTCTTTCTTGGTCATCGGCTCCGGACCTCAGCCCACCAAACCTCACCTAGGTTCTAGAACTTCATCAGGAGCACATCTGAATTACAAAAATTAATGTTTTCTAGAATGTAAAGATGCTGGGCTTTTCCATAGTTTGCACATTGAGGGAATGTTTCCCTGAAGTAATTCAATACCTTTTACTAAAAATTAAAAAAACTTAAAAAAAATTTTTTTACTAAGAATGTGTGGAACTAAGCCAGGAAGATTATCTAGAGAGGGACAAACTCAATGACGCATTTGAAACCCTTCTCAAAAATAAAGATTTTTATTACATATACTTCATCTTAGTTGATTCACAAAGCATTGAATCCTTATGATCCAAATCATAATTATCTAAAAGATTCCATAGGATCCTCTATTGCCAAAATGTTTCTTTTATAAACACATTTGGGGTAGAATTCAGTTTTCACAAATAAGAAAATGAGAAAATGCTCATAATTTTTCAGGAGTTTTTAAATCCAAAAAACTATGAAACAAACTCAACACATTTTTGCATTAAAAAATGCCACCTGGAGACTATTGGGAAATAAGGTAGGGTGTGTAAAATAATTAATTTGTAAAAGCAATTGAAAAACTTAGCTATATAAATAACTATAGATCGTGCTCGCTTCGGCAGCACATATACTAAAATTGGAACGATACAGAGAAGATTAGCATGGCCCCTGCGCAAGGATGACACGTAAATAACTATAGATAAATAAAACCTTGGTTATAGAAAAAAGGAATTTTTTATAAACAAAAGAAAAATTGAAAAATTTGTTTAAGAAAGTAGAAGCTGCTCTGTTAGTACATTAACACAAAGAAACATCACCTATTCTTCCAAAAGCTTCTAGTGCTGCCCTCACAATCTTCTCTCCCGCTTCCACTGAATCTGGAGGAAAGGAAAATTAGCACAAAACATCAGTACTATCCCTCTCAAATAACTCCTAAATTCTGGATCAGAGCACATGACAGATACTATTCACTCAACAGAATTCATTTCCCCCAAAACAAATATATATTGCAGGCACATAACAAATTGAAATACAGATGATCTAATGTTACAAAGGAAATGCAGCCCCTAAAATAATTATTTAACCTGCCAAAAAGAAAAAAAAAATGGAGAGGGGAATAAAAAAATTTTTGGCCAATACTATCTAATACAACACCGTCTCATACAAATTTCTGTGAGGATGGAAATGTCTTATTTCTGTAGTAATACTGTAGCCACTATCCATGTGTGGCTACTGAGCCCTTGAAATGTAAGCAGTTTGACAAACAAAGTGACTATTTGTTTAATTTGTATTTAATTTTCAATAGTCACAGAGGCACTCCCTCTACAAGATGCAAATCAGAATTGAGAAGGGAGACGGGGGGGGGGGGGGGGGGGGGGGGGGGGTACATGTTTAATTTGAAAAAGCAGGCTCAAAGCTCAATAACTACATATGGAAACAAACCTACTATTTGTACATCACTAAATACAAAAAGCAAAGCTCAACAAAATAGAGTGGGCTTTCTTCTTTTCTGCTCATCAGCCTAGGGAGAGACGCTCACGTCCCCAGAGTTGTGTGTCAAATAGCCAGGTATCAACATCCCACTGTCTCTCTCTATATTCTCTGCAATCCCTGTGGAGGAGCCAGGAAATAGATTCCCTTCCCTGAGAACCACAAAGATCTGCCAAAAGAGGCACCCCGCTCAAGAAGGGAGAAGTAGGAGAAGCCTGCATATGCAGGGAAATCTTGGGAGCAGAGTACGGATAAGAGACCTTTGAGAAGTGAGAACCCGACAAGGCCATCCACAGTTTTCTTCACATGCAGGTGCCCAGCCCTTGCCATGGTTATGCAAGCCTCTAATTCTTTGTGTGAAAACCCTTCACACTTGGAAATCTGCAGGGCCTTGTTTTCCTACCTGCATCTTGACTGATTGATATTGGTTGTATACCAACACTACGGGAAGAGGCAAGGGAAGGAGTCTGGAATTTTTCTCATTATAAAATAGATTTTTTTAAACTCCAGAATTTAAAAAAAAAAAAGTTGAAAACATTTTTGTAGATCCTCAGTGAGAAAAGAAGACACTAAAATATCTGTCTCATTACTCCATAGAACACTTAAAACAAATCATATCCTATTTCCCTTCCTTTCAAATTTCAAAATCAAGAGACTGGCAATCTAATTTTACCTCTGGCTAATAAAAACAATCTAATTTACAGAAAAGTCAATAAGCACTCGTTTTTTAAAGTAAATCTGTTCAAGAAGGTTCCTTACAGATACTATTAGACTCAATACATCAAATGCTGTTTTCCTGGTGGCTTTAATGCCTAACTTTTACTCTTAAGTTTTTATAAAGGAAAGAAAATCACATATAGCAATGATTACATGTGCAAAATGGAACTTAGTGTTTGGTTACCAGAAAGGAGGCATTTTCTTCCGATGCTACATTACCACACGAATTTTCCTAAAACAATTCTTAAAAGAATCTAATGTCATTCTGTAGAAAATAACCTAAAACCTTTTAGCTAAAACGGGTCTTTCAAAACAAAAGCATATTCCTATCCACATCATTAATAATTTACTGATTTTATCATGTGCTTATTAATAAAAATGTTAAATAAACAATATGCTGAAAGTTAAGACTCGTGAAATAATCTACATCAAAGGTTTTTAAAAGCCTCATATATTATATAAAATAGATAGCCAAACAGATGTGGCTGACTCAGAGAAAATCTAATCTCATAATCACACTGGAACGATACATTTGCCCAATGATTATTAATGTGAGCAACAGCGTGAATTGAAGGAAAAGGCAAAAAACAGCATGGCGCTTTCAAATACCATACCATAGTTGGCCACGGCTTTTCCACCTTTACTTCTTATTTCTTCAACAACCTTGTCAGCAGCGGCTAAGGAGCCTTTACTCAACCCCTTCATGTCCCCTCCCAAGTCATTCACTGCAATGCAAAAACAAACAAGAACTCATTTTTAAACCTCAAAATACGAACTGAAATAAAATGCCACTTTGAGTGTATCTCTTCTGTCACCTCCTCCATTCCTTCCCACTCTACCCCTGTCTTCTGTAACATGCCAAGAGATAACATACTTTCAACCATGCTTCTTTGTTTCTAGAGAGAGAGATAAAGCAGCAAAAATATTTAAATGCAGGTTCAGCTCATGAGATTTTAAACTTTGCAATGCTTTTCCTCTTTTGAAAAGAAAAAGAAAATGATTCAACCCACTTTGAGCAAAAAAGAATACTCATAAAACTTACTGTATCAGGGTCTACCATGAAAGAAGTAAACATTTGTTAAAAGAGATCAGAAACATATACAGAAGTCATAAGTGTTCAGCCTCTAATTGGTATCATGACTCCACTGTTTGGTGTTTAACAACTGACCATACTCACCGCATTAAGATCTCGCTGTATCCAACTGTACAAACACTGATCAAGCATTTACTATTTGTAAGGAAACTGTACTACTGAGGTGCCTGGGTGGCTCAGTGGGTTAAAGCCTCTGCCTACACCTCAGGTTATGATCCCAGCGTCCTGGGATTGAGCCCCGAATCGGGCTCTCTGCTCAGCAGGAAGCCTGCTTCCTCCTCTCTCTCTCTCTGCCTGCTCTCTCCCTACTTGTGATCTCTGTCTGTCAAATAAATAAATAAAATCTTAAATGAAAAAAAAAAGGAAACTGTACTACAGAGGGACACTAAAATGTAGGAGGATGGCACTGGTCCTTAAAGGCTTTCTCATCTACTGAACATTGAGTATGGGTTGGCTAGAGTAATACAAAATTTGCAACAAGTACATAAAGACCAACAGAACTAAATAATGGGGACAAATAAAGTTAGTGTACGTCACAATTTAAGGTAAAATTTACAAAATAACATGCTAAAACTACTAAGAAGATCCACAGATCAATTCCAAATAACTTGAAAAAAAAAATAAATAAAAATGCTTCAGATAAATAATTTACATTGCAAAATGAACATTTTTTTTAAGATTTTATTTTTTTACTTGACAGAGATCACAAGTAGGCAGAGAGACAGGCAGAGACAGAGAGAGGAGGAAGCAGGCTCCCCGCTGAGCAGAGAGCCTAATGAGGGGCTTGATCCCAGGACCCTGAGATCATGGTCTGAGCCGAAGGCAGAGGCTTAACCCACTGAGCCACCCAGGCACCTGCAAAATGAACATTTTGTAATAACATAATTACATAAGTTTAGAGGAACAACAATAAAAAATTAATCAAGAAATGGCAGGGTAATATACTAAAATTTAAAGCCGTTTAATATTACCAAACTGATGTTTGCCACATCTGGGGTAAAAAACAAGATTTTTTTTTTCTTTTAAAGAATCTCTCTCTCTCTCTCTCTCTCTTTTTATTCAGGTGTTGGCTGGATGGGGTTGGGTGGTTGAAGATAAGGGAATGAGGCAGGGAAAAAGCCAATGCCAAACCATACTGAACATCTGCTATGTCAAATGTGTTTTCACATAACTTTTTTAAGGAAAAGGGTTTTTCAGAAGGTGGACTGGAATATATTTTTCTACCAGTGTAGTCTTATTGTCTTACTGCAAATAAAAACTGGTATAAAGACACAAAGTAATGGAAAGAGGCTTACATTATTGCTAAAGAGATGAAAAAAGATTCTCAACACTAAACTCTTAATTGTTCATTTCTGTGCAATTACTCAAATGACAGGAAACAACTAGTAAAAAATAGCAGGAGTTTAAGACTCACAGCTAACAGTCTTGTAAGAGCCTTTTTAACTAAGTAAAGCAAAGTTCAAAAGCAAATTGGCGAACGGGATATTTGGAAAGAATTACTCCATTGTGCAATGGAACATTACCCTCAAGTGGAAATTGTTCCAAATGCAACCAAACAGGTTAAGCACTGAAGCTGTGTAAGTAACTGCCTGAGATCAGAGCCATACAGCTAAACAGCATCAGAACAGACTTATTCAAGACAAGGCTCCACATCAGAGTGTACTCAATGAACACTGACCCCATTCATCCTGCCACTGTCACCAGACCTAAATCTCAGGGTGAAAGCCTGGGAGAGCAACAATGGGAAAAGATCGTTTTGCAATTACATGCAAAGAGAAACCTACCCGTACTATGTGACACTGTTACCATTAAACGGATGGCTAAAATTCTAAGCAATAATAATAACCAAATAGAGTTTTAAAATACCATTTGTACCTCATACTGGTATATGTATACTTGACATTTTCAAAATACCACTGGGTACACTGCAGCCTTTGATCTCCACAGAGCTTTTGAAATGTTGGCAGAACAGCTGTTTCCAGTTTCACAGATGAGAAAAGTCGGGAAGGCCTAGGGAACATGCCAGAGGAGCCAAGGCTATAGGAAATGGCAAAATCCAGACTAGAACCTACACCTACCACAAAGCCACTCTGTTCCTCTAACATTGGAAGCAAGTTTCTTTTATCCAAAACAGAACACAATTTTTTCCACTAAACCAAAAGGGAACAGCACAGAGTTGCCATACTCTTTCCATTGTTAGCCTGGAAGATACACTCACTCTCCTTTATCAGAAAGCTTCTCCAGAGCGGCCATCAGTGTTTCTAAATATGTGAAGGGCCACAAAGTGCAGTGGTAGTTTAGAAAGCAGGGTCTTAAATTAGGCTCCTGTACCTGATTTTCTTTGTCTGAATAACAAGATGGCATCAAAGGTATCCTTACTGAGAGAAGAAATGGAAAATGAGAAACTGATCATCCCGAGTTCAGTCGTTGGACCTCTTCTCCTGCTCATCTGTACTCACTACCCAGGTGATGTAATTCAGTCTCCTGGCTTTGGATACCATCTATAAACCGAGAATATTCTGATGTAGTTGCAACCTGTCCCCCAACGACATCGGCTCGTGGGCCACTGTCTACTGAGTATCTCCTTCTGAAAGTCTAGCAGGAACATCTCCTCCCTCCCCATCTGACCCTCCTGTGGTCTTTCCCTATCTCAGTAAACGGCCTCTCAATATTCCTCCTTCCCTCGCAACCCACATCGGCAAAACAGCAAACCCCGCCCTATCTACCTTCAAAATATACCTAGAATTTAACCTCTTTGCCCCACCTCCACCCCTACGACCTATTTAAATCACCACTCTCTCTTCTGTGGATTATTGCAGTAACTTGATAGGACTCTCTGCTTTCTCTGCTTTAATGGAAAAATCATTAAGATGCCCAAGGAGAGTTAATGGTACGCAAGCCCCAGAGACCTCACCATCCTTCCCCACCTGCATTCTTGCTCCCCCACTGTTATTCTCTACACAGCAATCAGAACCATCCACTTAGAGCTTAAATCAGATCAGACTGTTGCTCTATTTACACTCACCAATGGCTCCCCATCTCCAACAGGGTAAAAGCTGGTCCGGGCTCAGAGCTAAAGGATCTTCTGCAATCTGGCTCTCCGCAACCTCTCAGTTCTCATCTCCTGGTTTTGTCCCCTTTGATGACCTTGCTCCAGCTGCATTGGCCCTCTGACTGACCCTGAACACAAATGAGCCTACTCCTGACCCAAGACTGATGCACTCACTAGCTGGGCCCCCGTCACAGGCTCCTGGGCCCCACATCTCAGTGGCACAATCCCTCCCTGCCCCCAGGTCCCTCCTCAGAGTTCTCTTCCAGGCCATTCACTAAGATTCTTTCTCCACAAAACTCTTAGTTAGCTGACAGAGTTTTACATAAGTATTTACTGTGTTTCCCCAAAGCTCCCCGCTCCAAACTAGAATGTAAGCTCTGTGAAAACAGGGACCCCATCTATTCTATCCCCCACTCTATTCCTTCGGCTCCTAGAACAGGCTTGCTACATGACAAACACCCAATAAATAACTGTTGGATCAATAAAGGAGTCTATGTGATGATATCTACTAACTGTATAAAGAATTTTTAATTTTTCTATCATTTAAAAATTATAAACAACCCGGGGCTATAGTAGAGCTATCTTTAAAAGGTTGCCTCCCAACACCTGGGTTCGTGAAAGTCCTAAGAAGCATCTGGGGAAGGTGTGGGCATTGTATGTATAGCTCATTTATCATAAGCTGGAATCCACATGTACCTTCTTGCGATCCTTCTCCATGTGTCATATAACCCATTCACTTAATCAGCATGTTATGTCCTTTTTTCCCATTTATTTATTTATTTATTTATTTATTCAGCCATTTAATTTAAATTCCAGTTAGTTGGCATACAGCGCAATATTGGTTTCAGGAGAAGAGTTCATCACTTACACACAACACCCAATGCCCATCACCACAAGTGCCCTCCTTAATACCTATCCCCCATATAGCCCATCCCCCACCCACCTTCTTCCATCGCCTCTTACTTTCTTCTCCATAGTTGAGTCTCTCATGATTTATTTCCCTCTCTTTCTCCCTCTCCTACATTCGTGCATTTTCTTTCTTAAATTCCACATGAATGGAATCACCTGTTACTTGTCCTTCTCTGATTGACTCATTTCACTGAGCACAGCACGCTCTCGCTCCATCCACATCACTGCAAATGGCAAGATGCCATTCTTTTTGATGGCTGGGTAGTATTCCTGTGTGTGTGTGTGTGTGTGTGTGTCTTTGTTATCCACTCATCACTCGATGGGCATGTGGGCTGTTTCCATAGTTTGGCTATTGTTGATAATGCTGCTCTAAACATCAGGGTGCATGTACTCCTTCGAATATGTATTTCTGTATTCTTTGGGTAAATACTTACTAGTGCAATTGCCGGATGGAAGGGTAACTGTTTTCAGCTTGGTGAGGAACTCCCGTATCATTCCCCGGAGTGGCTGCACCAGCTTCAGCATGTATGTCTTAAGTGATCGCTAAGCAAAGCACTGAGTTTACACTGGAGAGAATACATCAGTGCCTAAGGTAGACCCTTTTCTTTAAGGATCTAAAATAGAAACACGTTTATATATAAGGAGGCTAGGATGCCCTTGCCTGAGCAAGACCTCAGGCTCACTTGGACATTCCAGGTCCTAAGCAAAGGGCCTCACACACGACAGGCAGTCCCTACCATTGGCGCCATTCTTTTCCCTTTACAAAGGCCTTTAGTATTTGTTTTTGTTTTTTTTAAGATTTTATTTATTTATCTGACAGAGAGAGAGACAACAAGAGAGGGAACACAAGCAAGGGGAGTAGGAAAGGGAGAAGCAGGACCTCCTGCCAAGCAGGGAGCCCCACGCGGGGCTCAAGCCCAAGACCCCGGCACCATGACCAGAACTACAGGCACAGCCCAACAGCTGAGCCACCCAGGTGCCCCAGGCCTTTAGTTTTTTGTTTTTGTTTTTTTTTTATTTTATAAACATATAATGTGTCATTAGCCCCAGGGGTACAGGTCTGTGAGTCGCCAGGTTTACACACTTCACAGCACTCACCATAGCACATACCCTCCCCAATGTCCACAATCCCACCACCCTCTCCCGACCCCCTCCCCCCATCAACACTCAGTTTCTTTTGTGAGATTAAGAGTCTCTGATGGTTTGTCTCCCTCCCAATCCCATCTTTTTTCATTTATTCTTTTCTTACCCTCCAAACCCCCCATGTTGCATCTCTACTTCCTCATATCAGGGAGATCATATGATAGTTGTCTTTCTCCGATTGACTTATTTCACTAAGCATAATACCCTCTAGTTCCATCCACGTCATCGCAAATGACAAGATTTCATTTCTTTTGATGGCTGCATAGTATTCCATTGTGTATATATACCACATCTTCTTGATCCATTCATCTGTTGATGGACATCTAGGTTCTTTCCATAGTTTGGCTATTGTGGACATTGCTGCTATAAACATTCGGGTGCACGTGCCCCTTTGGATCACTACGTTCGTATCTTTAGGGTAAATACCGAGTAGTGCAATTGCTGGGTTATAGGGTAGTTCTATTTTCAACTTTTTGAGGAACCTCCATGCTATTTTCCAGGGTGGCTGCACCAGCTTGCATTCCCACCAACAGTGTAGGAGGGTTCCCCTTTCTCCGTATCCTCGCCAGCGGGGATTTTCTGACATGTTAATTTTAGCCATTCTGACTGGTGTGAGGTGGTATCTCATTGTGGTTTTGATTTGTATTGCCCTGATGCCAAGTGATGTGAAGCATTTTTTCATGTGTCTGTTAGGCCTTTAGTTTTTGATGTCACTTAATCCCCACCATAATTCTCAAAGTTTGATAAGGTGGCTACTAAAGTGTAAGAGATCATATGGTTGGGCAGCATAGCCAGGACTGGAAGCCCAACCTGACTTGGAAGGCAGTGTTTTTCCCACCACCGTTTCCCTTTCAGCTGTGAGAATCACACAGGGCTTGGAAACACAGACTCTGTCATCAGGCCCTGGGAACCTAAGAGTCTTCTTTTCCAGCCACTGTGTAACAGCAGCACAGGCAAGCAATCATGTCCATCTTAAAGGATTGTGATTTCAATGACCGAAGGTGCTCCTTCTCCAGTTCAAGAACTGAAAAGGTTCTGCCTTTCTAATGGTCAAGAGAGGTTCTTCCTGCTGAGTCATCTTTCTGCTCATGCCCTCAAGAGAAAACTTAAAACTCGGAGTCCTGCCTATGGCTCCTGAGAAAAGTCCAAAAAATTCCAGTGTCAACATTCACAGGCATGTAAAACCATTTCCTGTAAGATATAATTTAGACAACACTGAACATCCCTTGTTGTAACCAGTTCTTATACCCAGACTGCAATCTCCCACAATTCTTTCTATTATGGGATATGAAACACAGCAATCATATTAACATGAAGTCAGAGAGTATCCTTTGTGATGCTTGGCCAAGGGACTTCCCCTGGCCAAAGAAACAGGAGTGGCAGTGGCAAGCTAAGAAGAGACTTAGGAGCCATCATGGATCCACTGGTTTCCTCCCTCTGTCCCAAGAACAACAATGTCCCAGACAGAAGCTGCTCCTTTAGCTCAGATCCTGAAATTAGGAAGACACTGAGAGCAGAGACACTGGACGCTAAAAGGCCACAAAAGCATGAAATAATTCTTTACTGTTATCAGACATTGAAATTTGTGTGTTAACCCAGCATAAGCCAGCATAAGGTGACTTACATGAAAAACAAACTACTCTACCCTTTTGGTCTTACTTCTTAAGGAACTCTGAGCTAGTCATAACATTAGGAGGAATCACTTTTTCATAGACAAGATACTCTGATGTCATACCCACCCAGGTTTATTTATTCCTCTACTTTTTCTTACTCATGTAAAAAATACACTGGGCAGAACAAAAATTAACAAAGAAGAAACAGTAGTGTATGTAATGCAAGCTAGAAACAGGTATCTGAAAAGCTAAAACTAGGGGGTAGCAGTGGCCAGGGAGGAACACAACTTGCAGCTGGTCTAGAAAGTTCACAGGTAGGTCACAGAAAAAAAAACAGTAGAAAAAAATCCACCAAAAGCTAAGCCATTTCAACAGACTGACTTTCCCCTTAACCAAACGAAATCTGGCTCTTCAGCCAAGTATGACAAATGATTTTGCAAGCCCTTAACCAAACGAAATCTGGCTCTTCAGCCAAGTACAACAAATGATTTTGCAAGACACAGAACCTGTCCTGCTGGACTTCACCAGCACTTGCTGCAATGACAAAATAAAAAGACATACAAGACCTTTTTCTCTTTTTGTTAGAATTTTAAAGCTCCTGTTCTGAATTTAATAAACTCAAGAGTAAGAGATCAATACAGGAAAAATGACCCACATGAACACACGATGCTGTAAAGTTTTTACAAAATAAGTTTATAAACTAAGATTATATCTTAATCCCACACAAAAAAAGGAATTTATTTGACCAATCTCAAAAGACACACCTTCCCCACCCCAACCCCCTCCAAGAAGAATCTATGTCAAACAACAAAAAAGGACCAGTGAACAAAGTACCTTCTCTGCACAAGGAAATAGTCTAGGTCCTTTAGAAGATACAGAAGATAAAACCCACACAGACCTGAGCAGGAAAAAAAAGGTAACTAAATCAAAAGTTATAGGGTAAAAATATTAAGCAGCAGCAACAGAAATAAGAGAAAAAACAGGAACATGGGACTATGAACCTTGACAATGAAGCATCTTGCGAAAATCTGGCAAAAGGGGCCTGAACGGAGCCCACGCCCCCTGGCTAAATACCAAAATAACAAAACTGGTGCTTGCCACAAGGAGCAGAGATATGCCTTTAAACAAGGAACATCCAAAGATTCTATGTCCCTTACATAAAGATAAGCTACATATCCACCTGAGGGAGAAGAGTATAATTAAATGTCCTGCTTGCATGTTCTTTATCTAGAAAACCAGGGTGCCTGCTTACCCTTTTGTTATACATGTCTCCAAACACAAATTGGGGGAAATTTATCTCTCTCTGTGCCTTAGTAAGAGGTAGAAAAACGGTCATTATTAAGCCCTTGTGGGCCAACAATTTTATCTCAACAAAGAGACTAGTAAATACTAGGCCCTATCGTCTGCTCTACCTACTATGTATCCTGCACTGAGCACTCGTTCAGTTACTGTCCAACAAGGCTTGGCGGCAGACAAATCCACTCCCGCGTGCATACCACATCATGCCAGACCAAAACATTTAAATTATTAAAACCTCGCACCTTGTGATCCTTCAATGCAGCGTCTTCCAACTGATGACCATAATAAAATTCATCCAACTGTCCCTTCAACGAAAACTTTAAAGATTTGTTGGTAAAAACTTCCCGAGGAAAAATTTTGATGAAAGAGATTTACAAAGAAACAAAAAAAGAACAAAGAAACATACTTTGGATTCCCTGAATCCAAACTTCTTATTTTTATCAATATATTTATACTTAAAGGGATTCATTCTGCATCAGCCTTCTGTCTCAAAAAATTACAGCTCACAGTTTACCAAATTCAAGAATTTCCTTCTGTACAATGAATGGGTGACCACCTTATCAATTCTGTTCAGCTTCAGACTCTGCGGAACTAGTCTACTTTAAAAAAGTAAATTAGATGGGGCGCCTGGGTGGCTCAGTGGGTTAAAGCCTCTGCCTTTGGATCAGGTTGTGATCCCAGAGTCCTGGGATCAAGCCCCGCATCAGGCTCCCTGCTCAGCGGGGAGCCTGCTTCCTCCTCTCTCTCTGCCTGCCTCTCTGCCTACTTGTGATCTCTGTCAAATAAATAAATAAAATCTTTAAAAACAAAAAAAAAAAAAGTAAATTAGAAAGTCAGCCTCAAGGAGGAATACTTTGGCCAGCAGAAGAAATAATGAGGATGAAATCTGACATTGACAAATGATTTCACATAAAGACAAAGGTGACTGACTTGTGTGGACGGTACTTTCAATCCCAGCTACTCGTTAAAAAGGAAATTTTATCAACTTACCAACAACGGATGCTCCTCTTTCTGCAAAAGCCAGGGCATAGGATCGGCCCAGTCCTAAAAAAAAAAAAACAAAGGCATCAAGAGAGTTGAACAAATGTTAGCAATTTTGGGGTCCATTCAAATCAACCCCTATTTTAAAGTAACCAGCAAGGGGTGCCTGGGTGGCTCAGTAGGGTTAAGCTTCTGCCCTTTGGCTCAAATCATGATCTCAGGGTCCTGGGATCCAGCTCCGCATTGGGCTCTCTGCTCAGCGGAGAGCCTGCTTCCCCCCACTCTCTGCCTGCCTCTCTACCTACTTGTGATCTGTCAAATAAATAAATAAATAATCTTTAAAGTAAGTGGCCAGCAATTAACTACATTATAATGATAGGACCTCTCCCCATCTAGCTCACCCTCTTCTACTTACAGAGGTCAGAAAGCTTAAAACCGTATTTTCCACCTATTCTGCCCACCATTTCCCAACCTCCTACCCCGATGCTAGGAGGCTCCAAGGTTCCACCGTTAAAGGCATTTCCACTTCTGGAAGGTGGAAATGAGCCAAGTTAGCTTATGGTGACTTCTGGCTGTCACCACTGGTTAAGGAGCTGCTTTCCGAAATCTTCCCAGGTATTAAGAAACAGTGTGTGTAGTTCTTGATTGAGCTCCCTCTTGATCAAGCTCCAGCTGGCAGCTTCCACTCTTTAGACCCTTGGTACTGTGTGGCTATTTGGACTGTAGCAGTTCCAACAGCAGCCCCCGAGTTAGGAATTCCCTCCTGAACCAGTTACCATGGTTCCACAAGTCATTGCAAGACAAAATGTCAAATACCCAACTGCCTGTAGTAGTTTTGTTTTGTTTTTTTTTTAATTCTTTAATTTTATTTTTTTAAGTAGACTCTATGCCCAACATGGGGCTTGAACTCATGACCCTGAGATTACAAGTCACATGCTCCACCCACTGAGCTAGCCAGGCATCCCCTAAATACCTGTATTAAATCCTTTCCTGCTTCAAATATCTAGTGATTTCTATATCCTGTACCAAACCTTGACTACACAATTACCAAACACAAGAAATATTTATTTCAGACTCAGAGGTACAAGGTGTAAATTTGTTATCCAAAATATATACATATACTTATATAGGTTTTAGAGGTACAGAGTATCTCAGGATAAATATATATGAAATGGCAATTATGAAGTTACCTCTGGAAAGAGAACTGTGTAACTAGCAACCAAGGGTGGAAGACTTACTTCTATATTATTTAAATCATTTTAACATATATATATATATATCTTTTTCATTTAAATTACCTGATAAATTTAATTAGTAGCTTATATTTAATTTAAATTGATAAAGCAGCATACAAATAACAAATTAAGATTGCTAAAAGTATCAGGCTCTTCTAAAAAGAACCCAAAAATATAAAATTTTCCAAAACTGAAATATATCACCAAATAACTTATTTTAGAAGCTAATTCACTTTGAATGGGTAAGAGAGACTTTAGCCAGACACTCAAGGGAGGCTATCTGTTAAGTGTCTGCCTTCGGCTCAGGTCATGATCCTGAAGTCCTGGGATCGAGCCCCCCATCTGGCTCCCAGGGAGCCTGCTTCTCCCTCTGCCTGCTGCTCCCCTTGCTTGTGTGTGCTCTTTCTCCAAGTAAATAAATAAATCTTTAAAAAAAAAGGGGAAAAGTCTTCAGCCAATACACGTAACTTAAGTCCTCTCATATCTTATCAGATCAAGGCTGAAGCACGTGTTCTAAACATTGTTGTTTTTAAGGAAATCAAAGGTTTATGACCAGAAGATCCTGGAATGCAAAATTAATGGTAACACAATAGAAAATCAATGGATGAAAGGAATGGGGTGAGTCGCTGGTAGAGAGAGTGACCTAATTTAATAAGAGAACTGTCTCAACTTAAAATCAAGTTATATAGTTCTCTCAAAAGATAATGTAAATGATGTTCCTTTATCATCAAGGCCGGTATAAACTATACACAAATCTGCATATAAAGTCAAAAGTGACAGTCTCCTTTCTTTTCCCTCCAACCCCACTAACTCATTAACAGATTAGGAAGGACCCTTGCATAGTGTTTATATAAACATTATTTAATACTTTATGTCCATTAGTCTGCCTCTCCAATTAAACTAGAACGTCCTTGACAGCTGAGACTGAATATGTCACGCTTTTGTATTTCCCACACAACCCAGCACAGCTTCAGAGTCAAAGGCACAAAAAGTTAAATCCAAGAGCCTCCATTTCATCATAATCTCTTAATTCCCTCACATCTTCCTAATTCTTAATTCTCTTCTCACCCACACCTAAATTCACTGCCAATCACTCTTCTTCATTTCTTTTTTTATTTGACCTTAATTTCTTTAACACTGTCAAATCTCAGTTGACTCTTAACTCAAACTGGTCATTTAGGGTTAGGTAGTTTACACTCCTAAGTTAACAACAAAGCCCCTGAAAATAGCTCCCTAGACTATTTCCCTTTCCAGCTTTACTCAGAATCTCCAGCTACTCACACACTTCTCACTAGTTCCAGATGCAAAATCTGTGCTCTCAAAACCCTCTGAAATTCAAAATGACTGGACTTCCTTCCTTCTTCCATGGCCCAAATCCTCAACTTTCAACAGTTACATTCCCAACAACCACTTCAGTCAATCAATAAATGGCTATTATACCCTGTTATTCCCCTGTTATACCACCAACCACGGCAAAATACGCCAGCTGAAGTACTGTGCTTGGCTTGATAAGCACAGAGAATTGTGTGGACAATCCTATAACTCTCCTTCCAGGTCTCCCAATAAACTAATCTGTATTTCAAGCTAAACAACAGCACCTGAATAGTGCAAATATATATAGAGATATAGATTTTTTTTTTTAAGATTTTACTTATTGATTTGAGAGACAGAGCACAACCAAGGTAAGCAGCAGAGGGAGAGGGAGAAGTAGGCTCCCTACTAAGCAGGGAGTCCGACTCAGTCCCAGGACCCTGGTATCATAACCAAAGCCAAAGGCTGACACCCAGGTACCCTGATAAATTTCTCTTATCTGTAGAATAGGAGTGGGTTGGAGTCAAACTAATTCTCAAATCAGGCCCTGCAGGCATTCATGGATACCCTCCTGGGATGTTCAGCACTGACTCAGTTATATGGGTATGAATCTCTAAATGAGAAACCCAAGACCTCAAGGACAAGTCTCCATGATAGGAATGCAACTTGATCTCTGTCTCCGTTTTTCAATGATGACCTAGGACAGTCTCAACTTCACTACAAAATTATTTATCTCCCTCAGATCAGCAAGAGTTGGTGACCATACCATAATCCAGGCAAGGGAAAGTCTGCAGGGCTCTATAAACAGGAGGTACTAAGTCCATTATTGTCTACTCACAACTCATTAATGATTCACAAGATCAGTTTAGGAAGTTACAGTGTGCATTTACTTAGTGAAATAGAAAATTTTAGAGGGTACTTCATTTACCATGTATCATGTCATGAATGGTGTATTGGGTGTCCTGGGTCATGGTGCAAAAGGTATTTCAAACTGCAAATCACTCACTATTTAAACAGGCTTACAACACTCAATGCATCACTTAATTATTTCCATCAAAGGCAAAGTGTAAACAAAATGCTCTCCAGGGGCACCTGGGTGGCTCTGTTGGTTAAGCAACCAACTCTTGATCTCCCCTCAGGTCTCAATCTCAGGGTCATCAGCTCAAGCCCAGCACTGGGCTCCAAGCTGGGCATGGAGCCTACTTTAAAAAAAAAAAGAAAGAAAGAAACTAAAGAAAGAAGGTTTCCCAAAAACATAGGATTATTTTAGGATGAATATAGCTATGGGTATAAAATTCTTGGCCACTGGGCGCCTGGGTGGCTCAGTGGGTTGGGCCGCTGCCTTCGGCTCAGGTCATGATCTCAGGGTCCTGGGATCGAGTCCCGCATCGGGCTCTCTGCTCAGCAGGGAGCCTGCTTCCTCCTCTCTCTCTCTGCCTGCCTCTCTGCCTACTTGTGATCTCTCTCTGTCAAATAAATAAATAAATAAATCTTTAAAAAAAAAAAAAAAATTCTTGGCCACTAATTAAGACTAAAAGCAACTTGGGAATGGGGGCATTAGAATCTATCAACAAAGACGTGAAGATACAAATAGATTAACTGACAATTCCACTGTTGTGACTTTTAATACACAATTTAAATTAATTACATATTAGGTCTATTCTAGACAGAAGGTACCAGCCATGGGAATCAAAGGCAAAGAAGGTCAAGATCCCAACACCTGGGGGTTAGAGCGGTCACCCGCTGGTGGGAAATAGCATATAATCACAGGACAGACCACCACCATGGGTATGAGTGGTCCTCTTTTTTTTTTTTTTCCTCCTTCAAGAATAGGGTTTTTCCACCTAACAAATCTCCATTCTGATCTGGCCCACTCCAGAAATATCCACCCCCCGCCCCCGCCAAGTTTCTGTTGTTCCTATCCCACCCACGCCCACCCTAACACCTGCCTGACTCCGGCAGGCATTCTGAGTTTACAACTTGCACCAAGAGCCCAGCCTGTCCACTACAGTGTTTGGCTAGATAAGCACCCAAACTCCAACGAGAAGACACTCCCCAGACACCCCTCTCTAAAGAAGAACCTCTCATAGGCTTAGAACCATGTGAAAGAGGAAGAGAAACACTGCACAGCTGACTTTTCAAAGGCAAGGGGCTGCCATCCCTCCTCCTCTGGGGGTGACTCCTGTCGCGCCCGGCTTTTCCACCGCCTGCCGAGGACTCGACAAGAGGCCTCAGACAGGCGACCCAGCCAGCATCAGTGAGAACTTTTATCGAGTCCTGACCACCGCAGGGCAGCCCGGCCCCTCTCTCTCTTGCAGGACCCCCGGGGGCCTTGGGAAGCTGCACGGGACTCTGTGACGGGGCGGGGGGGGGGGGGATCTGGACTCAACGCCGGCCAGGCCCACCTCTCCCTCCTCGGCAGAGTCGGCACCTCGAGAACGGCCGTTACCCGCCCTCCCACCCGGCCCACTGGTCCCCTGGCTGGTTCTTCACGCCGCCTTCACCCGGCCCCCGCCGCCGCCCCATCACCGCCCGCAGCCCCCGGGACAGCAGCTGCGGCTGCGCGTGGAGTCCGGGACGAGAAGGGGGGCTCCGGGCGCCAAGGCTAGG